>NC_047663.1:50981015-51309348 GCF_011762505.2 Arvicanthis niloticus
TAGTAGACCAAGCTGCCTTAAACTCCCAAGATTCTCCTGCCTCTGCCTCCCAAGTGCTGGAAATAAAGGCTTCTACTACTATACCGGCCTGAAAGTATTTTAAATAATAAAACATGGAAATGCTGAAAATCTAATTCCCCTATCCTATTCCCAGTACCTGTCCCTGTTTCATTTTGCTGTTGCTACCTTTGCTGTTCAATGAGTCTCCTGGACTAACTCTGTGATATGCCCACTCAAATAACTTAATGGCCAGCTAATAATTGGGTCATGATATCCTTAACCTTGAATCAACAAACCTAAAGTCTAGACGAAGGGCCACATTTCCAACGCTCTGACACTATTCACAACTTTGCCTCGAACTTCATTCCCACCAAGCGAAAAGCCCCAGGGTTAGACGGAAGTGACACAATGAGGCCTCCTCGGGTGTTTTTAGGCATGCGCACCAATGGACTGTGTATCCTTTTAGAATCCCAAATGTAAATCAGAGATTATCAAACCCCTCTACAAACATTTCCTTCACCAGCTTTTCAAGTCCATACCGGATAGCCTAATGTAAAGCAAACAAACTCTGCTCATCCTCTGCACGTCCTGGGGTGGGATCATTCATATTGGTGAGCTCTGAGCCAGTTCAAATAAAGAAAAAAAACCGTAGGAGTGGTAACTGCCAGACAGATGAAACTGGGGCAAGTCTGCGCAGCCAGTTTCAAACTTAATATGGAGAGGGCTTGGGGGAGGGGTGCAATTCAGACCTCTCCTGTCCCCTCGAATGACTGCTGAGCCTCACAGGTTCTGTGGAGTTTCAAGATCTATACTAGATCTAGTTAAAGGGGGATAGGATTAGGCTGTGGTCCCTCAGCACAAAGCCAATTTTTGTAAGGTGGAGTCAGGTTAGAGAGACAACAGAGGAATTGCTGACTCGTTAGGTCACCTCAGATTTCTTCTTTTATGTAAGGATTTGAGAGGGAATTTGGTTGTCATGCCAACTGAAACTAGTCTATTTGGAAAATACTGCTAGTATCTCTGGAGTCCTGAGGTTTTTGGAAGATTAGATATCTCAGTTGTTAGCTTGTTCCAAAACAATGGTCCCTGCAATTCTTCCCCTTGTGCATTAGGGCAGATTTAGGGCTTTGAGCTTCTGATCTAATATAATATACATTTTGAGTTCTCACTGTTCTAAACAAAGAGAAACCATTAAATGTTACTATTATGGGCTGGAGAGATGGTTCAGCAGTTAAGAGCACTGTTTGCTCTACCAGAGGTCCTGAATTCAGTCCCCAGCAACCACATGGTGACTCACAACTATCTATAATGGGATCTGATACCCTTTTTCTAGCATGGCACAAAGGTGTACATGCAGATAGGGCACTCATATACATAGAATAAATAAATTTCTAAAAATGTTACTATTAGTGGTTTTGGTTTTTGTGTTGTTGTAATTTTATCTTTTTGTTTGTTGGTTGGTTTGTTGGTTTTTGTTTTCTTTTGTTTTGTTTTGCTGGAGCTAAGGACCAAACCCAGGGCAAGTGCTCTATCATTGAGTTAAATCTCCCAAAGCTCATTTAATGTGAATTTATATTATTCTAGCCTGGGTAATGCTGTGTGGCATTCTCCCTCACTCTGTAGAGTACCTAGCTGCATCTCTGGCCTCTTCCCACCAGGTGCAGGTTAACACTTCACCAGCTGTGACAGCTGAGAGACATCTTTAGACATTGCCATGTTCCTTAGGGGGCCAAAATCGCCCAGGCTGAATGTTACGGATCTCCACAGATCCTCCAGGAGCAGTATGAGTTAGTTTTCTATTGCTGTTCTAAAACATCATGACCAAGGCTGCTTATAAAGAACAGATTCAAGTTGACTTACAGTTTCAGAGAACAGTTAGACAGACTCCATGACGGCAGAGTGAAAAAGCAGCTGAGAGTTTACACACACCTTGGTCTATAACCAAGAGGTAGAGAAGCAGAGAGAGAGGGAGAGAGAGAGAGGGAGAGAGAGAGAGGGAGGGAGGGAGGGAGGGAGGGAGGGAGGGAGGGAGGGAGGGAGGAAGGGAGAGAGAGAGAGGGAGGGAGGGAGGGAGAGAGAGAGAGAGAGAGATGCTGTTGTTGTTTTCCAAGACAGGGATTTTGTTTTGTTTGGTTTGCTTTTTCTGCGTAGCATTGGCCAGTCTACAACTCACCATGTAGACCAGATTAGCCTTGAACTCAGAGATCCATCTGACTCTGCCTTCTGAATTCTGGGATTAAAAGCATATATCACCACACTAGCTATGAGAGTCATTTTCAGTCCTCAAAGCTTCACTCCTGGTGACACACCCACAAGGCCACACCTAATTTTTCCCAAACAGTTCCACCAACTGGGGACCAAGTGTTCAAATATGTGAGCCTCTGGGAGCCCTTCTCATTCAAATCGCCATAAGCAGACTCTTCAAAAAGGACAGTGTTGTAAAAGAAAAACAAAGGTTCACTGTGTAGGAGTGGTGGGGAGGGGAGCATGGCTTTTTACTCTACAGTAAAAGGATAGGGGCCAAGTACAATGGGGAAATCTTAGTTATATCCTGGGTTTAGAGGGGGAAAAAAAAGGTTTAAGCTGAAGTTGGCTTTTCCCCTATGATCAGATGCAGAAGAAACTTTGAATTTTGGACTATTAAACAGTGTTGAGATTGTGATAGACTATGGGGACTTTTGAGGTTGGACCAAATGCATTTTTACATTATGATATGGCTACAAGCCCATGGGGCTCAGAGAGTAGAATGTGATTATTTGAATAAGAATGGCTCCCCATAAGCTCATATATTTGAATGCTTTAGTCACCAGGTGCTACTTGACAAGGATTAGGAGGTGTGACTTTGTGGGAGTAAGTATGGCCTTGTTAGAGGAAGTGTGTGTCACTGAGGGGCGGGCTTTGAGGTTTCAAAAGTCCAAGCCATCCATGCCCACCCAGCGTGTCTCTCTCTCTCTCTCCCCTGCCTGTGGTTTTGGATATAAAACTCTCAACTACTTCTTCAGCATCATGTCCGTCTGCACGCTGCCATGCCCCGCACCATGATAAAGAACTAAACTTCTGAAGCTGTAAGTGAGCCTCAATCAAATGCTTTCAGGAGTTGCCGTGGTCATGGCGTCTCTTCACAGCAATAGAGCAGTGACTAAGACATCCTCTAATGATAGCAGCATTATTATTTGTGTGTGTGTATGTGTGAGAGAGACAGAGAGAGAGACAGAGACACAGAGACAGAAAGAGAAAGAGACAGAGATCTGAGAATCAAACTCGTCAGGGTTATGTGGCAAACACTTTCTACCCACTGAACCATCCTGCTAACCCTAAAGAAGGGAATATGTAGCCCAACTACTTCTTCAGCACTTTGCCTTAAATGATTCCAACAGAGCTCTTGTTTCTCTATTCAATTAAGGTCACTAATGACCTACATTTTGCCAAAGCTAAAATTTGTTTGTTTTGTTGACATCTTACTGAACTTCATAGCATTTGAGACTGCTGAGTGCTTGGTTCATTCAGAATATATAAAAATATATGTTAAATATATATATATATATTTAAGCCAGGCGGTGGTGGCACACGCCTTTAATCCCAGCACTTGGGAGGCAGAGGCGGGTGGATTTCTGAGTTCGAGGCCAGCCTGGTCTACAGAGTGAGTTCCAGGACAGCCAGGGCTATACAGAGAAACCCTGTCTCGAAAAACAAAAAACAAAAAACAAAAAACAAAAAACAAAAAAAAAAAATATATATATATAATATATATAATATTATATATATAATATTATATTTATTATATAACAAACTATTTTGGAAAATTTGATTTTGGGGTTTTTTTTTGGGGGGGGGGGTTGTTTTCTTTTGTTTTGTTGAGACAGGGCCACTTGACATAGCCCTGCTGTCCTGGAACTCACTACGTAGGCCAAGCTGGTTTCAGACTCATAGAGAGCCCCCTGCCTCCCAAGTGCAGGGATTAAAGTCATATGCTATTACACTCAATTTTGAATCTAAAAAATTTTAACATGGACTGGATATTAAATGTTGCTAATCTGTTTTTTTTTTTTTTTTTTTTTTTTTTTTTTTTTTTTTTTCTTTTCTTTCATTTTGTTCTCTTTGTTGTAGTCTTGGGCACCAAACCTGAGGTTCTCACCTGCTAAGCACACACACACTACTGCCAGGCTACTCCTCAACCTTATTCTCCAATTACTTAGATGTCATATAGTATTTAGGAAAATCTTTTTACTGCAGTTTTGGAATCTACAAACTGAAATTAAGTGTACAGGACAGAGGAGAGAGGAGGGCTGGAAAAGGGAGGATATAGATGAACAGATCTTGGGGAAACACTAATAATTGATGGACTTTACTGGAATAAGTATGGGTAATTCGATATTATTGTTCTTCTAGATTTGGGGTAAATTTGAAATTTTTCAAAATAAGTTGAAAATAAATAGGATAAAAATTTGCAGAGAAAAAAATAAGGGACCATAAATCACCTACACAGAATATAAATAAAGGAGAGAAGTGATTAGATAGAATTCTCAGGAGGCCAAGTAGGTGAAAAAGAGGAGAGAAAGAGTGGGTGTGCGTGAGTGGTTGTGTGTGCATGTTTGCATATATGTGTACACATGCATGTATGTGAGTACATGTGAGTGCATATGTGCGTGTGTGTGTTTGTGTGCATGTGTGTATGTGTGCACGCATGCGTGAGTGCATGTGTGTGCATGCCTGTGTTGCCCTGAGATCCTACAAACCTGTTTCAGAATGGACCAAGCACTCAGCAGTCTCAAATGCTAAGAAGTTCAGTAAGATGCCAACAAAACAAACAAACAAACCTTTGGCTTTGGCGAGATGTAGGCCGTTAGTGACCTTGATTGAATAGGGAAACAAGAGCTCAATTGAAATCGTTTAAGGCCAAGTTGGAGATGGAGAGTGTCGGAGTTGAATAGAGCATCTGAATGGCCAAGTTTGCTGGGAAAGAACAGAGTCAGAAGGTGCAAGAGGACGCAGGCTCAAAGCAAGCTTTTGTTTCATTTGTGGTTTGTCATGAGATATATTAAGAGATGTGTTAATTCCACTAGAATGATCCAGAACAGTATGAAAGAGGAGATTACAGGCACAGCCGAGTAGGCAAGAGGGGATTGAGATACAGAAGATGAATGGAAGGGTTGTACTGGTGGAAAGAGGAACATTCAACAGACCCCATTGATTTTGTCTGCCTTCTCCGGGTACTAAAACACCATTTGGATGAAGGAGAGATGTGAGCAATTTGAAGAGAGGGAAAAACAAAATGCTAGCTCAGAAAATAAGAGAACTTCTTACTAGGACAGTGGATAAACTAGTCTGCAAATTCATTTTATTTGTTTATTTACTCATTCATTCATTCAAGATGGGGTTTCTCTGTGTATCCCTGGCTATCCTGAAATTCACTCTCTAGACCAGGCTGGCTGCCAACTCAAAGAGATCCACTGGCCTTTGCTTCCCAAGTGCTGGGATTAAAGGTGTGTGCCACTACTGCCAGCTGCAACTGGGGATTGCGAGTGAGTCCCCTGAGATGATAAGGCCATGTTCTCTTCCAGCCTTTACCTTTTTGGGGCACAGGTACAGACTAAGAATATAGTTGGAGTTAACAAGATACAAGGGATTTTTATGTACTCACCCCTAATACTGAACTTCCAAGCCTGATGTCATTTTCATTAGCTATTCATATTCAGAAACTCTTCCGTACTGAAGCCACTTTACAGTATTCCCTACATCTGAAACCCCATTCTAACAATCCTAGTGAATAGCACACTCCACCTCCTAACACAAAAGCTCAAACTATGTAGGGGTTGGGGCTCAGCAGCTAAGAGCACAGCTCTTCTAGAGGACCACAGGGCAGTTCCCAGCACTCACACTGGGGAACTCACAACAACCCCAGGAGATCCAGCGTCCTCCTCTGTGGGTCTATATGTGCAGGCATGCAGATGCACATGCATACACACACTAAAAATTAAACAAAAATCTAAAATTGTCAGGGATTTACTTTCCCAGACTCCTTTGCACCTAGGATATGCTCACCATTTTTCTTCTTCTTCCTCCTCATTTTTTTTTTTTTTTTTTTTTTTTTTTGGTGTTGTTGTTGTTGTTGTACTTTGAGACAGGGTTTCTTTGTGTATTGTTAGCTGTCCTGGAACTCACTCTGTAGACCACCAGGCTGTCCTCGAACTCAGAAATCCGCCTGCCTCTACCTCTCAAGTGCTGGTATTAAAGGCGTGCGCCACCACTGCCCGGCACTGGCTTGGGCTTTTGAAACCTCAAAGCCCACCCCCAGTGACACACTTTCTCCAGTAAGGTTACATCTTCTGATCCTTATAATCCTCTCAAATAGTGCCTCTCCCTAGTATTTAAATATATGAGCCTATGGGGACCATTCTTATTCAAACCACCACAACACCAATTGGATGCACTGTCCCTAGTTTGGGATCTAAAACTTGGAAGGAAGCAGAGGTAGTGGAGCATCTGATGGTGGAGGTGGTGTTAGAGGTCACAACAGGGCCAGTGGAGGCTTCCAGTTTCCATTTTCAGCAGCACAGCAAAACCCTTTCTCTGCCCCCACAGAATGGCGGCAGAGATGTGGTCACAAGGGCAGCTGTAGGCCATGAGGTTAGCTGTGGTTCTTACTTCAAAACCTCAGGGCAGGCTCTCCAGGTCTCCCAGCGATTCTTTGATTGTCTTTGCTTGGGAAATACTTCATTATAAAATAATACCATAATTGTCATCAAAAAACCACTGAGCTCTTTTCAGATCATGTGGGTGAGTCCGGCGGCCTCCAACAAGCATATTTTGTAGTCTAACTAGACACATACGATTTGTCACAATCAATATGTTTTACAAATTTTCTGCCTATCCCAAACTTGTGGTTAAAGGTTACATTCCTCCGAGGTTGCGCAACAAAAAGCCTCTTGTGCTTTCACAGATGAGAATCTCGGGAGCCTCAACACTTCCTTCTCCCTGGACGGTAGGGACAGTGTGAGGAGCAGGGAGGCGAGCCAGTGTGACTGAATTCTGAATTAGATCTCTGGTAACACCTGGCTGGCCTCCCACAACTTAACCTTTCCTTCCTTCTTCAAGCAAAGTACTAAACAGAACAATATCACTTACAAACCATTTTGGCAAAATGAATCTTCTTCCCAGTTTCACACAAAAAAGAGTGACCAGTAGTTTATTGTTTTAACCATGGCTGGATTTCATTCTCACAGCTTTAAGTTTCAATCTCTCTCTCTCTCTCTCTCTCTCTCTCTCTCTCTCTCTCTCTCTCTCTCTCTCTGTCTCTCTCTCTCTCTCTCTCTCTCTCTCTCTCTCTCTCTCTCTCTCTGTGTGTGTGTGTGTGTGTGTGTGTGTGTGTGTGTGTTCATGTGTGTACCCTTGTATGTGGAGGCCAGAGATCAACCTTGGGTTTTGTTATCAGGACCTGTGTATCTTAGTTTTTGTTTTATTTTTAAATGCTTTATTTGTTTGCTTTCTCTCTCATCTCTCCTCTCGACTTGTGTTTTTTGGTTTGTTTTTGTTTTTTGTTTGTTTTTGAGAAAGGGTCTCTCTATGTAGCTCTGGCTGTACGAGATTCACTGTGTAGACTGGAATTCATTGGCTAGACTGGAATTCAAAGAAACCCAGCTGTTTCCAAGAGCTGCGATCATAGGCATCTGCCACCATGCCTGGTTCTCATCTTGTGTCTTTTGAGACAGGGTCTCTCACTGGGACCTGGGGCTTGCTGGATGGGCTAAACTGGCGGACCAGTTAAGCCCCAGGGATCCTCAGTACTGAAATTACAAATGTTCACCACCACACCAGGCTTTTCTCTTCTTTGCTTTTGGCTTTTCCAGATGGTTCTCTATGTAGTCTTGGCTATTCTGGTAGACCAGCTGGCCTCAAACTTACAGCGATCCCCCTGACTCTGCATCCCAAGCAATTGGACTAAAGGCATGCACCACAAACCAGGCTTCTCTTTTTAAACATAGGTTCATGGAGTGGAGTGTTCCTTGGGTTCAGTGCTTGCAAACACTTTACCATCCCCCCAGCCCATTGAGGCCATGTTTTTAGCAGTCATGCTGCCTCCTCTCCCAATCTCATTGCATTGCCTGGGACCTTCTTGTTGTGGAAATCATTTAATCCCGCCCAGGGGTTTCTACCCCACCTGAGACCATTTAATTCCCAGATAAAAGACACACACATAATCTTTATATTTACAATAAGCCTTAAACAGCCCAAGAACCGGGCAGATACCTACCCTCTATGCTGTTAGAATCTACTTCTGATCGATAACCCTGAATCATTACTTACTGTAAGGGTCCATGATTCACTGAAGAACGAGATCCCGACTCAAATAGTATGTAAATGCAAAGAGTGTTTTATTCTGCAGAACTCTAGCATTCTGGGGTCTTCCATTACCAAGATAGAGAGACAACCATGTGAGCTGGGGAGGCATGATTTAAAACACATTAGGGGATTCCGAGGTAGGTTACCTATATCTTGGTCTAGGGACATTTCGTTACTGGGGAGTGGGTGCTGGAAACTTGCTGGGGAGGTCTGGAAACTGTTACTGAGAAAGTAGCTGAGGAAGTCTAGAAACTGTTGCTGACCCATTGTCCTTGCCTCAGGCCAGGTAGCTGGGCAGCTTCTGAGGACAGTGCAGTTTCTGACTAGCTTCCTGAAGCCTGGGGTTTTTTCCCTAGTAACTGACTTGCCTAGGCTTGCCTAGGGTTGCCCAGTTCTTAGGCTTAGTCTCCTAAACTGCTAATTTGAAGCCTGCTGTGGAGTCAGCCTAGCCTCTCATTCCTACTTATTGTGTTTCATCTGAGGGCTTCCTAACTCCAATTGGCCAGCCCTCAGGCCCATGTTTTCTTCACTCCTAATCCGTGACACCTTCTCCTTCCTCCTCCTGAACCTTCTTCTTTTCCTCGTGCTTGTCCTTCGACCCCAAGCCCAGGGAACCTAAACCCCACCTATGTCTATTCTGCCCAGCCATTGACAGTTGGCATCTTAATTTACCAATCAGAAATAAGTTGGGGCCAGGGTCACAGGCCAACCTGCAGACTCCAGGTCTTAGGGGACCTCACTTAGCATTACAGTAGACTCCAAGACCAAGCCTCAACATCTGATCTCAGGCAGTGGAGCTAGAAGACTTTGGTTATCCTTTTATTGTGCAGCTTGGCTGTTGTTGCTATCAGGCTCTGAACCCAGTGACATCACATCTAGGCGACAACCATCACACACATTCCCAGAATCCACTTGGCTCACCTCCCACCTTTAACCTGCGAGAGGCTATGTCACTATCCATATAAATAGGCAGATCACCCTGACACACACCCCTTTTCCCCCTCTTCTTGCTGTCACCTTTGCCCTTATCGCCTGAATAAACCTCATGTGGAACTGTTTGGCCTGGTGTGGTCTGTTGTGATCAGTGTGTCGAACAACAGCTGTTTCCTCAGTGACAATGTTTATTCCATCCTCCGCCACAGCCAATACTACTGGCTGGTTATTCAGAGCGGGTTGGGGTGGAGCCTGACACTCCATCCTAACCTCTCAATACCTCCCAGAGTTCGTCCCTTCACACACAGAATTCCCACTTTTGCTTCTCAAATCTACATTAGTTTGTTTTTTGCACTATTTCCCTTTTTGTTCTGAGAGGCCTCACCGTGTGGCTCACACTGATCCTGAACTCTTGGCTTCAAGCGCTCCTTCTGCCTAAGTGCCCAGAGCAGCTGAGATTTAGTCTGTGTTTGTTGTTTCTGTTGTAATCTGTTTAGCAAATGGGAAGTGTGTGTCTCCAACGCTGGAATCTGAAGTCACACAGCTAATTAGCTACTGCCAAGTCTCTTCAAACTCTTTTCGGCCTATTTCACTGTCATTGGGGTACCAAAGGAAGTAATACAGATGCAAGTTGCTTAGCCATAGAAGACAAAACTTCAGTTAAATTCAATGTTAAGTTAGTAAGTTTTTTAGTGTTTTTCTTTTTTAACCCTTTAGGAGCTTTAGGAGTAATTTTTGTAAAAATGTTTGTTTTGAGGTTTTATTTATATTTTATGTGTATGAGTGCTTTGCTTGCACCACCTGCATGTAGTGCCCTCAGAGGCCAAAAGAGGGCAACAGCTCACCATTAGCTGGAGTTACAGCAGATTTGTAAGCTTCCCAGACATACAAAGGTGCTGGGGACTGAACTCAGGTCCTCTGGAAGGGCAGAAATAGCTGTTAACTACTGAGCCATTTCTCCAGCCCTTACCTATTGTTATATATCTATATATCTATATCTATATATCTATATCTATATATTATATGTTATATATATTATATATACATGTGTGTGTGTGTGTAGTGTTTTAAAGTAGTTTTTAAAGGTATGCTTTATTTTTACAATAGTTTCAGATGCACAGAAGAAAAAGTGAAGATGGTGTGTAGTCTCAAACCCAGTTTCCCTGTCGGTAACATCTGTTCTTTATAAGATGTATGCGTTCTGTTTTGGTTTTGTTTTTTTAAGACAGGGTTTCTCTGTGTAGCCCTGGCTGTCCTGGAACTCACTCTGTAGACCAGGCTGGCCTCAAGCTCACAGAGATCTACCTGTCTCTGTCTCCGGAGTGCTAGTATTAAAGGCATACTCCACCACTGCCCAGCATAAGATGCATGTATTACAACTAATGGACCACTACTGGGGGCATTAGTTTCTTTTTAAGTTTTACTACATTTATTTACATGTGTGTGCATGTGTGCATGTGTGCATGCCACAGCATAGGTCAGAGAACAACTTGAATGAGTTGGTTCTCTCCTCCTACTATGTGGGTCCCAGGGATCAAACTCAGGTTGTCAATCTTGGTGGCAAGCATCTTTATCTGCTGAGCCATCTTGCTGTCCCCTGTGCATTATCATTAACTACAGTTCATTTTTTGTTTTTGTTTTTTCAAGACAGGGTTTCTCTGTGTAGCCCTGGCTTTCCTGGAACACACTCTGTAGACCAGGCTGGCCTTGAACTCAGAAATCCACCGGCCTCTGCCTCCCAAGTGCTGGGATTAAAGGTGTGCGCCACCACCGCCCGGCTCATTTTTAAACTGATATTTCCTTTTTTTTTTTTTTTTTTTTTTAATTTAGCCTAATGTTGTTTTTATAGAGCTTTGCTATGCTGCCCAGACTGGCTTTGAACTCCTGGACTCAAGTAATCTTCCTGCGTCAGCCACTTAACTTCACTTGGACTGCAGTTGTCCACCATTACACACAACACTCCCGGAGTCCCATGGATTACAGGGATAGAACCCAGGGCCTTGGGCATGCAAGGTGAGTGGCTGCAACTCACCTGCATCCCCATCCCTTAGTGATCATTTTGTTGTCCTTCCAGGGTCTCATTCAGGATGCTACAGTGACATCATGTCTCTTCAGTCTCCTGACTCCAACAGCTGCTTAGACTCTATGTATTTCTGATGATTTTGACAGCTTTGGGGAGTGCCGATCCAGGATAGTTTACTATTGAAATTCGATGTTTCATCAGTGTTAAGACTGGGGTTCTTAAAAAAGTAGATTTGGGGTCTTTGGGGCCATTGACTAGCTCAATGGTATCACGGAAAAAAAAATAAAGGAGGGGGGCTTTCTATGTGCCATACAGATACAATTTTGTTGTGCTTAGTTTTATTTTGATTATTTTTAAGCTTTTTTTTTTTTTTTTGAGATTTTGGTTTTATTTTACATGTATGAGTGTTTGCCCGAATGTCTATCTGTGCACCATGTGCATATAGGACCTGTGGAGGCCAGAAGAGGGCACCGGATCCTCTGAGCTGGAGTTACAAATGGTTGAGAGCTGCTGTGCCAGGGCTGGGAACAGAGCCTGGGACATCTGGGAGAGCAGCCAGTGCTGCTAACCATTGAGCCTTTTCTCCATTTTGAATGCTTTGGATATTTTCCATCTGTGAGGCCTATGGAGATAGAGAATGAACTGTGTAGACATACTAGCTTGCATATATGCACACATCTATAATTGTTTCTAATACAAAATCATCTTAAGTCAAATGCGAGTTCCTGCTGATGCATCCAATTCTAATCTATTGCCATGTAAATAGTTCTGGACTCTTCCCCTTATGACTTGGTAAATTTCTGCTCCAAGAGTGAGAAGCCTGGCTGTCAAACAGACAGAAGAGTGTGCACACAGACATGGTTGGGTTTGGGGTCTTTTCCCTAGGCTAGCATCCTCCAAGTTGGCCTCATGTCTGCCCCAGAGCTCTGTGATTGTTCATGCTGGAATTTAAGGACTGAGCTACACTAGGTGCAAGGAAGAAAACAGGAGACTAAGGTAAGCCTCAGATGTGTCCTTACCAAACAGAACATCTTGATCAAGCTATTGTACTCAAAGAATATTGTTGTTTCCATGCATAAATGTATTCATTCAGTTAGCATTCACAGAGTGGGTTTATCGGTTTTGTTTTTGTTTGTTTGTTTTTCAAGACAGGGTTTCTCTGTGTAGCCTTGGCTGTCCTGGAACTCACTCTGTAGACCAGGCTGGCCTCGAACTCACAGATCTACCTCTGCCTCCTTGAGTGCTGATGATATTAAAGGCGTGTGCCACCACCACCTGACTGATGTCCCCCCACCCCACCCCCCAAAAAAAAAGATTTTATTTTATATATAGTGTTCTCCCTGCATGTATGCCTACAGGCCAGAAAAGGGAACCAGATGGTTATGAGCCACCATGTGGTTGCTGGGAATTGAACTCAGGGCCTCTGGAAGAGCAGCCAGTGCTCTTAACCTCTGAGTCATCTCTTCAGATCTGATTTCTATTTTCTAACACTGCATTAGGCACTGGAGACAGCTTGATGACAAGCATTATCATGCTTTCATATCAAATTGAGAAGACGTAACATGTAAACAATGGAAATAAAAGACAGTTTTACTGGGGCTGTAGAGATGGCTCAGTGGTTAAGAGCACCGGCTGCTCTTCTAAGGTGCTGATTTGATTTCCAGAAGACTCCGAGCAGCTCATGACCATCTGTTACTCCAGTCCCATGGAATCTGACACCGTCTTCTGACGCCCACAGGCATCTGGCACACACAAGGTGCACTGACATACAAGCAGGCAAAACACCATACACATAAAAATAAATATTTTTTAGGTGGTAATTTTCCACTTTAAAACAAAAACCAGGGCTGAGGCCATAACTCAGTTGGTAAAGTCCTTGCCTAGCACGGTTTGCACCTCAGCACAACATAAACTAGGCATTGTGGTGCCTGCCTGTAATCACAGTACTGGGGAGATGGAGGCAGAAGGATTAGAACTCTAAAGTCATTCATGGATATTCTGGTGGCTAGTTTTATGTCAGCTTGACACAAGCTGGAATCATAAAAAAAAAAAAAAAAAAAAAAAAAAAAAAAAAAAAAAACAACCCTCAATTGAGAATCTCCATAAGGCCCAGCTGTAGGAGATTTTCTTAATTAGTGATTACTAGGGAAGGGCCCAGCCGACTATGGGTGGTACCATCCCTGGGCTGGTAGTCCTGGGTTCTATAAGAAAGCAGGCTGAGCAAGCCATGGGGAGCAAGCCAGTAAGCAGCACTCCTCCATGGCCTCTGCACCAGCCCCTGCCTCCAGCTTTTTGCCCTGTTTAAGTTCCTGTCCTGACTTCCTTCAGTGATGGACTATGATGTGGAGTAATAAACCCTTTCCTCCCCAGCCTGATTTGGTTCTGGTGTTTCTCTCTTTTTTTTTTTTTTTTTTTGGTTTTTCGAGACAGGGTTTCTCTGTGTAGTCCTGGCTGTCCTGGAACTCACTCTGTAGACCAGAACTCAGAAATCCGCCTGCCTCTGCCTCCCAAGGGTTCTGGTGTTTCATCTCAGAGATAGAAACCCTAACTAATACAGTCAGCTACATACTGAGTTCAAGCCTAGCCTGGGCTTCATGAAACCCATCACAAAGCATAAAGGTAGTGTCTGAGCATAGTGACACACCTTTAATTCTAACGCTTAGAAGGTAGAGGTGGGTGGATTTACACAGAGTTCCAGGCAAGCCAGGGCTACATAGTGAGACCCTGTCTCAAGAAAAAAAAAAAAAAAAAAAAAAAAGGAGCAAAATTTAAACATTAAAGCAAAACAGAGCCAGGCGGGTGGTGGCGCACGCCTTTGATCCCAGCACTTGGGAGGCAGAGGCAGGTGGATTTCTGAGTTCGAGGCCAGCCTGGTCTACAGAGTGAGTTCCAGGACAGCCCGGGCTACACAGAGAAACCCTGTCTCGAAAAACCCAAAATAATAATAATAATAATAATAATAATAATAATAATAATAAAAAAATAAAGCAAAACAGAGCGAGGTAATGAATTAGGTGGGAAGATTTGACAACATGGGGAAAGGGTGGGGATGTCATCTAAGTAGGGCAGCATTTAGGGAAATCTTTCCAAAGAGGTGATGTTTGAGCTGAGGGCGGAGCATCGAAGAGGAGGAGCCACCGTATGGAAAACTGGGAACAGTGTTCCAGCTGGGGGAGCAGCAAGTAAGAAGCCACTGAAAGGGAGGGACACAGCATTCTATAAGACCCAGAAGAGCAACACAGCCAGGCTTCTGTAAGGAGAGGGAAGCCATGGCACCTGAGGTTGGTGAGGCTGGGGTCATGTTCTAAAGTAGCTTTTCATCCTGATGGACATCTATCATCCTTCCTTCCTTCCTTCCTTCCTTCCTTCCTTCCTTCCCTCCTCCTCCTCCTTCTCCTCCCCCTCCTCCCCTCCCCCCTCTCCCCCCTCCTCTTCTTTCCCTTCTTCCCCCTCCCCTCTCCCCCTTCTATATTTTTCTTCCCCCCTCCTCTTTCTTCTCCTCCCTTCTATATTTTTATTTTACATAGAGACAGGGTCTCTATGTAGCCCTGGCTGACTCTGGCTAGAGGTTCAAACATCACCTCTTTAGAGAATCTTTCCTAAACAAACATACTGAAGTAACATGCTCACCAGATCCCCAGGGTGTTGAACCTTCCCACCTAATCCATTTACCTCATCCTGCTTTACAAACCAGGCTGGCCTTGAACTCACAGAGATCCAATAGCCTCTGCCTTCCAGGTTCTGGGATGGAAGGCGTGAGCCTTCTGGCTCCATTCCTCTTTTAAGTGTTTGAGGTAGAGCAAGTATACAGTTTACCTACTTGAGGGCCATAGTGACAGACTGGGAATGGTTCTTGATTCAGTGAGGAATCACTGGAGGATTTTATTCAGGGAAAGAAAGTCCATATGGATGCTTTCTACAGACAACAGGAAAACCTTGCTCCACCCCTGAGATAAGAGAGAACAGCTGTCTGCATGAGCCTGCTTCTGGAGAGTCACAGAATAACCCACTAAGGTATGGTTTTGTATAAAACTCAAAAGGTTGAGACAGGACAAGCACATCCCTACAGACTGACACTGGCATCCTGAAATGTGGACCAGATGACTCCAGGCAAGACAGGTGCACAGGTGTCCTGATAGAAGATGGGGCCTCTCACCTATAGATGGGGAAACAGAGTGGCAACCATGATTTCTTTTTGAGGTAGAGTTTTTATGTTGTTGAACTCTTGGTTTCAAGTTGATCCTCCTGCCTTAGCTTCTCAAGTAGCTTAGACTATGAACATGTGACATCTTACCCAGTTCACCACTATAATTTTTGATTGGCCATGTTGTGATGTATTACAGTTTATAGGGGTCCAATTAAGCAGATTTTCTGAGTCAACTGGTGATGTCTCTGAGTTCGAGACCAGCCTGGTCTACAGAGTGAGTTCTGAGACAGCTAGGGCTACACAGAGAAACCCTCTCTTGAAAAACCAAAACCAACTAGCCAAACAAACAAACAAACAAACAAGGCTTTCTGATTATAATATCCAATTATCACTGCCAAAACCTTCAAAACAATCGGACATATGGCTCACCATGATGCACAGATGGAAGATAAATGAATAAAGCCAGTGTGAGCGACAGACAGGGAAATGTCAGCCTGATGCTCTGTTAAGTCCTGGTGGAAGTCATTGTCAGCCATGCTATGAGGCCAAGATGAATGGAGAGAGATTATTAAAAGGACATTTGAAGTAGGTATCTACATTCACTGTCACTGATGTGCACAGTCTGTTTGACAGAAAGGATGACGGTAACAGGATCCATACAAGCAACTGTGAACAAATACTAGCATGGGTATGGCCTGGGCCCAGTTCCCAGCTCCAAATGGGAGGGAGGTTGTTAGTAGAATCACCTAGGTCTAGAAACCATTCCATCGGTCCAGCAACAGCAAATGTCTTAACAAAATCCCAAGCCATTCTTAATTTCCCTAGTACAATGGCTGACCCAGAGTAGGCATTCAGTACATATTCAGCAAGTCTGTGGGAAGAATTGATAAAAGAAGGTCTTCATTATCTGGAAGTGCCAACCTGCCCCACCCCAAGTCTATCTCACCCTAAGTGACCAATACCCATTCCTAAAGATACCTCCAGCCCTCTGCCGACCCTCACACACCCGTCTCCACTTATTCCCACTAACCTTTCAGGACCTACATCCAAGTGGGTTCTCCTCCTAAAAACCTCCCCTCACTCACCCTCTCCCAGATCAGGATAAGATCCTTTTATAGCCTCTACGTCTGTGAGCTTTTTAGTCTCCTGAAGGCAGGATATATAAGTTGGCAACCAGGGCTTCTGTAGCTATGTCCCGATTTTGGAGGCCGGATTAATTCAAAGCATTAGACTCAATCCCCAACATTAACCAGAACAAGCTTTAGAGGAGCGATCTCAACTTTTCTAATGCTGTGACCCTTTAATACCTCATGTTGTGGTGACCCCAACCATAAAATTATTTTCATTGCTACTTCATAACTGTAATTCTGTAATTAATTAATTCTGTAATTCTCTTATGAATCATGATATAAAATATCTGTGTTTTCCCGTGGTCTTAAGTGACCCCTGTGAAAGGTCGTCCTCTATTCCCCCAAAAGAGTCACAAGCCTCAGGTTGAGAACGGCTGCTTAGAGGAATCCATGACTTAGGGATTTTTTTTCCCCTTGAGACAGGATTTCTTCTCTGTGTAGCCCTGCCTGTCTTGGAACTCACAGAGATCCACCCGCCTCCCAAGCACACTGCCCTGCTGGCTTATGGATGTTAAGTCACCCCAGGGGACACTTAATTTTACCTCTGGTTTAGATTTCATTCCTCAGTGTCCCCTTTCTCCTCTCTCTTCTCTCTTTGATACCCCTACCCCCACCCCACCTAAGCACTCTCACTCTGATATTAGATTGTGAACATGTATGTACCCTGAGGGCCGCTCCAGTCAGCGAGCATCTGATTTGCAAGACGGGCAAGAGGACAAGTCCTGGGCTCTTGCCCAAACACACAGACAACCAGCCAGTCAGCCAGAGCTATATTTAGATTTCTGTCATCTGATGGGGTTATAGATTAATGAGGGCAGCGTGGCAGCTGCAACCCTTAGGGAGTAGACAGCAGTGGGATGAGACGTAAGGAAATGGGCAGGACATTGACCCAAGGCTCGTTAATTGAGTCCTGAGGGAGGGTCATGGTCTGTGGCTTACATTACACCCAGAGTTGAGAGTAGACAAAAGAACTTGACTCCAGACACTGGACTCCAGCTCCTAGACTGACTGCCAAGGTAACAGAGGCCCCACTGGCATTAGCAGGAAGAGCTCTTGGTCCCTCCGGATGCTTGCTGTCTTGAAGGCCAGGTAGGTGTAGGGGCAGCCTCCCAAGCTCCTCCCAGCTAGGTGAGCTGGAGTTGAGCGGCTTTTATGCAGATGCTGCCGTCAGCAGAAGGAGCGTGGGTCACAGGACACCACTCACAAAGAGAAAACGGAGAGAAGCAGAAATGCACATTTTTTTTCAAGCCCCAAAGGGTTTTCCTTGCCCCAGATCTATCAAATGACTAAGCTAAAGACTGGGAGGAGGAGCCTTCCTCATTCTGATGGGACCATGCAAGGATCTCGTGATCACAGCTCCTTGCTTTGCTCTGGATCCTTCCAACAACCAAATCCTACCTGAAATTCATGGGCGCTTGCCTCTCAACTTGAGGTCACCCACATTGCCCTTCTGGCCTTGAAATCATCTATTTTCTGACACCCAGCCTCCCCCACCCATACCATGCACACCAAACTAAATATTTTCTTTTGACATGAAATCAACTGCAGATATCTATAATTTATAAACTATCTGTAATTTGATAATGTGCATGTGTGCGTTCACAGAGCTATTATAGCGATCTCCCGCTCTTTGGAATACCGTTTCCCTCTTCCCCTAAGCCACAGCTCAGTACAGCAACCACTAGCCTGTGGCCTGTTGCTACAGATTAATTTACACTTACTATTGCTTTATTATCTACATACCTATCAGGCTGGCCCATTTTACTCAGCGTAAGTATTCTGAGAGACATCCATGTTTTTGTTTTGTTTTGTTTTTCCGAGACAGGGTTTCTCTGTATAGCCCTGGCTGTCCTGGAACTCACTCTGTAGACCAGGCTGGCCTCGAACTCAGAAATTCATCTGCCTCTGCCTCCCAAGTGCTGGGATTAAAGGCTGCGCCACCACTGCCCAGAGACATCCATGTTGCTGAGTGTATAGGTAACTCCTTTCTTCTTATGGCTGAGTTCCTTTGTATGAATACATTATAATCTACTTGCACATTGATGAAGAGTTAGAATGTTTCCAGTTTTTTGCTCTTTCAAATACAGTAACTGCAACATTAGTGTCTCCATCTTTCCACTTCTTGGGCAAACACAAAAAACAATAGTCATGTGACAAGTGTATGACTGACCAAGAGAAGTGGTTCACAACTATCTGTTAAGTTCAGTTCCAGGGGATCCGAGGCTTTCTGAATTCAGGCCTCCAAGAGCACTATCACACATTTAAAAATAATTTTTTTAATTAAAAAAAGAAAAATAGCCGGGTGGTGGTGGCGCATGCCTTTAATCCCAGCACTTGTGGGGCAGAGGCAGGCGGATTTCTGAGTTCGAGACCAGCCTGGTCTACAGAGTGAGTGCCAGGACAGCCAGGGGCTACACAGAGAAACCCTGTCTCGAAAAACCAAAAAAAAAAAAAAAAAAAAAGAAAGAAAGAAAGAAAGAAAGAAAGAAATAAAATAAAAGAAAGGAAAAGAAAATAAAAACACCTAGGGCATTTATGAAGTCCATGGTCTCAGCCAGGTGTAATCTCTTTTGCAGAGATTAGTAAGTCCGGAGGGTTCTGACCTAGTAAATAGTTTTATCCACCGTTGATGCACTCAAAACTTGAAGAGATGTTTGGAACTCTGCCTGGCTGGAGAAAGGAGATACTGTGTATAAACCCGGGGCTACTCTTTGCCCTGCCTCCTTCCTGTGAGCTGCTGCTTCCCCCCAACACCCCTCTCCCCCCCCACCCCCCGCCGTCCACCATGAGGTGAAGCCCTGCCTCACCTCCCACCATTCACATTTTGCTTCATAGTGGGCCTGAGTCCAGTTACCATGGACCAAACCCTCTGAAACTGTGAGTCAAAAATAAATCTTTTTTTTCTTCCCTTGAGTTATTTATGTCAGGTATTTTGTTGCAGTATCACCAGAGCAAAGCAGAAGTAGGAATCTTGTTGAAATTTTAGTTCTCATTTCCTTAGTAACTTACAGTCTTGAACATCTTTCTCTTATAATTGTTTGCCATTTGAATGTCTTCGTTGGTGAAGTATATGCTTAAATATCTCATGTAAATCCTTTTGAACTACTAAGACAGGGTCTTTTGTATTCCAGATGGGGCTAGAACTCCTGATCCTCCTGACTCTGCCTCCCCAGTGCTGAAATCACAGATATGCAGCCACCACACCCGGCTACAAGTTTTATAATTTCAACTTGCACATTTAACATTTAATTCTACAATCCATTTTGAGTCTGATTATGTTGTTGTTTTGTATTTTATGTCTACCCTGTGGTTTCAGCACTAGCTGCTAAACAAACAAGACTTTTTTTCTTTTTGAACCAAATTATCTCTGTATCTTTATTGAGTTAATTGATCATATATACAGGAGCAGGTCTACCTTTCATACCTATTCTGTTTATTGCACTGTTTAAAAGAACAGAAAAACTATTCTTACTCTAGCAAATTGCCTTTAATCTTTTGTTGACAATCAACAGTGTGTGTACAGGTCCATTGGATTCTTTGCTTTTTTTTCCACTGATATGTTTGGCTCTATTCACACCAATTAACACACCGTTTTTATGGCTACAGCTTTATGAGTGTCTTGAGTCAAGGTGTGTTAAGGCCTCTGACATTGCTTTCTTCAGTGTTGTTTTGGCCACTCTTGATTCCTTTGCATAATCATGTGACTGTCAGGATCATTCTGCTATTTGATCACTCTCTGCCTTATGGCTTCAGTTGAAACCATATTAACTTTGTAGATCAGTTTGAGCAAGGTTGCCATCTTACTGCTACTGAATTTTTTTGAAATGAATTAGGAAAAACAAAGGGCCTTTCTCCTTCTATTATATCACACCACAAACAACAGAGAAGACTTCTAACACCAGATGTAGATTCTAACCACTGGCATGCAATGCTTAGCTGTCATTTAATGTAATCCAACTCAGACATCATGAGCCTCAAATAATGTCAGGTCCCACAGGTTGGGTGCTCAGTCTGGGGACTGCCCTCCTTACCATAGAGATACCACTCTGACCAATCAGACGTAAACCCCTTCCTTGGGTAAATCAATTTGCTTGAGGCATGAATAACTAAGGTGAAATATGATTGGATGAGAAGGATATGAAACAATGTGAATAGATTTGGTGGGGACACAGTAAGGCTGGTCGTAGGTGTTCTTGGCCTCTCTGGCTAATAGTCCTTCTCTCAGGGTATAAGCAAGAATCTTCTGGAATGAGGCAGGCTTTAGGAACTATTGTCAAGCAAAGGCAGGTCAGAGAATTTCTTTATGGCCAGCTCCAAGGCAGAAAGGTAAGTGGTAATCAGAGTTCCTGGGACCCATCTTGGGGAAGAGGATTTCAAAGTTTTATAGCCAGCCTTGGGGAGGGAGCTATAAAATAGAAACTGAGGAAAAAAGCAAGCATTCATGATATCACAAGACCTGTGAGTATAGCACTCCATTTGTGGAATTTTTATTTTTAATCTTTCTTGGCAAGATTTTATAGTTTTCAATGTAAAGGATGTACACGTTTTAAAGGTATTTACTTTTGTGTGTGTGTGTGTGTGTGTGTGTGTGTGTGTGCGTTTGTGTGTATAATATACTAGAAGTTGCCCACTGGAGCCAAAAGAAGGTGTTAGATATCCTAGAGCTGGAGTTACAGGCATTTGAGAACCACTTGATGTGAGTACTGGGAATCAAACCTGGGTCCTCTGGAGAATATTAATTGATCTTGACTGAGCCAATCTCTCCAGCTCCTGTAATAGTGTTTTTAGACTTTAATATCTGATGGATCATTGCTTATATTCAGAAAAAAAAATAATTTCACTGTATAACCCCAGAATCATTAAACATACTCAATGGTTCTTACTTTATTTCTATATATTCAGAAGTTTGCACCTAGCATTTATATCTGCTGGGAATAATATGGTGGGTTGTTTTTTGTTTTTTGTTTTTTTTCCAGTCTAGATTTTCTTTACTCCCTTCCCGTTTATTGTTCTGTTTAGATTCTATACAGAAAAGATTTTTAGCCTCGGCTTGGTACTGATCACAGGGCTGAACCTTTCAGTACCTCAGCATGAAGCCTAATATTAGCTGTAAGTGCTCCTTAGTTCTCATTTGGGTTGTAAAAGATTTCTGTCATAGTTCTGAAAGTCTTCTGTATTTATCTGCATCATTATCTCTTGGATAAGATTAGAATTTCATCTGAAACACTGTCTTTCACTGACAGTATTCTTTTAGCATTTGCTTTATTATCTCTTGGATAAGATTAGAATTTCATCTGAAACACTGTCTTACACTGACAGTATTCTGTTAGCATTTGCTTTAGTTCAGATAAGCAAAAAGTGTGATTCATTCATTTATTTTTGTTTTTTGAAGCAGGGTCTTGGTATGCAGCCAAGGGTGGCCTGAAAACCTCCATGTAGCCCAGGTGTCTTCAGATCCTCCCATATCAGCCTCTGAAGTGCTCAGGTTACACGTATTCACTACCACACACAACTCTGATAATATGTCTTATGACTAAAACTGTCTTCATTGTCTTGTTTCTTCTGTGGGATAACATTGTTGACTGTAGGCTTTTAGATGAGGTGCTTCCTCTCCCTTCTAGTGCTTGTAGACTGGTATTCTATTACTTCTGGATCATAGCTATTCTAACAAGAAACCTCTCTCTCTCTCTCTCTTTCTCTCCCTCCCTCCCTTCCTCCCCCCTCTCCCCTCTCCCTCGCTCTTAAATGATACTCACTATTGTCCAGGCCTATCCCAAATTCCTAGGCTCAAGCAATCCTGTTGTCATAGCCTCCTGCATAGTTGGAACAATAGGCATGTACACTGTGCCTATTTTCTATGTTTGGAATATCAAATTTTTATATAAAGTAAAGGTGAGACAAATGAATAAAGGCAATGTGTGTGTGTGTGTGTGTGTGTGTGGATGTGTGGATGTGTGTGTGTGTCTGTCTGTCTGTGTGTCTGGGTGTGTGTCTGTCTCTGTATGCATGTGTCTGTCTGTCTGTCTGTATTCTATATGTATGTATGTGTGCCTGTGTGTGTGTCTGTGTTTGTATGTATGTCTGTCTGTGTCTCTGTGTGTGTGTCTGTCTGTCTGTCTGTCTGTATGTATGTATGTGTGCCTGTGCATATGTGTGCGTATGTGTGTGTCTGTCTCTGTGTGTGTGCATGTGTGTCTGTCTGTGTTTGTGCATGTATCTGTCTATGTGTATGTCTGTGTGTATGTGTCTGTCTCTGTGTCATGTGTCTGTCTGTATGTATGTATGTGTGCCTATGTATATATGTGTGTGTGTCTGTCTCTGTATGCATGTGTCTATCTGTCTGTATGTGTGCCTATGCATGTGTGTGCATGTGTGTGTCTGTCTGTGTGTATCTGTGTGTGTGTGTGTAAGTGTGTAAGGATTCTGATTTTCTTTTTTTTAAATAAAAAAACACTTTATCAATATTTGTATAAACATATATACTTATACATGTATACATATATAAACAATAATTAAATAATAAGATGTATTTTAAAAGTATGGGGGGTTGTGAAAAGTGGGAGGAATGAGAGAAAGGGGAAATTATGCAAATACAGTGTTCATATATGAAATTCTCAAAAAGGAATCCAGTTTTTTAAAATGTTCAACAGATCAACTAGCATTTTACAATACGAAAGTAAATATGACCTATACTTATGTTAAAGGACATTTTAACTCACTACAAACTTTGAAGTTTAAAATGAGATCAATAAAAATCATTTTACCCAGCACAAAAACCACAATAACGTTTTATAATTCAAAGTATTTCTAAGAACAAGAAAATAGATTGTCAGGAGCTAAGTCAGCAGAACCAGGGGGACACTGTGTGTGTGTGTGTGTGGTTTTTTTTTTTTATCAAATCATAATTTTTACTTTTTAACATGGGAGTTATAAACACAAAATGCAAGATGTGGGGAAGGGGATGACATAGGAGCATAGGTGTTCAGGGGGAGTACAGATATCTTTCAGAACAGGGTATCAGCTGGGTGAAGGTTCAAGGGTCAGGTCACTATGACTCTGCCTATGATTCACTTGTCCTTATCTAATTTGGTACTATCTGTCAAAGGCTGCCTATTTACCAGGTCTGTGACTACTCAGGCTGGTAGATTTCAACAAAAGCTGCCTGTTTACAATAGTTTATAGCCCTCTGTTTCAGTGTTTTTTTCTATAGAGACCCAAGACTTTGTGTTAGCAGGCATGTAAGTCAGGCCTATTGCTGATTTTAGGCTTGTGGCTGATTTTAGGCCTTCAGTGTATAAGCAGGGCTGCCCCTGACATCTCCTCCTTTCTCCAAGTATAGAAGGGCTGTGGTGATTCTAATCTTGCCAAGATGGGGATAGAGGCCTGACCTCCAGTAATTAAAGGGGACCTTGTAATGGCTCCAGTCCTCCTGTCGTTCAGTGAGGCATGAGGGCTATACCCGTCCCGATGTCTTTTTCCTGGAGAGGGGATACTTTTGACTTCAATCCCTATGCAGTCAGGCTTGTCCCTCAGGGAACCCAGAAACATATTTTTAACTTTTATTTATATTCCCTTGCAGTACTTAGCCTCGCAGCCTAAGCAAGAATTCAGATCGCCAGACAGAGGGGGTTCTGGGTGACCCCTCTCTGCTTGGTCTAGGGGTGGAAGTCCCGTCTTTTAGGTTGGATGGAGATGGGACTTGGGAACACCCTGGATAGAGTAACATCCTCATCTAGAGTCTCGTGGTCCTCCATAGTTAACATATGATAATGTGTCTGAATAGATTTTGCTATCAGATTATCTATCTGTTGTTTCACAAAGTTAGCCTATTTAAGGCCCAGGGACCAAAGGAAATAAGCAAAAATAACCCAATTAATGATCCCAAGATGGAAGGGAGTAGGGTTAACAATCATGGAGAGGTTGAAGACCAATTCTTGTACAAGCTCTCCTTTTTCTCTTTCTGTCTCTGTCTTTTCTCAAGACCTTCTCTGGCCTTTTCATGCTCTCTTTAACCATCCCTGTTTTGTCTATGTAAAAGCAGGATTCTGATTTTCTGATTCTGGTAAGACTGCCTTTCCCTGTCTGGATCTGAGCTCTATGGGCTGTAACCACCTTCCTCTGTTCTTCTTTTGAACCCACAGGCCAGGCACTCCCTGCTTTCTATATATCTGCTATGGGAACAGGGAGAGATGGGCTCTGATGAGAGATTACAGGTGGGAGGGGCTGCCGTATAATTTAACAGCTAACCAGCAAGGGGACAATGGGCATCATCTAGTGGAAATATTTCCAAAATTCTGTAATTTGTCATTTCTATGGGAATGATCTCAGGAAAAACCTGGATAGAGGTAGGAGCAGGGGTTAGTGGTACCAGCCAAACTATAAGGTCTGTTTGTTTGTTGAGACAGGGTCTCTCTATGTAGTCCTGGATGTCCTGGATGTCCTGGAGCTCTCTTTGTAGACCAGGCTAGCCTAGAACTCACAGAGATCCTCTTGCCTCTGCTTCCAAGCAGTCTGTAAGTTTTGAGAATCTTTTCAGTTCCTTAGGGAATTCAGTGAGCTCTTTCCACTCAGCTTTGGTAGTGTCAGGGAGAGCAGGGAGCCTAGAACGCTCCCCCAGAAAGTTCTTCCTTCCAAGACTCCTAGAGCTCTTTAGGGTGCAACCCTGTCATTTCTGTCTCCAGCTCCAGAATGCAGATACCCGCATCCAGGCCAGGCTCTTGGAGCCTCATCAGCTGCACCCAAAGCTGCTCCCGTGGGGCGTGGCCAAAGCCAGGCGGCCTGAGTAGCCCAAGCCCCCCCCCCGCCACCCCTCCCCCCCCACCCCCGTGGCTTTGCTTCCATCTAAAAATGGAGAGCTCTCCTACCCTCAAAGGCTCTGGGACTCAGCCTTCCTTCATAGCTTTCTCCTTCTTGGCTGACCCTTGAAGCAAGTCTCAGGTCCTTCTTATCTGAGCTTACTGGAGAATTCAAAAGGAATCAGATAGTGTGTGTGTGTGTGTGTGTATGTGTGTGTGTACATATGTACACATGTGTCATAGCATACATGTGGAGGTCAGAGGACAACTTGAGGAAATTGATTCTCTCCTCCCACTATGTGGGTCCCTGGGATCAAACTTGGGTTGTTGGCCATCTCTCCATGGCCCTGCAATACAAAAGTCATTCTAGTCTATCCATGGGAATTCTTTCTTGCCTCTGCCTCATGCTGGGATTAAAAAAGATGTGAGCCACTGCGCAGCTGAAAAAGATAACTTTTAAAAAGGAAAGTTTCAGTGTAGTTCACAGTTTTTCAGTTTCAGTCCATGGCTGGTGCTCTCCCCTGCTTTGGACCCTGTGCTGGCTAGTTTATGTCAACTTGACACAAGATAGTCATTGGAGAGGAAGGAGCCTCAATTGAGAAATTGTCTCCGTATGATCAGGCTGTGGGCAAGCCTTAATTAGTGATTGATAGGGGAAAGTTCAGCCTATTGTGTGTGGGGTCACGCCCAGGCTGATGGTCCTGGCGTTTTAACATAGCAGGCTGAGCAAAGAAAGCCAGTAAGCAACATTCATCCTTGGCCTCTGCATCATCTCCTGCCTCCAGGTTCCTGCCTTGCCTCAGTTTCTGTCCTGAGTTCCTTTGATGAACTGTGACATGTAAGCCAAATAAACTCTTTTCTCCCCAATTTCCTTTTGGTCATGGTGTTTAAACTGCTAACTAACTTTAAACTGGGAAGGAGAGAGGGGGTAGGAGGAGGAAGGGGAAGAAAGAGGGGGTAGGGCAGGAAGGGCCAGACCAATATCTCCTTTGAGAACATGCCCCAGTGATCTAACCTTCTTCCACTGGGTTCCAGCTCCTAAAGGCTCTAAACACGTCCATACAGCTCCATGAGCAGACATCTGACTATATCTGGACTATAGCAACATCCCACTCCCTTCTGGAAAACCAAAGAGTTTGCTTATCCACACATTTATTCCAATATTCCTGTCGGCAAACATGGTCTGTTCCGGACTTGCTTTTAAACCTAGTATAACGCCTGCCTAGTTCCCTCATTGGCTAGTGAGAATTAAATAGTAAATGGGAAACATTGTAAGGTTCATGTTTTTTGTTTTGTTTTGTTTTGTTTTGTTTTGTTTTGAGGTAGGGTTGTATTATGTAGCCTTAGCTATGCTCTTACCTCTCAATTTTAAAAAATGTCTTTGGCTGGGTGTAGTGGTGGTGCACCTTTAATCCCAGCACTTGGGAGGCAGAGGCAGGCAGATTTCTGAGTTTGAGGCCAGCCTGGTCTACAGAGTGAGTTCCAGGACAGCCAGGGCTACACAGAGAAACCCTGTGTCGAAAAAACTTTTAATATTAAACACCCATAAAAGTCTGGCATTCCAGCACTGAGAAGACTCCTTCATTGAGACAGAAAACAGGTGACCTGGCTCCTTCTGGCTCTTCCTGGAGATGTGTACTTCTGAGTTCTGGTCCCCACAGAGAAACAGGTATGTTGGTGAACATGCCATGAAAGCAAAGTTGTGACTCGTTGCAT
The DNA here is from genome assembly GCF_011762505.2 of Arvicanthis niloticus. Classification (NCBI taxonomy): domain Eukaryota; kingdom Metazoa; phylum Chordata; class Mammalia; order Rodentia; family Muridae; genus Arvicanthis; species Arvicanthis niloticus. The sequence goes on from NC_047663.1 coordinate 51,008,100, forward strand.
GTACCTTTTGCTACCCCGCCTAAGCTCCAGGAATGGGCTGTGCTACAAGCCCCCATACAGGTTCCCTTGAATCCACGGATAAAAGACGCACACAGTTGTTCAATTTCAACTTGCCTTTTGACATACTTGCTTGACGCTACTATCTCCTGCCGGGAAAAGCGTGCCCTTATCAATATTCTTAGCTCCACACCTCTCCACCTGCCCTCAGTTTTAGTTGCTCAGTTATATCTAGTCCCTGCTAAACACCCCTGAGTGCCTGCCTGTAGGAGCAGTTGGTGTGGCCACTCCGTTTGAGATCTCACATGGCTAATCACCTTTTCTCCCTCAGAAGCATGGTGAACTCTCCTCTTTTCTCCTTGAGTCTGTCTGCTTGCCTCCAGGGACCCGAAAGTCCCCTCCATCCCTTCCACCAACAATTGGCCCATGACTTCTTTACTGACAGATCAAGAACCAATTGGGGAACAGGATCTTAGCATCAGAACCACCACTACAGTGACTTTTTCCATGGGTTTGAGGAAAGGGTGAGATACACACACACACACACACACACACACATACTGAGAAAGAGAAAGAGAGAAAGAGAGAGAGAGAGAGAGAGAGAGAGAGAGAGAGAGAGCAAGACCAAGAGACACCAATTTGGCCCCCATATCTACACATTCACCTTCTTGCATCTAGAATGGTGACAATGGACACAGGGAAAGGTCTGCTTGGCTATTTGTTGAGGACAAACAGTGCAATCAGCTTAAGGACAACTGCCCATCACAGACAGTTGTGAGCCAGCCACCATGTGGTTGCTGGGAATTGAACTCAGGACCTCTGGAAGTGCAGTCAGTGCTCTTAACCAGTCCCTGTGTTTCTTACCTTATTGGTGACATGTAATCATTTCATATTATTGCCAATAAGTTTGTGTTCCTTCTATGAATTTCCTATTCATAACTTTTACCCAGTTTTCTATAAAAATATTTATTCCTTTCTGGTTTGGAAAAGGTGTTTTCAAGTTAGGAACATGAACTCTTTTTCATTAAGGGGCCAAATAACTACTACCCCCACTCAGTTATAGCCTTTCCCCCATAGAGGTGGTTTTCTCATTCTTCAAATGCTTTTGAAAATGACATGTTATTTTGCTTTCTGCTGCTGTAATAAACACTATGACTGTGGTGGTTTGAATGAGAATGATCTCAATAGGCTTATATGTACAAATGCTTGGTTCCTGACTGGTGGAACTGTTTGAGAAGAATTAGGAGGCGTGCCCTTGTTGGAGAAGGTGTGTCACTGGAGGTAGACTTTGATGTTTCAAAGTCCTTCTTCTCAGTCTCTCTCTCTCTCTCTCTCTCTCTCTCTCTCTCTCTCTCTCTCTCTTTCTCTCTGCCTTCTGGTTGTTGTCTCAACATGTCCTTGCTCAGTTACTGCTCAAGTGCCATGTCTGCCTGATTGCTACCATGCTCCTCACTTTATATAACGGTTATGGACTAACCCTTTGACTGTAAACAAACCTCCAATTAAATACTTGCTTTTAGAACTTGCCTTGATCATGGCACTTTGTCACAGCAGTAGAAAATTAACTAAGACAATAGACAAAAGCAACTTGGGAAAAGAAGTCTGTTATCAAGGGAAGCCAGGGCAGGATCTCAAGGGAGGAGCTTAGAAGCTGGAACTGAAGCAGAAGCTGTGGAGGGATGATGCTCACCAGCTTGCTTCCTCTGGCTCGCTCAGCTCCTTTTCCTATACAACCCATGCCCACCTGCCCAGAGAGAGCGCACCCACAGTGGGCTGGCCCTCCTGCATCAGTTAGCAACTAGGAAAACATGGCCACATGCCAGTCTCACTTGAACAGTTCTTCAGCTGAGAGTCCCTTTTCCCAGGTGACCCCAGATATGAGTCAGCTTGATAGCTGAGCCACCTACTAAAATAGCCTGAAATCTATTAATATTTTCTTTCCTGGTTTTTTATTTTGTAGCGAACTCTGAAGTCCTTCCCTTCTCTTGGTTATTTTAAAAAGAAAATTACACCTATTTTCTCCTCTTCTTTTAATTTCATTTGCGTGTGTATTTGTGCACATATGTGAGTATGAGTGTGCATGCACTCAGGGAGCACATACAGAAAAGTTCATGGATATAGGGGTCAGACTCAAGTGTTGCTCCCCAGTAGCCACCACCTCTTTTAAGACAAGATCTCTTGTGACCCGAGGCTCACCAATTAGTCTAGGATGTCAGGCTAGCAAGTTCCAGAGATCCTAAATCCCAAGAATCCTCCTGTCTCCGTCTCCCTGGTGTGATCACAAACGTGTACCACCACGCCTGCCTTTTCACCTACATTCTGGAAATTGAACTTGAATCCTCATCCTTGCACAACCAGTACTTACCTGACGGAGCCACCTCCCCATCCCCCGTAATTTTGTATTTTAGAGTCAAATCTTTTATTTATGTGGAATGAGTTTTTCTGTGAGAAGTTGCCCTACTATGTACTATGGTTCAAGGTAGCAAACTACATTATATGAAACTTTCAGGCCTCCACTCTTCAAGGGGCACTCCCTTCAAAGGCATCAGCTGCCACCAAGAGGATTTCAATCCATACCGCGTACCACAAGCAAAGCCTTCAGAAGCAGCAGTTTCACAATCAGAAGGCATACAGCCATGGAATGAGGAATGGACGAGAATCCTCTGGGTGTCATCTAATCAGACAAGCAGTCTCTCCTGGCTTTACATGTTTGTGTTTAGATAGTTCCTTGGGTGATGACAAAGGACTGTGGCTTAAAGAGAAGTACTACATATGACCACCAGAGTGTGCACTTCATCTCTCCATTGTCAGTGAGTTCATCTAGAGCCCTTGGGACCTCCTTTAGCCACAGAGATCTGCAGGTGGCATTTCAGAAGTGCAAAAAGAAGGCTAAGTATGTCTACCCTAATTTCCTGCCCTCTTTCCCTGCATCCCAGAAGTCCCACCTTTACCCTTTGCCCAGCAATTGGCTTCCACCTTCTTTATTGACCAAGTCAAGAACCAATTAGGGAAACATCACTTCCCCCTACAAGCCATTGCCATACCCCTGAGCTATGTCTCCAGACCCCAGTGTCTCTCGATGGTGGGTTCTTCATCTGATTCTTTTCTCTAACCCTCGTACTGTCCAGCAGCAGGCTGATAAAGTAAACCCTCACACTTCACATATTAAAATTGTGGCTTTCATGTATGCTGGAGGCTAAGGCAGAAGAATAGGATTCTCAAGGCCTGCCTGGATTCACAAAGAGATCAAAAACAGCCTGGACAAGTTTAATGACAAATCTGTCTCAAAATAAAAAGTAAAAAGATATAGCTCACTGGTGGGATATCTGCCTGGTGTGAGCACTGCCCTTCCTCAGTTCAAACTCCAGCACTAAAAAAATAAAAATAAAAGGTTTGGGAACCTTCTGTGTAACTTGAAATTCAGAGAGTCTGCCTTAAGTTTCCTCACACAGAAAACGAGGAAGAAGCTGCAGGGAGAGCTCAGAAGTTAGGATCGCCTGCTGTTCTTGCAAAGGACCCAGATTTGGTTCCCTGCACCCACATCAGGTTGCTCAGAGCCGATTATAACTCCCCCCTGGGGAAGCCAGTCCCTCTGCTTGTTGGGAGCCGACTTTAGTAGAAAGTGGCTAGATCAACTTTGCAGCCATCTGGAACCATATACCCTGATGAAAGACTTGGTTGTCAAAAGCCTATAACAGCTGAAGCACACTCTGATAAATATATTGTTTATCCCACATAGCTTGTTTTGCTGTTTAGTGACCCCAGCTGTATGGTGCACGTGGTAAAATGTTTTCACCTGTGTTTTCCTGCTTGTGTATATAAATACCTCAGCATTCCCTTCAATAGGGGAGACATGAGAAAATAGAAGAGAGACTGAATCACACCCTGTCTTGTCTCCATTCTTCGAGTCTCTTGCCCCAAGAGCCACACTCTCTCTTGACCAGAGCACTTAGCCCCAAAAGTGTTGAGGCAAAGTGTTGAGGCAGAATGTGGGCCTCAACATCTGCTGACCTCTAAGGGCATCTGCATGCATGGGACATACTCACATAAATAGACCCATACTACGAAATGTTTAAAGATAAATTCTAATTTACTTTTTTAAAACTATGTCAAAGTGGTGGATTTGTTAATCAGCTTGAGTGTGGATCATCTTTCCACAGAGAATCTGCATCAAGTCATACATCACACTGTGTATCTCAAATATATGCCATTTTTATTTATCAAAAAGAAAAGGAGCCGGGCGGTGGTGGCGCACGCCTTTAATCCCAGCACTTGGGAGGCAGAGGCAGGCGGATTTCTGAGTTCGAGGCCAGCCTGGTCTACAGAGTGAGTTCCAGGACAGCCAGGGCTACGCAGAGAAACCCTGTCTCGAAAAAAAAAAAAAAAAAAAGAAAAAAAAGAAAAAAAAAAAAAAAGAAAAAAAAGAAAAGGAGGGGGACAGAAGAAAGATCTCATAGCAGAATCCGAGAGCAACTTACTGTTCACCTGTTAAAAACTGATTTTAAAGAAAACAGACCACAGCAGAAGGACAGAGTTTACATGAGAGTTGCTTGACAAATTGAGGTGAGGTGGGAATTTTGCTCTTCTGCCCCCTAGGGCTTGAACTTGTTTCAGATTTTTGGACATAGTATATTTATAGAGTTTGCAATGTCACAGATGAACTGAGGACCCCACAGAAAGCAAAACCACTGGATAAATCAAGCACAAGCCAAGAACCATAGGTCTGCTAGCCTGGGCTATGTATGCTATTCCCACACTGCTAGCCTGGGCTATGCTATTCCCACAGGAGCTCTGGCTCACGTCTCAGAAAGTCATTTTAAATTTGCTGTTTGAAAGGTAGGGCTTTTGCTTGTTTTGAGACAGGCTTTTACTACATAGCCCGTACTGATCCTGAACTGGCAGCAATCCTCCTGCCTCTCTGTTTCCCCAGTGCTGGGATCACAGGCATGTACCACCATGCCTAGCTTAGGACAATTTTTGAGCAACTAAGTTTCAGCTGGGCTGAATAGGGAGGAGCACAAGCTTTACTGCAACAGCTCTGAGTCGAAGGTCACAGGGCAGAACCTCCACCCTTGTCAGTATTCTAAGAAACAAAGGAAATAATCCAATTAAGTGAAGGTCTGTTGAGATAAGGAATAACATGCCTGGCTCCTAACAGTGCTCAACAATGGCTCCTAGAAGTGCCAGAGCACCCTCTCCCCTAGAGGCAGACCTCAGACACATCTGTGCTGCCCTGAAGTGACTACATCAGAAGCAGCTACTTTTACAAGGCAGTTTCTTTGTTTCCCACACCCCACCCCACCCCACCCCACCCTCGCTCCAAACTTCCATTTTTAGAGGCTACAAGCATCACCGGGAATTCTGTCTCACAGTGTGGTAGGAAATGACTCAATCCAATCAATACTGTCCACTCACTGGGTGTGGCTGCATGCACTTGTAATCTGGTGCGTAGGAGACAAAAGTAGAAATATCACAAGTTCAAGAACAGCCTAGGCTACACTCTAGGTATTGCCACCATGCTCTCTTAGAGATTGCCCTTTCTCTCTCTCTCTCTCTCTCTCTCTCTCTCTCTCTCTCTCTCTCTCTCTCTTTCGAGACAGGGTTTCTCTGTGTAGCCCTGGCTGTCCTGGAACTCACTCTGTAGACCAGGCTGGCCTCGAACTCAGAAATCCGCCTGCCTCTGCCTCCCAAGTGCTGGGATTAAAGGCATGCGCCACCACGCCCGGCCTTGGCCTTTCTCTTGACTCCTCTAAACAGAAGTTGGGCCAACAGGTCCAGGGGCTCAAGAGCCACTCTTGTGGGATGATGCATCTGTCTCCCATTTCCCACCAATGCATCTCTGGATGGACTCAGGGTCCTGCCTCTCTTTTTGAGTCCCACATGACCGTGCCCAGGAATGTTCAAGGGAGACTTTCCCTCGGACAACCCCTCACTCACTCACTCTGGAGCCTGATCTCTCTCACGACCCTCTTCCACACCATGACCAGCCTTCATGAGCCTCTGCTGGAGCCACAAAGGGCAGTGGGAAGGTAGCTAAAAAAAAAAAAAAAAAAAAAAAAAAAACTGGGGTAGTTAGCTTCTCTAGAATGGGGATAACTGCCATGGGCTGACCAGAAAGAGGAAGTATGGTCAGGCTAGTGCCTGTTGCCTCCAAGGGTGAGTGAGGGTATGTGGGCGATCAAGCCTCTCCCCAGTTGTGCTTAAGAAACGCCTTCAGTCCACAGCTGTCTCCCCAGCTGCTTTCAGCAAACACCCTGGCAGTCTAGGTAAGTGCTTCAACTTTCCTAAGAACAATTTCTTGCTTTTTTCACCATAGTCATCTGTCCATGGTGTTGTTAGTCAAGTGGCCAAATAGGCAATCTCACAGGCATGGGCTGAGGGGACTGTCGCCTGAGGCTGTGGTAGACAGCCGGGTACAACTGGAGTAACAGTGGCCTTGAAGAGTCCACTTGACATTGCTGCCGAGTGACCTCAGCCATCTCTTCAGTCCTCCAGTGTGTGTGCCAGGCACGATAAGTTTACCTCCAAGGATGAAGTCACCATTGGGAGTAAGCTGCGTACAATGTAAGGAATTATCACTGTCTGAGTAATGTCTGTAATATCTGGTATTCGATTGGTGGAGGGCCCTCACTGCACTTCGGAAACTCAGACTACACATTGGTGCTCTTGGATGAAATAATCAGAACAGTGTGGCTCTTGGTACCTCTGGCACTCGGCTTCTGGTGTCTGGGATTTATAAGGCACCTGCCAAACTTCAGGAGGTGTTCAGCTGGTGTGAGGCCTTGACGGAGCCATGCGCTTTTGACCTCTGGAAAAATCAATGTTCTCAACTCTCTCTTTTTTTTTTTTTCTTATAGAAAATATTTTATTTTCTGTGTTTGGGAATTTTTCCTGCATGCATGTCTGTGTATCACATGTATGCCTGGTGTCCTTAGAGGCGACATGGGGCTATCAGATCCTTGAGCTGAAGTTGCAAGTGGTTGTGAACCACAATGCAGTGCTGGGAATTGAACTTGGGAATCCTCTGAAAGAGTAGTCATTGTTCTTAGCCACTGAGCCATGTCTCTAGCGCTTCAAAAATCATTTTTTAATCCATGTGTTATGCCACAGACCGTGTGTAGGAGAATCAGCTTCTCCAGAAGTTTGTCAGGATAGAGTTCTCCCTTCTTCCTTCTTTCTCCTCTCTTCTCCCTACATCTCTCTCTCCCTCCCCCTTTTCCTCCCTTTCTCCCCCCCCCCCGGCCCCCCCCCCCCGCTCCCATTTCCTTTTTCCCTAGCAAATAGATGTATTTCCTAACTGAAGGCAAACAGATTTGCTAGGCAAGCAATAAGCTATGAGGACTGAGTGTGTGTGGATAGAATTGAGTCCTGTGATAAAATAAATCAGACTCAAAATTAATGTGTGGCTGTCCTGGCTTGATAAGCTATCATGCTGAGACATACATGCAGCAGCATGACAGTGTGGGCAACTGCCAATCCAGCTATTGGCCCAAACACTGTGTTAGCACATGCAGACAGGCAGGCATCACAGCTAGCTCCTAATAAATTTAAATAACAATGGAGATAGCCATTCATTATGCATAAGTATCCTCACCTCATTAGTTCTACAGCATTTGCATTCTGATCTGACTTTTTTTTTTTTTTTTTCCCTAGACAGGGTTTCTCTGTGTAGCCCTGGCTGCTCTGGTACTCAATCTGTACACCAGGCTGGCCTTGAACTCACAGAAATCCACCTATCTCTGCCTCCCAAGTGCTGGGATTAAAGGCATGTGCCCAGCCTGACACTGTTTTTAATGGAACACTAGCCATGATGTCATCATTATATAGTGGGCTTGCAAGCCAGAATACAGAATAAGGATGTGATTACGGTGTGTTCCAGCACTTCAATGTAGCAGAATATAAACTTCCTCACAGGGTTTTCTATTGAAACATCATTTTATAGCTGCACCTTTAGTCACGCACTGGAGGGGCAGAGTTAGGTTGATCTCTGTGAGTTCAAGGTCAGCCTCATCTACCTAGTGACTTCCAGGACATCCAAGAGAGACCCTGCCTCAACCCTTCACGAAAAATGTATAATTCTGTATATAAAACAATGTCAGTACATTCATTTACAATGACCTTAATTAACCCGTTCACTTTAGTAAAATACTGCATGTGATTTTAAAGGGCATGGGCTGGACATGTAACTTAGTGGTAAAGTACTTGCTGTGTATGTGCAAGGGCCTAGGCTTAATTCTCAACATAAACAAACACACAAAAGATCACAAAGGAAACATCATTCAAAACAAATACTTAAATATGTAACTGTATTTTACATCAGTATGTCTTCTTTAGCAACAGGTTTAATGGTCATAAGTTTGGTTTAGTCAACTCAGGTTTCTCATCTCATACCCTATACATATTAGACTCAAAACAATTTTTTTTTTAATGTATCAACCCAGATATAGTGGCACTGGAGAAGTGGAGGCAGGTGGATCTCTGTGAGTTTGAAGCCAGCCTCATCTATATAGAGAGTTCCAGAACAGCTAGGGCTACATAGAGAGACACTGTCTCAAATAAATCCAAAAGTAACAAACAAACAAAACTCATGTATCATACCAGCTAACCTTAGTCATGACTGTGCCCTTCCAGGCTAGCAGCCTTCCCTCCAGCTGGAAGGGCTGCACTTCTAAGAGCTGTGCTGGTAACACTCCCAGGAGTCACAGTGTCTAGACTTGCTGGCAAAATATTATTTAGAGTCCTCAGCAAACTCTAGGAGCCAGGTATTTTAGTTTAAGGACATCAACATCACATTTTCGTAGCTATTAATAATTTAAGAAGTTACTAGTAAACAATAGCCGTTTCTTTTTACATAAAAATGAAAGTTATACATTGTATCCCATCTCACTAGAGAACTGAAGATTGACTCCAAGAAAAGATGTGCTTAAGACCCATCTGGAGGACCCCGAGACCTCTCAGCATTAGACAATGTGTGTGTGTGGAGGGGGGGAATTTAGTCAGAAGGAAGTGTCTGTACCTATCTCTTCTTCAAGCCATCAGAATAAAAGGATTTCCAGGCTTGTGGGTAGAGAGTTGACATTTTCTCCATTTTGTTTCAGTTTTACTCTAAACTGTAAATTATGCATCTACAGGAGGGCCTTCCATTTTTATTAATTTTGCATAATATCTAAATAAAAAACACAATGTTTGGTATGCAAATGGAGCCTCAAGATAGCCAGCAGGCTGCCATCCCCAGGGAGCTTCTGTATATGAGCCCATGGGGCTGTCACCCCCTGGAGGCTCATTGGTTGGTCAGTTCAGGACTCTTGAGAATCTTTGCTTTAAGCTGACAGAGTGACCCCCAAGAAGGCCAGGGAGAATGCAGGGAGTCTGTGGAACTGCATGTCCCTTGCAGGACAAAAGCTCAATGGGACACAGAAATATAGGGGAGTCCTGAGGCTGTCGAGGTAGGCAGATGCCAGTTGGGATTGATCTTGGCCATGCCGGGCAGACTTTAGAGAGTTCATATTTCACTCTGCTTCACTGGCAAGGAACTCTAGAAAGACAAGAGGTCATATCCATATGCGGCAGCCAGCAGGGAGCCAAACAGCTAGAACAGGTCAGCAAGACGGCCCTTTGCACAGGAGTCTAGAAACCTGGCTGGTGCACTGGAAGTGGAAATACAGGATAATGGATTCGAAGGCTGGGGAAGGAGGCAAAATGTGGTGGTTGAGCTTGCCAGCCTTTCGCAGAAATGGAAGACTACAGAATGAACAGACAGTGGATGCTTTCTGTAGCCCCACCCTGTCCACACTCAATTTTAAGTGAACACTAAGTTTCCACACGGCCATTTCCAGCACACATGGCAGCAAGGTGGTCAGGTGAGAATGTGGACATCCTGACCATCATCAGTGATGGATGGACAGGCAACTAGAGAGGAACCAGACAAGAACTGCTCACGATGACGACAGGCTTGATGAGTGCTTAGCTCCCTCATCCCATCCTCTGCTTTAGGACTTTCCAAAGCCCTTTTTGGTAAGCCTGTGGATTAATTTAGGCGATACCTCTTTCCTCCTGGTCAGCACAGGCTCGCAGCTTCTGTGTAAGACTGTACTGCACTGACTCAGGAACCAAACCCCTTTCCTGATTCCCACACCACTAAAACTAAGCCTGCTCAGGAAAGCATTGGTAGACTCGGAAACCTTGTCAAGGATTGGGCAAGAGATGACCAGAGGGGTGCACAGTGCATCTGTGAGCAACTACAGACTGAATACGGTACAGCCATCTTTGCCTTCGCATCCCTGACCCTTTCTGTCAGTTGCTTCTTCAGACTCTGTACCAGCCGCTGGCTTGTGCTCCACCTTCTCCTGTCCCTTCTCCTACTTGTCCTTCCAGGTCCCCACCTCTAAATATCCTCTTTTATGACCCAGAGGAGAAGATTCCTGGTTCCTACCAGCAGCTCAGCTAAGGGGTGGGTATTCTGTAGCCTCCCATTGAAGGGTGGTTGTACTTCCTGAAGGTAACTTCAGTTGTAAATTGAGCATTTTTGGTTTGCTCTTGATAGTGCCGGTGTCTGGTGATCCTCGGAGCTCTTTCACATGTGTCAGTCTCTTGGAAAAGTTTTGGAGCCTGTATGGATCTTGCTCCAGATACAGATGCTGGGCACCAGGAAGATGGGGGAAAGCAGCCCACTCCCTGGGTGCCCAGCTCAAGGCCCTGGAGTGCTTTACAGTTCTGTGAATGTGTGTGACTTTTCAGGGCAAACTATCTTTCTCCCCAGCCCCCACACCTGCCCCTGTCTCTCTCCTTTCTTTCCTGTCTTTCTTTTCTTCCTTTTCTTTCTTTCCTTCTATTTCTCTTTCTTTGTTTTTTCTCTTTTCTTTCTTTCTTTCTTTCTTTCTTTCTTTCTTTCTTTCTTTCTTTCTTTCTTTCATACAGGGTCTTACTCTGTAGCCCTGGCTGGCCTGGAACTTGCTATTTGTCTAAGCTACCTGGAGCTCACAAAGATCCGCCTGTGTCTGCCTTCCAAGTGCTGGAGATTAAAGTCATGAATCACCAGTCTCAGGAATTCATGATAAAGAATAAAGTATTGCCACTGGCTCCCCAGAAATGCCTTCTGAAGAAGAGCACACTGAGCTGGGGTAGCCATTGCCTTTCTTTGCCTCCCTACCTTGCTCAACCACCATCATCCTGTAGAATGTCCTGCTCAGTCCTTTCCACCACACAGAAATGCACCAGGCTCACTGAGGTTCCTTAAAATGCCTTAGGTAACCTGAGGAATGCAGGACATCCTGGAGTAGCTAGAATGCCCCTCCCCAATACATGCCTTGGCCTCTGCCAAGGGTGGGTAGCAGATGGAAGGCAGGGGTCTCACCTGACATCATATGTCCTAAAGAGGTGACTCGGGAATAATACTACACAGGGCAGGAATTTGAGACCCTCACTCAAAACTCTGTACTATATGAATAATATATGAATCTGACTGCTCACTGCATAAACGCCAAAACAGGATGTTGGTAGGAAAGACATCAGCTTCATTCAAGGAGCAGTGCCTGAGAAGGTGCCTGCTGATGTCCCCAATGCTTCCTCCCAGAGAAGTTAGGTACAAGAAAAGAAGGAAGGGCCGGGAACAGCGGGAGCAGCAGGCAGGAAGGCTACTGCTGGGTGGGGCTTCATCATTCAGAGCACCTGCTTCCTTTCTTGTTTTTCTCTGGCTACAATGTAGCAGCCTCCTAGGGCTGGTTTCTTTGTTTTTGTTTTGTTTTGTTTTGTTTTGAGACAGGGTTTCTCTGTATAGCCCTGGCTGTCCTGGAGCTCACTCTGTAGACCAGGCTGGCCTCGAACTCAGAAATCCGCCTGCCTCTGCCTCCCAAGTGCTGGGATTAAAGGCATGTGCCACCACTGCCCGGCCTAGGGCTGGTTTTCTATCTGTTTTCTACAAGTCAAGCCTTGTCGTACTTGAATCACTTTGTGTTAGCTATTGGACAGAAGAAAAAAAAGAATTATTACATATTCTGGTGTAATCCAAGATCAGCACATGTTCTGGGTTCTCTAAATCTAAATAAAGATAATTAGCAATGATCATCTTTTTTTTTTTTTTTTTTTTTTTTTTTTTTTTTTTTTTGGTTTTTTTGAGATAGGGTTTCTCTGTGTAGCCCTGGCTGTCCTGGAGCTCACTCTGTAGACCAGACTGGCCTCGAACTCAGAAATCCACCTGCCTCTGCCTCCCAAGTGCTGGGATTAAAGGCGTGTGCCACCACCGCCCGGCTGATGATCATCTTTTTTATTTGTGGTGCTGGGAGTCGATCTCTGAGCGTTTGTGTAAGAGGCAAGCAATCTACCATGAAGCTACATCCTCAGCCCCAGTTATTGTCTTACTCATTTGGGGTAGTTTATGTTTAGAGTCTAGAGTGTCAGGCTGAGGGAAGAGAACTAACCTTGCAGGGGAGGAAGCGGACAGAAACTGCAAAGGGCTTTTCACAACAGCATGGCTGCCGTTATATTCCTGGGCTGCAGGGCCACGAGATATCTACCCACAGTGGAGAAAAGGGCTGTCAAATCTACTCATCTATACATCCACAGTCACACATGCAGAATCTGCTGTGCCCCTGTGACCTAGACACCAGGAGCATGGTAGTAAGAGAGGAGACAGGGTCCTGCTGGCATGGTACTTACATACCAGCTTGGGGGGCAGGAAGTGGGGAGAGACAGTGAACAAGGAACACAGGCAGACAGGGAGGAGATGCCAGCCTTCTTGTCCTTGTATGGGTGGGGAAAGATGTGTTTCATCTGTACTTCACAGAGTAACCTAGGTCTAAGGTGCCCCTTCCTGTAGCTGAGGGGCACTCTTGGGGCTCAGGGAGGAGGGAAGGAAGGCCCCAGAAGTAAGCGCCACAGGGAGATGTAGAGTGGGAACGCAGGGCTGGAAAGAGGTGGAAGATTTTTTGGCTCACTTGGGAGCACTGTCCTCACTTGAGAGCACTGTCCTCACTTGAGAGCTAGCCTGTCTCCTGCCCTGGCTTACCCCACCCCACACCCCCATACCCAGGTTATTAACTCTACTTCCTACTTTGGAGAAAATGGACATTTTGGTGTGATCCGCCAACTTCCTGTCCCTGTGTTGTCCTTATCTTTCATCCAGTTCCATTCAGATTCCCTCCTGTCTTCTGACCACTGTTCCATTCTGAAAGCTCAATCTACTACTGACTGGAGACAGCATCTCCCGGCTCAGTTCTGACTCTTCTTCCCTCTCTCCCCTTCATCCCTACGTTCCATTTTTTCTCCTCCCTTCCGGAACTGGAACCTGTCACAGTCTGCAACAGGCTGAAGTCCCTCCCATTATAAACAAACAACTCTGGGTCTTGGATTCTTCCCTTCTTGAAATTCAGGGTTTCCTTTTCCGTGAAGACACCCTCCCCCTTCCTTATTCCTGTGGCAACCCCTCCTCCCAAGTTCTTCTTCCTCTTCCTTTCCATCTTGATGATTGTGGCTCCATCCCTCATCTCCACCCCACCACTCTGACCCACCCCCAACCCCCACACCCAGAGCTACAGATCTACAGAATCTGTAAGGCTCTGAGAATCCCCAGGATGACTGGGGAGAAAAAAAAGAAAGTTTGGGAATTCTGGACACCTGAACAGAAAGTGTTATGCGTTAGGGAGAGGACACCAAGCAGGGAGGACACAGGGGGCTTCCTGGGACCACTTCATGTTCCAGGAATTGCGTTCCTTCACCCTCATCACATCGGCTATAGCTGTCCTCCAAGGACCTCAGAGTCCTGGAAAGAAAACCTGAGGCACCAGGGAGTTAATTTTTCTTCCTCAATGTGGAGGCAAGTGAGTTTAAATGAAGAAGTAGAGAAAAGGTCAGCCTGGAGCTTTGCTGGTGAGAGGGAACTTGTTCATTGGTGGTAGCCTTCCAGGGGCCATGACAAGCACACAGGGAAGGTATTTGAGTTCGAGGAACCTTTTCAGTGCCTTGTATCCCACCCAGCTTCTGCTGCCACCATCTATGGCTGCTCCCAGGAATAGACACATGGCCTCACCAGCACCAATTAGAAGTCCTGCAGACCAGTCGAATGTGGGGCTCCTCACTCAGACCAGAGATCCTTCTAGATGGCTTGTTAAAAAATGTTGATTCAGATTCTCACACCAGACCCACAAGAGTTGAAAGTTGGACTTTGACGCAGAGTAGGTGCACAAGACCTTGTATTTAAGTGTATCTTAGTGCCCAGAAATTGAACGTTTTTTGAGATGCTCAGACATAACCGTCAAAAGTTAAGACCCTAGAGTCAGACAAACTTTGGTTTCTGATTTTTTTCAATTATTTGCTCTACAATTTTGTTAAGCTCTTCCAGGCCTCTATTTTCTAACCTGTAAAGTGGGATGATAATGATGACTATTTAGCTTATGGGGCTATTGTGGGGATTAAATGATCTGGGGCAGGTAGAGTAATTAAACTCGAGGGAAGTCAGCACACAATACATATGGCTATTTTGTTGTTCTTGATGTTTGTTTGTTTGAGACAAGTCTCACTATGTAATCCCAGAACTTGATAATGTAAACAGGCTGGTCCTAACTCACAGAGCCCCACCTACCTCTGACCCCTGAGAGCTAGGATGAGAGAGAGGCAAGTGCCACCACGCCTGGCTACACACGGGTGTTCTAAGTGGTTTTCTTCACACTGAGGTTCCCTTTATGAACAACAAGTTGCACCGAGAGACTGAAGTCTTGCGAATATTGGAAAATTTTGAGCATGGTTCTGCTTTCAGTTCTCGTATGAAGAGAAGGAATTTGTGGGTTTCATGTCAAGGTGGCAGAATAGACAGACTCTGGTGTCTGAGCTGGAATCTCAGGTTGCCAGTTAGCACGGTTCTTAACCTGTCCAAGTTCTGCTTCCCCTTCTGAGAAACGGAAATGCGGTCATCCCTCTTCAGTCAGGTTCTACATCTATGGATTCAGCCAACAGAGGACTGAAAAGGCTCCAAGCACCAAGTGCCTCTCCACTGGTCATATGCACTTTCTACCCCCTTGCCATTGCTCCCTCAGTGACACACTGTAGCAACTACCTATATAGTACTTAGGACGTAAGAGTAGGCAACAGGCGATCTCAAGTGTGGAAACGAATGTGCATAGGCTTACACAGAGACGTAGTTGTTCATACACTGTCTTACATAAGTGACTCACATACCCGTGCATTAGACTACAGAGTCCCACAGATCATTCTTGGACCCACTTTTGCTCTGAGGGCCCTGCCTTATCTCAAGCATGAGTTATGCCCTGAGAATCCCCTCCTGCCTCTTGCAAACAAAGACTACTTCTGTGCACCATCCCAAGTCTGCCTTGAAGCAAGACCCTGCTGCTGCATGACCATGGTGACAATACCAGACACCATGTGACTGACTTCAGGTCAAAGGTGGCAGAATCATCACACTGTTTTCTTCTCCTTCTCCAACTATCACAAAAAGGCAAAATATTTTTTTAAAATATAACAATATAAGCCGGGCGGTGGTGGCTCACGCCTTTAATCCCAGCACTTGGGAGGCAGAGGCAGGTGGATTTCTGAGTTCGAGGCCAGCCTGGTCTACAGAGTGAGTTCCAGGACAGCCAGGGCTACACAGAAAAACCCTGTCTCGAAAAACAAAAACAAAAACAAACAAACAAACAAAAACAATATAAGCCCATGGGTCTGATTTAATCAAAGAGCGTCCTTTCATTGAGGAGTAAGCATGGAGTCATTTGTGTCAGAGCCCTTCCTTTCCTCAAAATGTTCGAATCAAATCCCCGGAACTTGGATTATGTCAGAGTTCACAGAAAATGGGAATCAAGGTTTTTGATCAGCGGACTGAGTGAGGAAATTATCCTGACTCAGTGGATGGATCCAGTGCAACCTTGAGAGTCCTGACACACTGGGAGGAAAGTCAGCAGAGGATAATCAGAAGCAGATATGACAACAGAAGAATGGTCAGAACTGTGTAATAGGCCTGGCTTTGAAGACAGGAAGTGGTCCTGAGCCAAGGACTGTGAGTGACTTCTCAAAGCCAAAGAGATAAGAAAATGGATTCTCTCCTGGAGGATCTAAAAGGGTATTGCCTAAAGGCCCACAGCCCTTTGGTTTCAGACTTACAAGTAAGATATTCATGAACTGCCGACCTTCAGAACTGAAAGATAAATTTATTCTATGTGTGTGATGGCTTGCCAGCATTTATATATGTGAATCTTGTATGTAGTATCTGCAGAGACCAGAAGAGGGCATTGCATTTCCTGAAACTAGAGCCAGCCATGTGAGTGCTAGAAATGGAACCCAAGTCCAAGCATTGGCTCTTAACCACTGAGTAATTTCTCCAGTCCTAATATAACATCTTTTAAAGATACATAGCTTTGTTATGTTGCCTAGCCTGGACCCAGACTCCTGGGTTTGAGTCCCCTGACCCAGCCTTTCCAACAGCCATCTCTTGAGAAGTCTGTTGTCCTCTGTAGCCCTCTGAGAGTTGTGGCTACAGCGTCAGGCTGGTTCTCAGCATCCTGTCAGGCAGGCATTTGCTTGTGCCATGCTTTGGTGGCTTCCTGCAATCTTGCAACCTACGGTCATATCTACCAGCTTGGTCACAGGCCTGGGGCCAGAGTAAGATTCCATTTCTGTATCTTTCTAGGGCCTGTAGTTGGCCATGCCCTCCCCCAATACGAATTCCCCACACTTCTCCCCTGTATACCTCTCCTGTCTGGAAGCACCTTAACCATTGAACCAGCTCGGCCATCTCAGGTGATATCACACTGGAAATGGAATGTGATTCTCTTGGGCTCCCTCTCTTGGCTTTACTCTCAGAAAGACAAGTTAGCCTATTCTGTTGAAAAAGCATCTCTCAGCAGTCCACGGAGACGGGGGTGACTTCAGGGCATTCTTCATGGTGGGCACTGAACAGTCAATTTGGGGGACTGCCATAGAAATGGCTTGGCTTTTAAAAAACACCAGCTGCTCTTCCAGAGGATCAGGGTTTGATTCCCAGCACCCACAGTATACAACTGTCTAATACTCTAGTTCTAAGGGCTCTGTCATTCTCTTCTGGCTCCATGAACACCAGGAATGCATGTGGTACACAGACACACATGCAGCCAAAACACTCATATATATAAAATAGTTTTTTATTAAAAAAAAAAAAGAATTCCATCACTTCTCAATACTGTGTCATGATGGGCAAGCCTCAGTATGAGTTCTAGTGGAACATGCCATATTCAAATCATAGCACCTAGCAAGGTACTTTTCCTAGCCCCACCTTCAAAACAAACAAACAAAAAACTCTCAAAATTCTCTCTCCACAGTCATAAAAAGTGTATCTTATCTTTGTGATTTAAAGAACTGCAGCTGGGGATTGCCTTTGGTGGTATGTCTCCCATCTGCCGTGCCTTCGCAGTGGAAGCAAGCCCTGGTTGTGGCCTATTTCTGGAGAGTCTATAGTTACACGGCTCATAGCTAAGCCTCACAGACTCTTATGAAGTACTTTGCAACATTGATCCCGTGTTACAGATGGGACACAGTCTCCAAAGACAGTAAGCAACTTGCCTGTGGTCTGCTAAGGCATTGTCTGTAAGGTCTGACTGTCTGGGTCCTAAGCATGTGTGTCAGGAAGCATGGTAGATGACAGTCCCAGCCTGCAAGCTTTCCACTTACGCCTCATGCCTCCATCTCTATTCTTCCTAGGCTTCCACAGCAATGAATTGGTGGAGGAACAATTTCTGGATTATCTTAGCTGTGGCCATCATCTTCATCTCCTTGGTCCTGGGTCTCATCCTGTACTGTGTCTGCAGGTGGCATCTTAGACAAGGTAATGATGGCCATCTTACCTGGCAGGGGGTGGGGGACAGGTGATGTCAGTGCAGCAAAACTCAGCATAAAGCTGGCCTGTGTGGGCTTAGGGGGAGCATCATGAGCCTTGGGTGTGAGTTCTAGCCTTGCCACAAACCTCTCTGTCCCTGGGCCTCAGTTTCTCATGTGCATATCAAAGGGGAGGAGATTAATTCCAAAGCCAGAGGATTTGGGTGAAAACAGATGCAGGGTCACTGGAGCTGTCTTCCAGGCACCAATAGATATCGTCTTTTCTGCGACTCTCTAAAGGGAGCAGATGGAAGTCTGTAGAAAGCTAACTGTCTCAAGCATTAAAATACAGATTCGATCAGTTGCTAGGTGAAGTCTCTCTGGTCTCTTTGATGACAGTTCTACGAGGCTCCAGTCCCAGAGCCCACTGCAGGCAGGATAAACTGTAGGTCAAAGGTTTTATGACTGGGTTGGTGCCCCAATCCCTCCATTTGAGGCCTTGCCTGGTTACAGAAGAGGGCCAGCTCAGGCTGCATGTCCCCCATTACTAGAAGTCTTTGCTAGGGTTACTCTTGTAGATTCCACGGAGTGTAAGTACCACAGGCAAACATTAGGCAGAGCTCGAGGAGTCCTGAAGAGGATCGGAAGGAAGGATCAGAGGAACCAGCTGGGTCAGGGACACCAGAAGAACATGAGAATATGGCACACAGAATCAAGTGACTGGGACTCATGAGGACTCACAGAGATTAGGGAGCCTGTAGGGGGGTCTGACCTAGATCTTCTGTATGTATGTTATGGCTGAGAAGCTTGGTGGTCTTGTGTGAATCCTAACAGTAGGAGCAGGGACTGTCCCCAACTCTTTTGCCTGCTCATGGGACCCTTTTCCTCCTACTGGGTTGCCTCATCCAGCCTTGAAGTGACCGTATGTGCTGGTTTTATTGTAGCTTGTTATGCCATATTTGGTTGATGTCCCTAGGAGGCCTGTTGTTTTCTGATAGAAGACAGAGCAGGGGTGGACCTGGGGAAGAGGGGAGGTGGGGGAGAGACTGGGGGATGGGCAAGAAGGGGAAACTGCAGCTGGGATGTAATATATGTGCGAATTAAACAACAAACAGATAAGCAAACACAGATACAATGCATGATGAACATGTTTCAGTAGCCTGGCTGCCTTCTCTCTAAGACCTGGTTTCTGCTATTTTTTCCATCTTGACCAGAAGGTTTGAGCCTCCCCAGACAAGGTGACTGGAGATGAATATTAATTTTAGGTTATCTACAACTAGGTTTTCCATTTTGCTGTTTATGTCCAGAAAAATGAACTCCTCAAGCAGTAGCATAGTCCTTTGAGTTCCTAGCCATTTAAAAGAAAATACAAAGTGTCCCAAGCCAGGAGCATGCCCAGCTAACAGACTGGACAGTACACAGGGTGCCCTGGGTGAGCCTCCCTGAGCTCTCAGCACACTGTCCCCAGGCATCTGCTCAGCGAGCGCTGAAGGCAGGCCTTTTAGTCGGTTCCTAGCCCACAGGGAGACAGAGCCTCAGTAGAGGTGCTCAAGGGTTAGTGGCAGAATTGGGATCAGATCTCAGGTGTGCTGGGTTCTCAATTTGATCTTCTTTTCCCACTATCCCTTAAGTAATTAATTTTTAATAAAAGGAGAGGATTTATTCAGAACTCTATTACTTTATTTTATACATAAAATACACACACACACACACACACACACACACACATATATATATATATATATTAGTTTTTATATTTTGTGTTTTTTGTTCTTTTGAGACAGGGTTTCTCCGTGTAGCCTTGGCTATCCTGAAACTCACTATGTAGACAGGTCTGGCCTTGAGCTTTGAGATCTGCCTGCCTCTGCCTCCCACGTGCTAGATTAAAGGTGTACGCCACATGCCTGGCATCTTTTTTTTTTTTTTTTAATATATAATTTTTAGAAAGTGTGTTCTGGGCTCATATACTTCTCTATCCATTGGCTATCTTTTAAGTTTTTTCCATTTATCCATTTGTTTGTTTATTGCTGTTGCTGGCCAAGGGTTGCCTCCCAGGTTCTGTGGCTTCACGGCCAGGGTCTAAATGCTAGCTAGCTAGCTCTGTCACTTGCAAGCTGGGTGTTCCTAGGTCTCTTATCTCTTGGCAGTTCCCCTCCTAATGTCCTGGATCTGATTATTTTCCAAGGACTTCTAAATTCTGAAGTCACAACTTTCACTAATGTGCTCTAATGAATATGGTTTCCCTCCCTTAGGCAGGAACTGGGAAATTGCCAAGCCTTCGAAACAGGATGGAAGAGATGAAGAAAAGATGTATGAGTAAGTGGGGGGAGGGAAGACCCCTGTGGTTCACCTCTGAGAATAGACTGTTCACTGCCACCAGCGCCCTTCCGACTCTGTTCTGGTGTGGCTGCAATGCCTCCTTCCCTATGGAGTTGGTGAGATGGATCTGTCAACGTTCTCGAGCTATGCAAGGAGGAAGGCCTTGTGGGTGCAGGGCACCTCTGGCACCCTGTTATGGGTTCCCTGGTCATATTTATTCTGACAGAGGTTACTGTGTAAGCTCTGTGTCCCAAGCTCAGTCATACCTCTTTTCTTTAAGCAGATTACATGTCTGAAAACGTGGCATAAAAGTATAGCATTTGCTTCCCCTTTTAAAGATTTATTTTTATATTACGCGTATGAGCCCTTTGCCTCTGTGCACGTCTGTGTACCATGTATGTGCCTGATACCCAAGAAGATGGGCATCTAGATCTCCTGAAACTGGAGTTATAGACAGCTATAACCCACCGTGTGGCTGGGAATTGAACCTGGGTCCTCTAGCCCTGAGCATTGACTTTACATTTTGCCTTTTGTGAAATGTTGGGGCTTGCTATTTATGATGACGAGTTCCCAAGGCTACACTTTAGGAACAAGAATTCATGAGGGGGACCTATGGGACCTAGAACTTATCTTACTCACAGTTTTTTGTTTCTTTGTTTGAGACAGGATTCTATCTACTACATATCTCTGGCTGTCCTCGAACTTGCTATATAGACAAGGCTGGCCTCAAACTCACAGAGATCCATCTGCCCCAGCCTCCTGAGTGCTGAGATCAGAGGTGTGCACCATCATGCCCAGCACAGCTATAGTCTAATACAGACAAAACCAGATAGAATCAGCAAAGGAAAAGAAGGCACATAAGGAGGAATATAGGAGAAACCAGCCACAAGCCTCCAGCTGTCCTTCCCTGGTGATTCTGAGGACAGGTCCCAGCGAGCGTGTATGTCAACACACATGAAGCCTCACAGACCCAAGCAGCTCAGAGCCTTGGTACCCAGAAATAGTGACAGAGAACCCATCACTGACTTAAGCTACTCAGTGCCCAGCCCCTCCAGGAGTCAAATCGATATAGCATGACTCAGGGGTTCAGATGAACAGAAGCAGGCGTGCCCCGTAAATGAGATTTTGAGCATAGCCATCAGGAGCAGTCAAAATCCCAGACGTATAAACACAGTGGTTAACCATGTGGTATTCTAAAAGCTGAGAGGTGGTCACCCAGGATCAGAAACCGGTTAAGGGGCAGCCTTTGCCTATCTGCAAGAAAATCTACACTTTTCTAAAATGGGTTTTATTGGGGTTCAAAGAGACCAGCAAATATAACCTTCCCTTGTCCAATCTGATTCCATCGATGAGTAAGTCAATCAAATATCACAGAGCCGATGGCCAAGGCCTTGCTACAATGTGAAAACTTCCCACAGAAATGTGCTATTATGACATGTCTTAGTCAGGGTTTCTATTCCTGCACAAACATCATGACCAAGAAACAAGTTGAAGGGGGGGTGGGGGGAATTTATTCAGCTGACACTTCCACATTGCTGTTCATCACCAAAGGAAGTCAGGACTGGAACTCATGCAGGTCAGGAAGAAGAAACTAATACAAAGGCCATGGAGGGATGTTACTTATTGGCTTGCCTCCCCTGACTTGCTCAACTTGCTTTCTTATAGAACCCAGGACCACAGCCCAGGATGGCACGACCCACAATGGGTCCTCCCTCCTTGATCCCTAATTGAGAAAATGCCTTACAGCTAGATCTCATGGAGGCATTTCCTCAAAGGAGGCTCCTTTCTCTGTGATAATTCTAGCTTGTGTCAGATTGACACACAAAACCAGCCAGTACACTATGGAATTTTTTTTCAGGAAGGATACAGCTCAACGAGTTGCTATGAATGAAGCAGACATAGGTAAAAGATGCCCAGCTCAAGAGTAGATCTTGGGCTGCAGAGATGGCTCAGTGGTCAAGAATATCAATTGCTCTTCCAGAGGCCCTGAGTTCAATTTCCAGCAACCATATGGTGACTCACAACCATCTGTAATGGGATCCGATGCCATCTTCTGGTGTGTCTGAAGACAGCTACAGTGTACTCATATAAATAAAAAATAAATAAATCTTTTTAAAAAACAAGAGTAGATCTTGCTAACATCATAGACACTTACTTCTAAGGCCTTCAGCCATGGCACCCCCAAATCCCTACTGGCCAGAAGAAATCAGCCAGGCATTTGATCATTTTGTGCTTCATGTGAGTGGAATAGCACATGGTATTTTGCATTTTTTACCTTTTTTTTAATTTTTTTTAATTTTTTTTTATTTTTTTTTTTTTAGTACTAGGTTGTCAGTTCAATCCCAGGCCTCACATATAACATGCCAGGCTCCACTATTGATACTTAACATTAGGAGGGAGTGCATCTGCCTTGCAATTGAAATATACCTGATATACCACGCCTTCCCACAAGAGGTTGTGCTCTGTGCTCTAACGACAATCCCTGCCCATTATGTATGTGGGCTGGAGGAAATGGTTTCTTTGGGGTGACAGAAATGAAATGCAGAATCTAGAACGGTATGGAAATGTTTCCAACTTGGAGGGATCTAGATTTGAATCTTCAACCCATTTACTCGCTCTGCTCTCTTATAAAGCAGCTAGCAGTATGCTTGATTCAGACCAACTACTGACTCTCTCTCCCGCTGTCTCTCCCTCTGTGTCTGCCTGTTTGTCTGTCTGTCTGTGTGTGTGTGTGTGTGTGTGTTTCTCTCTGTTTCTCTCTATCTCTTGCTCTGTGTCTCTACATCTGTCTGTCTGTCTGTCTGTCTGTCTCTCTCTCTCTCTCTCTGTATGTGTGTGTCTCCCTCCCTCATTCTCTCCCTCCCTAGGAATGTTCTTAACTCTTCATCAGGTCAGTTACCTCCTCTGCCACCCAGGGGTTCACCTTTTCTGGGAGACCTGGGTAAGTACAGTTTGCTGATAACAGCATCATTCTGGGTGGGATAAAGAATGTATTGTTGTATCTTTTTTAGCTTACTAACAAAATTATATAGACTGGATGGCATAAGCAGTGGGAAAATTACTTCCCCACAGTTGTGGAGGCTGGGAGTCTGAGATAAAGGTGTTGGCTGGTTTGGTATATGGGAAGGGCATCTCCTGACTTGCAGATGGTGGCTTATTTTTTTTTAAACATGTGGGGGTGTGTGTGGTTATGTGCCTGCTCATGTTCATATGTGTATGTACATGTGTGTACATGTGCTCGAGAATGAATGTGCATATATCTTTGAAAGCTAGAGAACAGCCCTCAGCTGCAATTCCTCAGGCACCATCCACATTTAAAAAAAACAGTCTGTCATTGGCTGGAACTCACCAAACAGGTGAGGCAAGCTGGCTGGTGAGTCCTAGGGATCTGCCCTGTGCTGAGATTTCAAACATGCACCCCATGAAAATAACACATATGAGATGAGCATAGTAGATAGAAATGATAGATAGATAGATAGATAGATAGATAGATAGATAGATAGATGATAGATAGGCATATGATAGAAAGATGGATAGAAAGATGATTAGATAGAGATTGACAGAGATAGATACATGATAGATAGATGATAGATAATTGACCTATAGATGGATGGAGATAGATAGATAGATAGATAGATAGATAGATAGATAGATAGAAGATAGATAGGTAGATAGATAGACAGATATGGGTTCTGAGAATTAAACTTGGGTCCTCATACTTGTGAGGCAAAGACTTTGCAGACTTTGTCTCCCTTCCCCCTTTTTTGGGACAGTCTCATGTAGCCCAGGTTGGCCTTAAGCTCCTTGAGTGCTCTTCCCTTCCTTCCCCAGCACTGTGATTACAGATGAGGACCATCAGGCCTGGGAGTTCCCTGAGTCCCATGACTGGCCCCTGTTAGACACAATCTCACTTAAACCCTCAGAGCTCTGTGAAACTGATGAGTGCTGTTGCTCCTGTGACAGTTGACAACACTGAGGCCCAGAGGCATTAAGTGATTTACCCACAATCCAAGTTACCAAGTTAGTTAACTAAGTCCTGGAGTCCAAAGGTGAACTCGTTTTTACAGGAAATGAAATGGCAGAGGCTTTCCGATTTTTTTGGAGAAATACAAGATCATTGTGGAGGCAAATCTGATTCTCATTATAGGTGTAGCTAAGCTGTTCCTCACTGTATCAGTCCATTTTCTGTTACCATGACAAAATACTTGAGGCTGGGTAGCTTTTTTAAAAAAGAGGTTTACTTAGTTTGCAGCTTTGGTGGCTGAGTGTCCAAACAGCATGGCACTGAAAAGCTGCATCATGGGATAAATATGACATCATGGTAGAACCCATGTGAGAGCAGAAAATCACATCTTAGGGCTGAGTGGCAGAGCAAAGGGAGGACCCATACTGCTTCTAACCAGTCTCCATCTCTTAAAGGTCCCACCACCTTTTACCCTTCATTTAGTTTTGTGTCCGTATGTGTTTGTCTGCCCGCATTTGTAGCATGAATACACATGTGTCCAGAAGAGGGAACTAGATCCCCTGGAGCTGGAGTTAGAGGTGATTATGAACTTCCTGATGTGGTTGCTGGGAACTGAAGTCAGATTCTCTGCAGAGCAATAGAAGCTCTTAACCATCAACCCCCCTTCCCACACACAATGTTACCATATTGGTAACACACCAAGTCTTCTACACATGAGCCTCAAGGAGAATCTTAAGTCACAGACGAAAAGCAGCAACCACTCCTGTTCCTGCTACAGACCATTCTGCACCGAGTCTATCTTTGAACACTACCCCTCCCTCACACACACACACACACACACACACACACACACACACACAAAGTTTCCTTCCTTCTTAGCAGGCAGATTTGTATGTAAGCAATACCAAACAATCCTGGGAGCATCCTAGAGTACGGTACAGGGAGGGATGAACCAACAAGTCCATCAACTCCAGTTGATCCTTGTGATCTGGGATCTGTGGACATAACTGTGGTCACCTAGCAACTGGCTGTGGTCTGCTTCTTGAGTGTTTGCATCATGGTTCCCTTGAAGTGGGGTCTTAGCGCAGAGATGTGGGAGTCAAGAGATCTGCCCAACATTTGTCATTCGTGCACTTGGATGATCCTGAGACATGTGTCATGTCTGTGACTGGTTTTCCTCTGTGAAATGGGGAACTGGTCACCCAGGAAGTGGGAAGATCTGTAATGTGTTCAAAGCTCATGTCGAGCCACTTGGTTAAAAATACATCAGTACAGAGTAGCCTTGCATATTGCAACCTTTTTCTGTGCTTTAGCCCCACAGGAAGCTCCAAGACAACCATCAGCTTGGTACTCATCAGTGAAGAAAGTTAGAAACAAGAAGGTCTTTGCTATCTCGGGCTCCACGGAGCCAGAAAATGATTACGATGATGTTGAGATCCCAGCAACCACTGAAATCCAGCACTCTAAAACAACCATACCTTTTTGGCAAGCTGAAACAGGCTTACATAACTCATTTTAGAATAATCTAGAATGGCTGGACTGTAACACAAGCACTTCCTAATCCTTGGAGGAGGCCGCCTCGGCCATGAGAAAGCCAGAGCAGAGGACAGGGCAGCTTGATGTTCCAGAGGCCCAGATGATGCTCCAGATGTTCCTGTTGCTCCAGATGTGTCTCCTGTTGCTCCAGATGCTCCGATGTTTCTGACAGTGCAGACGCTCTGCCCTGAGACTCTGAGGGTGTGGCCTTGACACCTCTATGGAGGAAGTGTCCTTAGTGCAGACCACTGTGCCTGTGAGAATTGACTCATTTCTCAACATTCCCCTTTGTTTCCTTGGTGACTGTGGCTGTGGGGCAGTAACTCTCAGCCTTCCTAATGCTGGGACCCTCCAATACAGTTCCTTAGATTGTGGTGATCCCCAACCATAAAATTATTTTGTTGCTACTGTATAATTACAATCTTGCTACTGTTATGAATTGTAATGTAAATATCTGACATTCAGGGTATCTGATAGTCAACCCTTCAGGGGGTTGAGACCCATAGGTTGAGAGCCACTGCAAGGGATCATAGTCTTGATATTTGATTGTCTAGAGCCTCCCAGTCCCCATCCCTATGTCGCCTGTGGGTTAAGGATGCCTGTCTCCCTTCTCTCAGGCCTCACCCACCCTGAACCTCCCAGAAGCTATGACTTGTCATAGCTGAGGGATCTTGTGATGTGCAGGTCACCACACTCTGAGAGTCTGTAAGGTGAGAAAGTGTTTTTTGTTCTTGTGAAGCCACCCCACCCATTCACACCTCAACCCCCAGTACATTTATAGAATGTGAACCAAACCCTGAAAGAGAATCAAGTTCTGACACAAGTTTACTTCCTGTGTTTTTAGATACTATTTCTAATGAGCAACACAAGACACAAGTGATTTCTGACTTCCGCCCCCGGCTGTCTTTTCTTTGGCCATGGGTGTGCTGGCTATACCGGGGAAAGTAGATTTCCTCGGGAAGAGCCCAGTCAGCACCATCCAGCAGCAGCATATTCAAGATGGGAGTTCAGGCCTTAATGTCCCTTCTAGCCTTCACTATTACATCTTTAGCGGCCATTCATTCCTTTTCCATCCTGTCTTTCCTGGGGTGCTTTTGTCTCCTACTTATTTCCCTCTCAGCGTTGCGGAGTGACGTGGCCAGTACCACAGGGCTCAGGGTCTCCTTTACCCTAGCAACTTCCCAACCACAAGCTCCAGTCGACCCCTTCTTTCCAGTTCCAGGCTTCAGTGACTGCAGGACACCTCCATCTGATTATCCCACGGGATCCCCAAGTTCAATATATTCCATGGAGAACTGATGACCCAACCCGGGCTTCTTATGCTAGATTACTTCCTCCCTTGCTGAGGGCAGAAATTAGGTCCTTTCTCACATTCTTTATTGCCAGTGTCCCCACCTCCTGTTGACTGTGCCTCAATCAGGGCTCTGTCTCCATCACTCTGAGGTCAGCCCATGGCCAGCACTTCCCAAAGGGAACTTTAAGAACCCCTAACCAGTGTCCTGCCTCTGGCAGCTCAGACTCCAAAATACTGATTGGCAGCTGGTGATTTTCTAAAGTGAGCAACTGAATACTTCCTCCAATTGCTTAAAGCTCATCCTTACCCATCAGCCTCAGAAAGAGGCCAAACTCTTAATCATGGCTTACAAGATTTGTCAGGATTTTGTTACTGGCTAACTTCACACACCACTGCCTCCTGGCAACCTCCACCCTCCCCAGTGTTTTCCCTCTGTTTGAAAGTACCTTTGCTGTAGTCTCTCTTGTCCCTGCTCAATACAGTGTTCCTCCCCACCGTTGCATCTTAGGCAGCGTGCTATCCTCACCGCCCCATGTGGTAGTGGTGGCCTTCTAGGTGCTTCCCCTGCATAACTCTCATATCCTGAATGATCTGCTTATGAGACTTCTGTTTCCAGTTTAACAAAGGCAGCACTAGTGCAGAAATGGGCCTTTTCTTCTTTGTTTTCCCTGTTCTTAGCATGCTAAGGATGGTGAATAAGTATGGTGAATGATTGCATGAATGAATGAATGAATGAATGAATGAGTGAACTCCAGGCCTTCCTTTCTGTTCTTTCTATTCTAGAGGCTTATCATAATTTAAACATAAAGTGTGCCCCCCAGGCCCATGTGTTGATTATGTGTTGCCCAGCTAATGGTTTTGTTTTAGGAGGGTCTAGAAACCTTAGGAGGTGAGGTCTAACTGGAGGAAGTAGGTAGCCAGGGGTGTGTTGTCAAGGGCTGTGTCCTGCCTTTGGGTTCTCTAGTCTGTTTCTCTCTCTCCTTCTGCTTCTTGTGCTGAAGAAACTTCTCCCACGTGCTCACACCACCTGGATGTTCTGCCTCACACAGGCCCAGAAACAAGCCAGGCAGTCATGGATGGAGCTCACTGGAACCAGAAGCTGAAACAGACTCTTTAAGCTGTACTCTCAAGTGTCTGGGTCCCAGCGGTGTGAATACGAGGCCCCTTAGAGGAGAGCCTGTTAGGCTAATTTCTATTTTCCCAGTGTCCAGAATAAGCCCCAGCACATAGAAGGCACTTAATAAATATATTTTTGAATGCCGAATACACAGGGAAATACAACAACCAGTTTAATTGCCAGTAAAATAAAATAGAATAAAAGTTTTGAGACATTTATAAATTCATTCAGAATTGAGCTAGGTACTTATAATAAGACTGTGTTTTCTACTGCCAATCTGGATGACAAAATTAAATGTATCAAGGCCCCACAGGACCTTAGTGTATATTCCAGTCTCACAGCAGAGCCTAAGCCAAGTGACCCAGCTACATAGTCACTGATTTGAGTCTAGAAATAGGAAGGTAAGTTCCATCCTGAGCTCACTCCCTGGGTAACCATGGTAACTACAATGGTGCTAACATATTTTGAAACAGCTCATGGTTGGCCACCTCAACAGCTTTGAAAACTCATGCCACAAATCAAGAACCACAGTTCCCTCCTTTAAAAAAATTATATCTATTTTGTGTGTGTGGATGTTTTGCCTGCATGTATGTCTGTGTAGTGTGTGCAGTGTCCTCAGAAGACAGTGTTGGGTCCCTTGGGACTGGAGCTACAGACAGTTGTGAACCACCATGTGGCTGCTGGGTATTGAACTCGGGTCTTCTGGAAGAGCTGTCAGTGCTGTTAACCACTGAGCCATCTCTCCAGCACCTCCATGGTTCATATGATAATAGTTACAGTCTGGTCTTCTTTATGAAACAAACAAAATTATGGGACTGGAGAGATGGCTCAGTGGTTGAGAACTCTTCTATTCTTCTAGAGCCCCGCCTCTCTGCCTTTGTAGGATACATTGGCCTTTCAGGTACCCACTGGTATCTGTATAATTCTGGAGTCTTGGGAAGGTCTCTCTCTACATGACTGCATTGGGCTATACCTTAGACAGGACTCTCTGATGTCACTTCCCTGATGCGGCCTCTCTGCCTGGCCTTAAGGATGTCTGGGGCATCTTTTGAAACTGAGGTGGAAGTATCCTTGCCCACAGAGAATACACTTCCCTATTCATGGGGATGACACTTTGCAGGCATCCATGGTGTTCCATTGGTGGCCTGAGCTCTGCCTTGAACCACGGCTGGAAACCATTCCACCCCCAGGGCTTGAGCATTCTGGTCTAAGAAGGGCCCCAAGATCTCTGAGATGCCTTCTTTGTTTCCCCGTGTTCACTTGAGCAGCTAGCCAAGTGAATCTCCTAACGACAGTCCCCTGGCTGGCTCTTTGGTGTTTTCTGAACACACTTTTTCATTCTTTATAATATGGGCCAGAATGAGAATGTTCCAGACTTTTAAGTTCTGCTTCTGTTTTTTCACATTTCCTACAAGCAGTCAAGATAGAGTGCCAAAACACAGCACTTTCCTCTCCATCTGCCAATTGGCCTCGTTATTGCTCAGAACCTCAGAAAACGCCAAGACACGAGTAGGCTTTATAACAGTCTCGCCCTTCCTCTGCTTTCCAGCCTCCTTGATTCCCATTTCCAGCTGATAACCCACCAGAATAATCTTTGATGTTCCTCTTTCCGCTGCTGTCCTGTCCTTTGCCTCTCACGTGATCTCCGAGATTTCTCCGTAACTGGTCTCTTCTGAGCACTTACAGGGAACTTCCCTTCAGGGTCTGTGAACAGCAATACAGTTTTTGTCCAACACGCATTTCAAAAACACTTCCACATTCTTTGGTGTTTCTTAACAGCACACCATTTCTCGGTACCATTTTTTGTCTGAGATCCTGGGCACCCATAAGAAGGTAACTTATGTGTGTGTTCTCAGGTTTCTATCACTGTAACAAAATACCCAAACTAAACATTTGTCAAAATAAAAAGTATTTTGGTTCTCGGTCATCGGAGGTTCCAGTTCATGACTGGTTTGATCCTGGTGCTTTAGACCTGTAGGAAAGTGAGCTTGCATCATAGCAGGAGGCGTGTTGAAGCAAAATCCTGCACTTCACGGCCGACAGGCAAAGGAAAAACAAAGGAGTCATAGGCTCCCTAATGTATTTGAGGATACCCTCCCCTGAACAACCTAAGGAGCTCCCACCTGGCTCCACCACTTAAAGACCACCTCCCCTCCCCTTTGGAGATTTTTGAATGGGGACATTCAAAAATATAGCCTTCGTTACTTAAGGAACAACAGAAACCTATTGCTCGTCATCGTGGAGGACAAGGAATCCAAAAGCAAGGTGTGTCAGACTCAGTGTCTGGTAAGTGTTCACTCAGCTTCAAAGATGGTGCCTCCTGCCTTGTCCTCACATGCTGAGTGTGGGAGGCAGCTTTCCAGGGCTTCTATTATAAGGACATTAATCCCATTCATAAGAACATAGGTTCTATGTCTTATCCCTGCCACATAGAAGATGATACTTCAACACATGAGATCTTGGGCATACAAACTGTAAGTGAGTGAAACCACTCAGCCAGACCACACCGTGAATAGAAAGAAAAGTCTATTTTGGAAACCAAACTGCAAGGGTTAGAGAACAACCTCCAGTCAGAAAAGCCTTGTCAGTCTTAGGGGACAGGTATCTCTGGAGGACGGTTGCAGGCTGCAGAAAAGCGTGCTTTGATGAACAGCAGGCTATCCCAGGACAAGATGGCCTTGCCTGAGGTAGTTGGCCTTGGGCTGGATAAGGGAAGTAAGAAATGGCTTTCCTGAGAAAGTTTTGGTTTCTGTTTTTTGGGTTCTGTTTTCCTGGTAACAATCCATGGGTTCACCCACTCAGAGTCCTTCTGTTAAGAACACTGTCACCAGCACTGCCATTTGGGGGGACCTTGTTTTGGCCCTAACACAAACGAATATTCAGACAGTGTCACATGCATCACAAATGCCACGATGTGCTATAGAGAGGTGGGGTGAGAGTGCCGTGTCGTCTTTTCTGGCTGGAGGTGGGCTTTGTCACCAAAGGAACCCCAGGTTAGAGCTGCACGCAGCTGTCTCACTGGGTCATCACGTCATTTGCTCTGTTTCAGCTGCAGTTCTGAAGGTGTTAGAGTGTTGGGTTTAGGCATGGCCCCTGAATGTTGCAGTTCACCCTTCTCTTACAGGGTTCTTGTTAATCCTGAGATTTATAAGACAAAGAAAACAAAACAAAACAAAACAAAACAGTTTCACAATTTTGAGTCAAATTTGAAGCAAGCTTTAATGAAATAGTGACTAGGATAGGTTTTGGACAAGACCACTCTCTGGAATTCCAAGCTGAGTGGCAACAACAAGACTTGTGTTGTCAGGGCTGTTTAAGGACAGACACATACAGCCACTGTATTTTCCAAGAGCTACCGTTTCCAGCATCCCAGAAAATTACCTGGTCCTTGGGCGGGTGGGGCGGGTGGGGCTTACAGGTTAACTTTTGAGTCTTACACTCCCACAGCCCGATAGATCTCTGGAAACTACCTGCAGTTCCCCAACATGTCAAATCAGTCCTAAGTTCTCTCTCCTCTTTCTTACCTCCTTCTGCTGGGAACTCTAGTTCCCTCAGAGCCCAGAGAAAGCATCACCTACCCTGAGGGCTCCTCCCTGTGGCTCACTCTACCCTTCCTTGGCATTTCCCTTGCAGCTGTAGAGCGTAACTATCACCATCCTGTGGTCACATGTGTCTTTCTCGTTAGACTTCAGGCTCCTTAAGAGTTTTGGGGTAACTGTCCACTCAGCGCTGCTCTGGGGAGGGGTGCGGCTTTTGCCTGGTGTAGCCTGGTGTAGCCTGGCGTAGCCTGGTGTAGCCTGGCGTAGCCTGGTGTAGCCTGGTGTAGCCTGGTGTAGCCTGGCGTTCCCTGGTGTAGCCTGGCGTAGCCTGGTGTAGCCTGGTGTAGCCTGGTGTAGCCTGGCGTTCCCTGGTGTAGCCTGGCGTTCCCTGGTGTAGCCTGGTGTAGCCTGGTATAGCCTGGTGTAGCCTGGCGTTCCCTGGTGTAGCCTGGTGTAGCCTGGCGTTCCCTGGTGTAGCCTGGTGTAGCCTGGTGTAGCCTGGTGTAGCCTGGCGTTCCCTGGTGTAGCCTGGTGTAGCCTGGTGTAGCCTGGTGTAGCCTGGTGTAGCCTGGCGTTCCCTGGTGTAGCCTGGTGTAGCCTGGTGTAGCCTGGCGTTCCCTGGTGTAGCCTGGTGTAGCCTGGTGTAGCCTGGCGTTCCCTGGTGTAGCCTGGTGTAGCCTGGTGTAGCCTGGCATTCCCTGGTGTAGCCTGGTGTAGCCTGGCGTAGCCTGGCGTTCCCTGGCGTAGCCTGGCGTTCCCTGGCGTAGCCTGGCGTTCCCTGGCGTTCCCTGGCGTAGCCTGGCGTAGCCTGCTGTTCTCATTAGTGCTTCTTTTCTCTGTCAAAGGCGTCCTGCTTTGGGTAATAAGTTGTGTGCTCGTTCCACTTGTTTGCGATTACGTCAGTGTCTGTGGGAAACAAGCATTTAAAAAGTGTCGTCAAATAAAGGCACGAGTGACCGGTCCTTACCTAGAGCTTTTTCTAATCCACTAAATAAATACAGGTCTCAACACTCCTCACTTGAAAATTTTGAACACAAAATGTTTCAGAATCCAAAAGTGGGCATCACAATGGAAGCCACAAACAGAAACTCTTATACCTGAGTTCATATACAGGGTGCAGTGGAGATTCGAGCACATGGAAGCCGTCCTGTCAGGATGTGAGTATGAGACACGTGTATACGGAGGCTGATGCTGTTTGGACTGCCTCAGATTTTTTTGTGACTTAATTCACTGAAATGGGTGAGCTCCTGAATGTAACAGTTCAAAGTGACTTGTCTATTTCTGTGAAGTTTGCCATGCTCATTCACTTCCTAAAAATACCTTTAGTAAGTCTGGAGAGATTGCTCAGTGGTTAGAGCACAGGCTGCTCTTACAGAGGACCTGGGTTTGGTTCCCACCACCAACATGGCAGCTCACAACCATCTGTAACTCCAGTTCCAGGGGATCCAATGCCCTCCTCTGGTCTTTGGCGACACGGAATTCATGTAATGCTTGT
The DNA here is from genome assembly GCF_011762505.2 of Arvicanthis niloticus. Classification (NCBI taxonomy): domain Eukaryota; kingdom Metazoa; phylum Chordata; class Mammalia; order Rodentia; family Muridae; genus Arvicanthis; species Arvicanthis niloticus. The sequence goes on from NC_047663.1 coordinate 51,041,151, forward strand.
CTAGATAAACAAGCTAAGATATACACATAAATAAAAAATCAGACTTTAGCCAGGTGTAGCAGCAGTGCACACATTTGATCTCAGTACTTAGGATGCAGACACAGATGGACCTCTATGAGTTCAAGGCCAGCCTTATCTACATACTGAGTTTCAGGACAGCCAGAACTACACAGTGAGACCCTGACTCAAAAAAAAAATCTTTTTAAAGAAAAATATGTAAATGAAATATACACATTAGTTTCATGTTTAGACTTGGTCCCATTACAAGATATCTTATTAAGTGTGCTGTGCAGTTTTATATCAACTTGATATAAGCTAGAGTCATCAGAGAGGAGGGAGCCTCAACTGAGAAAATGCCTCCAAAAGAAGGGGCTGTAGGCAAGCCTGTAGAGTATTAACTAGTGATTGATGGGGGAAGGTCCAGCCCATTGTAGGTGGTGTTATCTCTGGGCTGATGGTCCTGGGTTCTATAAGAAAGCAGGCTGAGCAAGCCATGGGGAGCAGCCAGTAAGCAGCACTCCTCCATGGCCTCTGCATCAGCTCCTGTGTCCAGGTTCCTTCCCTGCTTGAATTGCTGTCCTGGCTTCCTTCAAATAATGGGCTACAATGTGGAAGTGTAAACCACAATCCCCTTCCTCCCCCAACTTGCTTTTGATCATGGTGTTTCATCATAGCAAAGGTAGCCTACATTAGACATTAAGCATTAAAAATATTTCAAAATCTGAAAAAAAAATCATGATGTCTGAATCACCTGTACTCGTAAACAATCTAAATAAAAGATACCCAACATGTAGTCTATTAGACAATCCTTAGATTAGACAATTTAAGGTATACGTAACACAGTTAAAAAATGTCAATAATCCGAAAGTCTAAGATCAGTAACAACATGAATTGTTACCTCTTAAAAGGCCTCTCTAGACATGCTGATGTGGGTGACCTGTGAAGTCGTGAGACCACATTGATTGCCAAGGTCTGTGTTGCTGACAAAGGCAACGTCTGGGTTTTTGGTTCTATTGTAGCCAGGACTGTGTTGATATCTGTGGCCCATGTTACCGCCAAAGGCCATGCAGATGTCCGTGGTCTGTGCTGTTGCCAGAAACCATGTGTAAGTCCATCCTGAGTAACAAAGCAGATTCAAGGCCATCTTGGGCTACATGAAACCCTGTCTTAAAACAACAAATACATACATACTCATATACGTACATACATCCTCTCAGAGGAGGCAAAGGCAGGTGGATCCCTGAGTTCGAGGCTAGCCTGGTCTACAGAGTTCCACGACAGCCAGGGTATGTAGAGAAACCCTGTCTCAAAAACAAACAAACAAAAAAAACATGAAGAAGGAAGAGGAGGAGGAGGAAGAAGAGGAGGGGAAGAAGGAAGAAGGAAAAAGAAAGAAAGGAAGAAAGAAAAGAAAGAAAGAAAGAAAGAAAGAAAGAAAGAAAGAAAGAAAGAAAGAAAGGAAGGAAAATTGAGCCAGGGGCAATGGTGGTATGTGTGCCTTAATCCCAGAACTCTGGAGGCAGAAGCAAACAGATTTCTGACTTTGAGTCCAGCCCAGTCAACAGAGTGAGTTCCAGGACAGCCAGGGCTATACAGAGAAACCCTGCTTTAAAAAAAAAAAAAAAAAGACAAATCTAATCTGGCAAGATGGCTCACCAAGTAAAGCGCAGTTACTGGCCTGACAATCTGAGTCTGCGCCCTGGTGGAGGGAAAAAACTGACCCCTGAAACCTGCCCTCTGTCACCCTCTGTCACCCTCTGTCGCCTATACACATATATGCACACACATTCACACATACACACAAATAAAATATTATAAACACATCTATTTTCCAAAATGAAAAAGATTAAGAAGCGTCTCATTGCGTGTGCTATAGTTTTTTCAAATCTCTTTCACTATAGCCAAACAGAGAACATCCAGATTGCTGGCTGTCTCTACAGTCAGTCTGTCACAATCAATACCCTAACATGGTCTCTCTGCAAGTTCCACTGTGCGTTTATACGAGGCCATGTAAACAGTGGAAATAACCTGTTACCGTTACAAAAATAGTTTCGGTCTTGTGACCCAGCTCACACTTTAAGAACCAATGTCCTCAAGAAGCCAAGAGCCTGTGTAAGATGTCCCTTGTAGAGCCATTTGCCATGAGAAAGTGGAGCCAACATACCTGTCCCTCAACAAGGACTTTCAGCCTCCTGGGAGCCACACAAAAGTGACATTTCTGTCACTTAGCATGGGTTAACACATGATGCTTGTGTTTTTTGTGGGAGGGGGAAGAAAGATAATAAATAAGGGACAACTTGAAACTCGCCATTTTAATTTAACTCTTACCTTTCCACCAAACAGGAAGAGAACAACATAAGCCTGCGTATCTAGAGAGCTGTGCTTCGTACATGCGTGTGTGGTCACCTATGCATGTTCATGTGGAGGCCAATGTCAGGTGCCTTCTTCTGTCATAGTCCACCTTAGTTTTGGGGGCATGATCTTTCACTGGCCTGGGACTTGGTGACTTGGCTAGGCTGGCCCTGTGCTCTGGGATCAACTGTGTCTGCCCTTCAGTTAGGGCCACAGATATTTGAATGGGTTCTGAGGATACAAACTCAATTCCTTCTTTTTACACTTAACCTGCTAAACCATCGACTTAGCTTCTACACACACACACACACACACACACACACACACACACACACACACCTCTTGGAGACAGACGCTTGCTAGGTGATTCAGGCCAACGTCAAACTCACTCTGTAGCCCCAAGCTACTCTCAAACTTTTAATTTTCCTGCCTCAGTCTTCCAAGTATTTGAATTATGTGTGTAAGTCACACCACCTGTCTGGGGATTTATTTATTTATTTATTTATCTATTTATTCCAAAATGAAGGTTTATTTCTGATGTCTTGACCTGAAGCTGTGGTTTTAAACCACAGGTTGCAAACACTGCCACCTATAGGTGAGTTAAGATATCAACACCCTGAGGACATAGGGACCCTTCCTGTTTAAAAAAAAAATTATACAATGAGAATCTGTCTCAAAGCAAACAAACAGAAATCTTTTGTAGAAAAATATGTAAATGAAACATAAATTAATTTCATGTTTAGACTTGGTTCCCATTACAAGATATACCATTAAGTGTGCTGGCTAGCATCCCTTCAACTTGATACAAGCTAGAGTCATCAGAGAGAAGGGAGCCTCGGTTGAGACCCATGGTCAAGCTGACTCCCACAGTCGCCTCTGCCTTGCATGGCACATGTTCCAAGCTTCAAGAATCCCTTTCCTCATAAAATCCCGACAACAAACCGGAGTATGAGCTCACCAAAGGTCACCTTGGGGAACCAACACGTTTGTTTTAGATTTATTTATTTTATGTTTATGAATGTTTACCAGCATGCATTTATGTACACTATGCCTGTCTTGTGCCCAAAGATGTCAGAAGAGGATACTGGATTCCCTGGAACCGTAGTTACAGGCAGTTGTAAGTTACCCACATCGGTGCTAAGAATCAAACCTGGTCCTCTGTGGGAGCAGCAAGAGCTTTAACCTGCTGGGCTGTCTCTCCAGCCCCTGGAAAAAATGAGTTGATTGGGCTTGCTTACAGGCTGTGAGTGAGGGCTCGGTGGCGGCAGCACTGGGGAATCCTCACCCAGCATGGATGACCGCTTCTACACACACACACACACACACACACACACAGACAGATGAAGCTCCTCTTCATTTAACTTCCTTCCACCCACAGCCTATAGACTCCACCCGAGATGCCCAGGCCAAGAGCGATCATGGCAGAACTGTACAGACTCAGCTAGGAGCAGCAGGACTCTCAGGTGGGACCACAGGGGCTCTGTCCATCCCCTCCTACAAGGGAGGCATGTCAACAGTCAACAAGCCCAGATCCTCAAAGTCTCTTGCAAACTGACACCGTTGATCTAAGAAACATGGTGGCCATTTTGCTCAAAGAATATCTTTCTCCAACAAGCACCCCTCCAACACACGCTCATGGATACACATACGACACACGCGCGCGCGCACACACACACATACACACATGAAGTATGCATTCACACACACTATACACACAGACACACAAAGACAGACACTTATGCACACACTCATGCACACACACTACACACACACAATGTCATAGAGAATAATATTTCAAATCTAATTGTGAGAATTAAAACACAAATAGCAGATGTACCTGCTGCCTTGAAACAAAACCTAATAGTTTGTGCAGTGGAACCTGCGGGGAAGAGAGACCAAAACCAATGTGATCTGCATGCTGGTATTTGTGAGGGGAAAGACTTAGAGTCAAGCACCTTACATTTTACACATATCACATGGAACTCCAATGATGGTCCTATGAAATATGTACCAATAATACTAACAACTACCGGAATTCTTTACATCCGGATGTCACCGTCCTGTGTCTGAGGTGAGGAACTGTCAACTGCTCTCTCCTTACAGAAGACACAATTAGACTTGAAGAGATGGGGCTGGAGAGATGGCTCAGTGGTTAAGAGCACTGACTGCTCTTCCAGAGGTCCTGAGTTCAATTCCCAGCACCCACATGGTGGCTCACAACCATCTATAATGGAATCCGATCCCCTCTTCGGGTGTGTCTGAAGACAGCTACAGTGTACTCACATATATGAAATAAATAAATCTTTTTTTAAAAAGACTTGAAGAGATAAAATCATTTTTTCAAAGATGCACAGCCCCTAAATGGTGGGGCAAGGACACAGGCTTTCTTAGTGCATGATTTGTGGCCTTTTAATTTTTTACATTTATTTATTTATTTGGTGGGGGTGTGCTAGTGTGCAGAGGAAGTCAGAGGACAACTTGAAGGAGCTGGGAACGAGTTCTCTCTACCATGTGGGTTCTGGGAATCAGACCAAGGTCATTAGCCTTGTCAGCAAGCAGCTTTACCTACTGAGCCACTGTTACACACATGTGCACACACACACGCACAACTTGTACTTTTCAAACATTATGCTCTCCTTGTTTATTTCTGTATCATAAGTCAGGACAAGACCAACAGATGGTAATAAAAAGGAAGGAAAAACACAGAAAAAAGATAGAAGGAAAACATGAAATTATTCATGGGATGCATTGTCTACTCTGAACCCTACAGGCCAAGGCAGGGCCCTGGGCAGGGCTAGGACTCCTGGAGGACTCAAGCTCTCGACAATGTGCAGGTCTTTGAAGCCAGAACCGATGGAAAGTTTCTCTCCCAGAAAATTCTTACTACCTACACATCTTACAGATGATAATTACCTAGAATGAAAACAAAAACTCACAAAACTAAGTAATAAATCAAAAAACCTCAGTCAGTAAACGAGTCAGTGAAACGAACAGCCAGTTCTCCAAAGACGAAGACCACCAACAAACACGGACGAAGTTCAACCTCACTGGACATCGGAGACGTGCAAGTCTAAACTACACTGAGATTCTATCTCAGCCCAGTGGAAATCACAGTCATTAAGAAAACAACAAGCTCCATCCACTGTTTGGCTGTCGGTGTCTGCATCTGTCTGAGCTAGCTGCTGGCTGACAGGAAGGGTTTTGGGCCCTGAAGGAGATAGGAACTCCACAAGAAGACCAAGAGAATCAACTAACCTGGACCCTGGTGGCGCTCAGAGACTGAACCACCAACCAAAGAGCATCACAGACAGGCTGGACCCAGGTCTCCTTGCATATATGTAGCAGATGTACAGCTTGGTCTTCATGTGGGTCCTGAACAACTACAGTGGGGGCTATCCCAAAAGCCGTTGCCTGTACATGGGATATGTTCTAGCTAGGCTGCCTTGTCTGGGCTCAGTGGGAGGGGATGCACCTGTCCCCGCAGAGACTTGTTGTGCCAGGGTAGGGGGATACACAGAGGGCACCCCACCCACCCAGAGGAGAAGGGGAGGAAAGGTGATGGTAAGGACTGTGGGAGGGTGTGGCAGGGGTTAGTGAGCAGGATGTAAGGTTAATTAATAAAAAAATTAAAATTACACTATAAAAGTAATCAGAAAAAATATAGTTATATGATGAATTTTAAGTTTTATAGTGTTTTAGTGATTTATATAAATATATCAGGAAATGTATTATACACTGTGAAGCTCTGTGTTTGTGACCTTGACAGGACCTTAGTCACCCAGGGGGTAACCCTTCTGGATCACCTGTGAGGGATTATTTAAACTACACTGGTTTGGGGATGTGCCTGCAAGGGATTATCTTGATTACGTTATTGAAGTGGAAAGCTCACCCTAAAAGATGGTAGCACCATTTTCTGGTCTTGGTTCTCAGACTACATGAGACAGAAAAAGCTAGCTAAACAGCACCTACTGATTTCTTCTTCCTGCCTGAGGATGAAATATGACCAGTGGTTTCAAGCTCTTGCTGTCTTGACCTGACAGGTCAGGTCAATGGGATGAACTTTCAAACTGTACCAAAATAAATCCTTTTTTTTTTTTTTTTTTTTTCAGAAGGAAGGAAGGAAGGAAGAAAAGCAGAGAGACAGAGAAAACAAGAGCAGGCCTGGAGCGATGAGCCAGCGGTTAAGAGCACTTGTTGCTCTTTCAGAGGACTCAGGTTCTTTTCCCAGTGCGCACATCAAGTGTCTCAGGGAACACGACTGGTCTCTGAGGGCCCCTGCGCTCAGGGACACACATCCACAGATGCACGCACATCTGCAAAGATGAACAGAAAATAATGCAGACAAGGTGCTGAGACAAAGGAAACTTATATACTACTGGTCCAACCCCTGAAGACAGTATGAACAATCTGCGGAACACTGAAAATGGATGTACCACAGGCCCAGCTACAGTGCCCCTAGGTATTTACCCAAAGCACTCTTAAGCTAACATATTATAGAGACACTCACAGTCACACCCATGTCTATTGCACACAATTGACAAAAGCTTAGTTATGAAATCAACTTAGGTGACTCTGAACAGAGGAACGGATAGGAAAGTGGGATAGTGCAAGTGTTGTGTGTATGTATTTAATCAGTCTCAGAAAGAAAAATAGCACATATTTTTATGAATCCTGGATTTCATATAGATATTATATGACATGAAAGTTGAAGGATAACGATATAAAGAACAGACAGGTCTAATGAGAAGCAAGGAAAGTGAAGAATTATGTGGAGAGTATGCTCAGAGTTCACTACATATTTGTACAATGACCTGAACGTACACCGAACAAACAGTGATTTTTTTTTAAGAGGGAGGGTGATTTCCTCGAGGCGCTACCGCTGCGCTGGAAGAGGTTTCTGTGGACGCTAGAGGGCAGCCTCCACCCATCCAGCTCTCCACAGCGGCGCTCACAGAACCCAGCCCGCACAACACAGCACACTTCAGCTTGTGGGAGGCGCGGGCAGTCAGGGTAGGGTTCGAGAGAACCACCTCGACTTGGAGAGCACCCTGGAAGTGGAAGTTAACAGGGTATTGGGATCTGAGGTTGGGTGCTTCAAAGAGATGTGCAATGTCAGCGGAGCTGGAAGCTAGGGAGGCCTAAAAGAGATACTGGTGCATTCGCAGACATGGGGGCCCTCGGCCCGACTTCCTCCGAATGCAAGAAGAGGGACCTGACTTGGTATCCTTAGATCAAGAGGTCGGAGGTCATGGGGACGGAGAGTAGAGGTGCGAGGTGCACGGGGATGGGCTTACTGCACACTACCCAGGTCCTTCATCCTGCTGCTTGCCTTTCCGCGTCTGTTAGTTTTGTTGGTGGTGTACTCCGTATCTCACCGGGATCCAACGTCAACCAATGGGCATATGTTAACTCGACTCTATCAGGTACCTGTACACCAAGATCTGCTGTTTTAGTTCATAAATGGCTGAAGCCTGCTGAGACAAGTGTAAACCACACAGATGAGCTATAGGACTGTTTCAGAGGTGAACTAGAGCCAACTTTTCTGCCTTGCCAGAGCTAATTTTGCACAATGCTTCCGTCCTGCGTTGAAATTAGCTGTGGTGGGGAATGATGGTGAGCCATCTCTCCAGCCTATTAGTCCTGGGTGTTTGTTTTTAATTATCACCTCTGGCTGATATTGCAACTGTCTACCACTCTGTTTTTGCAAGTGTTTTAGTCTCAGGCATGTCCCTAAAACTCTAAATCAAGAAACTTTGGTGGGGCTGGGCAGTGGTGGTGCACGCCCTTAATCCCAGCACTTGGGAGGCAGAGGCAGGTAGATTTCTGAGTTCGAGGCCAGCCTGGTCTACAGAGTTGAGTTCCAGGACAGCCAAGGCTATACAGAGAAACCCTATCTCAAAAAAACCAAAAAAAAAAAAAGAAAGAAAGAAAGAAGAAAGAAAGAAAGAAAGAAAGAAAGAAAGAAAGAAAGAAAGAAAGAAAGAAAGAAAGAAAGAAACTTTGGTGGAGCTGGAGAGATTGCTCTGCAGTTAAGAGAACTGGCTGCTCTTTCAAAGATCTGGGGTTCAAGGTTCAGCACCTACATGGTGGCTAACAACCACATGCAACTCCAGTTCCGAGAAATCTGATGCCCTCTTCTGGCCTCCACAGGTACTTCATGTACATGCATATATACACATGGTCTTGGGCATTGCATGGATACACACACACACAAGCACCACATGTACACACACAAGCACCACATGTACACACACACAGGAGTTTGAAAGACAGCACGTTGTTATGAAAGAGAAAGAATCTGAAGCAGCAAAGCAGACGCAGGGCAGAGTGAATACACGCCCTCAGAGCGAGGCACAATGGTGCACTTGGGGAAAGGTGAGCCAAGGTGGGAATGAAAGCAGTATGAAGTCATGCTGAGGCCCTAAGGAAATACAAGGCAGCCTAGAAAAACACAACAGAGAGACTTACTGAGACATCTGCAAAGACATACTTTATTTGCTTAACATGTTAGGGAAGGGAGAAGACAGGTGTTGACATACCTTTGAAGATTCTGCAGAATTTCTCTGGGTAGTTAATGGCTTCAGACTGAGAGGCCTTTATTTCTTGAGAGTGGGTCTGAAATTAACTCATGACTTGTCTTTGGCAAGATTCTCCTTGCATAGAATCATGACTGCTAGCCACAGCTATATTGGGACGTTTGACACCAGGGTGAGTTGAAGGGGAAGGAGATTAAATGAGGAAAGCTGAGAAATCTCCCTGAAACAACCAAGTGACAGGTAGAGAGAGGACAGAGGATACACATACAGCAAACGTAAGATGAAGGCTATTTTGTCAACCAGAACTCCTCTCAGGCAACACACACACACAGATTCCTTTGGGAACATGAGGCCTTCATTCTCTTCCAAGCATGTCAGGCACAACAAAACCCTGTCACTAATGTTCAAGTGAACGGATTGGGTAGAGGGCCTTTTCTTTTGCTAAATAGTGGTGGTTTAAGGAAACCGAGTTGAGAACAGTGTCCAGTTGGTGCTTGCCTATTATGCCCAAAGCCCTGAGTCGGATCTCCAGTGCACATGAACTGGGAATGGTGGTTTGAGACTATAATCCCAGCACTCTGGAGGCAGGAGGTTCAGATGTTCAAGGTCATCCTCAGCTACAAATGGAGTTCATGGTCAGTCTGGGCTATTTGAGACATGTCTTAAAAAGAAAAAAGAAGAGAGAAAGAAAGGAAAAAAGAAAGTAACTGTGCTGAACTTGGGTGGAAGGATTTGGTGATCTGGGAAAACCAAAAGCCAAAACAATATGTTCATTATGGCTGGAAGATTTTGAAGCTTAAAAAAAGAAACGGAGGGAAAGGTTAACTAAAGTATCCCAAAGCTAAGCAGTGGACAGGATAGGTTATAACTTTCTAACGTTTCAGGAGATATTGAGGCAACTCTCTGGTTCTTAGGAATGGTGAATCCTGTCCCCACTTTTCATAAAGAACAACAACAATTTAGGCTAGACACATGTACAGACCCCTGTGGAGACAGAAAGGAAGAAAAGGCCAAAGGAGGATTAAGACTGGAAACAACTTTTGTGATTTAATTTAGTACACTAAAATTTCTCAATAGTTCATAAAACTGCCTCATCACTTTCAGACGACGACCGACACACACTCAGCGGATGGGCAGAGGAGGCCCTGTCCCTTCATCTGATCTTAGGCTGGGAACAGAGCAGCGGAGAGAGAAGGCTGCCTCCAGCCTCCACACAGCACCTGCCTGGTTTGCAGATCACTCGCTACAGTGAACACTCTGGTGCCGGAGGAGGTGGGAGCTCCGGCCAAAGGTCTTCTGGCACTCTTGGCACTCGTATGGCTTCTCCCCAGTGTGAGTTCTCTGGTGGATGGTGAGCTGGGAGTGCTGGCTGAACGTCTTCTCACATTCGTCACACTCATAAGGTTTCTCTCCAATGTGAATCTTCTGGTGAAGCAGCAGCTCAGAATTATCCCAGAAGGTTCTTGCACACTCATTACACTGATGGGGTTTCTCTCCGGTATGTATTCTCTGGTGGACGATCAGATGAGAGGTCCGCCTAAACGCCTTCCCACACTCAAAGCATTCATAGGGTTTCTCCCCAGTGTGAATCCTCTCGTGTCTCAGGAGCTCCGAGTTACCCCTGAAGGCCTTCCCACATTCTTTGCACACATAGGGCTTCTCCCCAGTATGAATTCTGATATGTCTAATAATCTCTGAGTTCTGGCCAAAAGTCTTCCCGCATTCACTGCATTCATAGGGCTTGTCCCCTGTGTGGATTCTCTGATGCCGAATAAGCTCCGAACTCTGACCAAAGCCTTTCCCACACTCGTTACACAGATAGGGCTTTTCTCCTGTGTGGATTTTCTGATGTCTGATGAGGCCGGAGCTGTGCTTGAAGGCTTTGCCACACTCACTGCACTCGTGGTATCTTTCTTCTGTGTGAATTCTCTGATGCTGGATGAGCTGTGAACTAACCCGAAAGGTCTTCCCACACTCATTACACTCATACGGTTTCTCTCCAGTGTGGATTCTCTGGTGCAGAATAAGGGCCGAGTTCTGACTGAAGGCTTTACCGCATTCTTCACATTTATAAGGCCTTTCTCCCGTATGGATTCTGTGATGGTGGATCAGATGTGAGCTCTGAATGAAGGCCTTGCCACACTCAGTACAAGCAAAGGGCTTCTCTCCGGCGTGAATTCTCTGGTGCCTTCGAAGGCTGGAGTTGGTCCCGAAGGTCTTTCCACACTCTTTGCATTCGAAGGGTTTTTCTCCACTATGGACTCTCATATGCTGGATGAGATGTGAGTTCTGATTAAAAGCTTTCCCACATTCTTTACATGTGTGAGGCTTTTCTCCCACAGGAGTCCCCTGTGCTTTAGTAAGCTCTAGACTCTCCGTGAAGTTCTGGCCAGAGGCAGCACATGCGCTGTCCCTCTCGGCTGTAGCACCTCCATGACACATCAGTACACTCGGGTTAGGACTGAAGCCTCTTGGACTCTCACTGGTTTTCTGGTCTTTCTCACCTACGGACGACTTCTTGAAGATAATTAACCCTGATGCAAAGTCTCTCTCCTGAGGATACATCTGTTCTATAATCTCTTTTGAGGACTCTCTCAAATGTCCCTCTAATATGTCTTCCTCACTTGCTGCTCCAAACTCATGGCCTTGGTAAACCTCCTGTGCAAGTTTTTCTAATGTTGGCCCATGTGGCTCAGAGTCTTCAGAAATTTCTTCCTTGGGCAGCACCTCCTTTTTCTCAGTCCCCATATCACAACCTGAAACGAGAGACGGTGCTCATGTGAGGTTGATCTGTGTCCTATCTAAATGACATTGCAGGTGGACACAGAGCCTAGACATGGCACTGGTTAAGACTTGGGACTGTGCCCTTACCCCAGGCCTGAGTCTTTTACCACAACAGACCAAACAACAGTAGGACCTAGGAGAGGCATTGCCTTGCCAGCCTTGGCACCCTACAGTCTGCTACTGATATTAAAAAAAAAAAAAAAAAAAAAAAAAGGGACCACCTGCTGAGCTAGCCTTGACACCTTTTGGACTGCTATCTCCTAACCCAGCCCCTGGGCTGAACCAAGAAGAGACTCTGGGGGGCGGGGCTTCCCCTTTATATGTGAAAGCAAAATATTAAACTTTGGGCCTTGATCAGAGAACTTTGTCTTGGCCCCACATTTTTCTCGCCCTCCATTCCCGTTCATTCCCAGGCTTCCTCTCAGATGAACCCAGTTCCCGTAGCCACTGGTGGCTACATGGGACAACCCCGCCAATGAGGCAATGACAAACTGCTGCTGTCGGCATGGTGGATACTGACTTAAAGGAGTGAGAAAAAACCATCAGAGGCAGAACATCTGACAGCAACAGGAAGGGTGTGGTGCAGAGATACTGGCAAGAGTTGTGTGGCACTGACAGAGTTACAGGAGAACTCAAAGTGATAAAGAAAGCACTTCGGGGAATTAATGGCCATATTAATCAAAGGGTGTATGAAAAGGATTAGGAAAAACCAAAGTGATAAGTTAACAGAGATAATGTTTGAGTGTAAGATGAAAGAGCCATACAGTGTTTGGCAAGAGGATGTATTCTTATTTGCATTACCCAATAGCCCCATAGAGCAGTGCACAACGTAGGGGTTACCTACTCAAAGGGTTGATAAGGCAGCCTGTAATCAGCATGAGAGTAACTTCTGAGCCCCTTACTTTTGGGTGAAGTGAGGGTAAGTTTGCTGGACTGCACTAGCGTTCTGACTACCCAAAGAGCCCTTGCAGGATTAGCTCTACACTGTTGGCCAGCTGAGCAAAGACCAGGCTCACTTTCTTATCATTTGGAATTCACTTCTGTGGCAGGGATAGTAAAATTCCCAGGATTATTATATTAGAAGTAGGCCTGACTTCATATGATAATGTATGTATACTTAAAAAAAAAAAAAAAAGAGTTTCATTATGTCCAATCAAGGCTCAAACTCAGGATTTTCCTACTTCTGCCTTAGGATTATAGACACTATGCCTGAATATAACTTATTTTTTGAAACAGGGTCTCTCTGTAGTCCTGGCTGTCCTGGAACTCACTATGTAGACCAGGCTAGTTTTGAACTCAGAGCCCCTGCCTCCTGAGTGGTAGGATTAGAGGCATGTACCAACATACCTGGCAATAAGATTTTTTAGGCACCATGCCTTAGCCAAGGCATTAACTTATTTCTGTATTGCATAAAAGAAGTCCAGAGGCAGGCATTCTTGGTTGGTTTTCCCAGTCTTAAGAGCATGCTGGCACATTCTTAATTAAAGATGATAGCCAAGTATGACATCATGCCCCAGTAACAGACATGCAACAGTACCATGTGCTTCCCTTTGCCTGTCACTATCTCATCGGCCAGAGTCTGGTCAAAGGACTAAATGTGTAAAGGAAGGTGAGGTACACCACACACACACACACACACACACACACACACACACACACACACACACACACATCACTAAATAAATCCAAAAGTGACCCTCATGGGGAATAAGCAGGGCAAAGAACTTCATCCTTAAAAACAGTAGATTTGGCTGAGTGGCAGTGCACATCTTTAATCCCAGCATGTGGGAGGCAAGTCAGGGGGATCTCTATGAGTTCAAGGCCAACCTGATCTACAGAGTGAGTTCCAGGACAGCCTGGGCAACACAGAGAAACCCTGTCTGTAACTGCCCCACCCCAACCCAGTAAAAATCTTTTTTTTTTTTTTTTTTTTTTTTTTTTTTTTGGTTTTTCGAGACAGGGTTTCTCTGTATAGCCTTGGCTGTCCTGGAACTCACTCTGTAGACCAGGCTGGCCTCGAACTCAGAAATCCACCTGCCTCTGCCTCCCAAGTGCTGGGATTAAAGGCGTGTGCCACCACTGTAAAAATCTTAAAAAAAAAAAAAAAGTAGACTTGTGGAATGATTTGAGGCTGAGGAGTAGCCTCTGTTCAAATCAGAATATCAGGTAGATGCATACAAGTGGCCATTTAGTAGATGAACTAGAATCAGTAGACGTGATGGTTACGGGGCTAGTGTAGTCATCCAGGCTAAAAGAAATGAGGTGGAGGCCAGCAGTGGCAGTGGGAATGAAGAGAAATAGACAGGAGGAATATTTAAAAGGTCAAATTCCATAATCCACTCAGTGTGTGACAGCAACTGTAAAGAAGAGATAGGCTGGCTGGAGAGATGGCTCAGTAACATTTTTTAAATATAACAAAAATCCAAGAGAGTAGGAATCAAAGAATGTGTCAGATTACATTTAAGTTGAGGGGTGGTAATGGGATGGATAATGATGCCCCAAGATCTGGATATACTGAAAGGAGAGCTATCTTAGTTTAAGCAGGAAGGTGGTGAATGAACTCTGTTTTGGACAAGATGGGTTTTGAGATATCTATAGAGTCCATTTTCAGACTGATCTAAAAGCTTAAAATAGTCAATACTCTCGACACAGATTTGAGAGGACCAAGCATGCGTGTAATGTGAGAACCATCAGACATGGAGACAGAACCGTGGATCTAAAATTAATGGTGAGAACGCTGCCTATCAATTCCTCCTCCCTCATCCCCTCAACATCTTTCTACCTCTCTTTCCACCTGCTTTTTGGCTAAGAACATTAGCTTGTATGGCACATAACAGGTTAACAGGTCCTCTGGCTTCCAGATGAGTCTAAACAGAAGACCATGGTTGGAGATGCTCCTGATTCCTTCCTGTGATACTGCCATGGGCTGTTGCTGTCCCTCAATTAAAAGTCCTCTCGGAATCTATTCTACCTGATTCTTCAACATTTTGCTCATTCTTATCACATAAAATTACCCTCTTGGCAACTAAAATTAACCTAACTTGAGTAGATTATATGTTTTTTATTCATTGTCTATGAATAAAGAGGTAGGTGGAGAAATCTGCCATTAAGAGAAAAAATGGTTAGTGAAGAGTCACAATAGAGTCACGGAAGTCACCACGGTTGTGAAAGGGAACTGTAAAGCATCTCATGTTACCAGGTATGGTGGGATATGCCAGGAATCCCAGTACTCTGAAAGCTGTGGAGGACTGTGAATTGGGGGCCAGCCTGGACAACTTAACAAGACCTCGGCCCCCTCATTTAAAAACAAACAAACAAACAACAACAAAACCCTGGGAATGCAGCCCAGTGATATAACACTTACCACAGTGATATAACATTTACCACAGCATGAAAGGCCCCAGAATGGGTTCAGTAATTTACAAACTAGAAGCTGTCTACTGGGACGATAAAGGAGCCAGAGATGAAACAGAAGTATAGTGTGTAAATATATTTTTTTATTCTCCTGATGCAACTGTCATCTCGGAGGCTTACTGTCTCAGTCTCCTACCTTAGGCCTAGTCCTGGAAGCTTCTACCTCCATATAATCTTATCTAGGCCTAGAATGTTTTCAGTTTCTGAGACTTACTGCTGAATGACCTCACCCTTTCTAGTTCTGGCTGGCTGGTTTAACTCAGCTGTTCCAACTCAAACTCCCCTCCAAGCCGACTGATTCAATCTGATTTCTCTCTTGGCCTCCGACTGATTTGCTCTATTTAGCCTCCTACTAACTTTGGCAATGTGTTCTAATCTTCTGGCTCCTTCTCATTCGCTGGCTTGTTCTGTCTTCTCTGTCTGTCTAACTTGTTCTCTCTCTGCAACCAGTATCTCTATAACCGTCTGGGTAAAGCTGCCTTCTTTTTATCTGCACTGCACCTCAAGTAGCTTCCCTTTCCTCTCTCTTCTTCTAAGAGTTGGGCAGATCCTATTCTGTCAAATCTTTCTCTGATTAATCACTTTGTCACTTGATCAGACATCACTTCAAAGATGGCTACTTCCTTCTACAAACTAACTTTACCTTCATTGTTTGGGATTAAAGGCATATTCTAAGGGTGTGTCTGTATTCCTGCCAGAGGAATTAAAGGTGGGTGCTAAGGGCTGAGCACCCACTAGAAAGTTTTTGTTTTTTTTTTTTCAGTAAATAACACAATCTTGGGGTTCACAGTGTCATCAAATATCCTGCAACACTAGTGACGGTGACTGAGAAGTCAATTTGCTGCAATATGACGACGGGGTTATAAGGTCATGGATTTTCTCTGGCTTAAATATGTTCATATTAGACTTAAATGTTCATTCATATTAGAAGGGATGGTGTGGGTAGAAAGACAGGGCTTAAAGAGTAAGAAAACACTGGAACATCGAAGAACTAAGAGCCCGAGAGACGGGAGAGACTGGAGGATGAGCCAGGTGCTGAGAGAAGGAAGTGATTTTGCAGGTGACCTTCCTCTGATCTTTTCTCCATCTAGCTTCCTAATTAGCCACAAGAGGTTGCTGACCACCACCGCCCTACCTGGGGCGATGCCTAGCATAAGAACATGGAGTAAGGAAAGACCCCAAATCTAGATTTCTCCTTTTTTTTTTTTTTTTTTTTTTGTCAAAATCTGTGTAAGGATACATACATCATGAAGTTGTGACTATCTTTTCTTTGGAAGTATGTAAGTCTGGCTGGCCTAGAACTCACAAGATGGCTTCAAATTTACAGAGATCTGCCTGTCTGCCTACCGAGCACTGGGGTAAAGGCACACATCGCCATGCTGAGCTAGCTGTTGCTATCCTCTCTGTCCATGGCACCATTTCATTTGGGAAGAACTGTCTCGCATAAATTCCCTTACAGGCTTTAATCACTTAAGAGGATGAGGCAGAAGGATCATGGACTGAAGCCAGTCTGGATCACTTACAGGATGCTGTGTAAAATAAAAGTAGAGGAGAATTACTTATTTCCACAAGTGAATGCCAATACCCAGCCAAGAACAGTTTTCAGGAGCAGGTATTTCAGCATCTATGTACTTCCCACCTCCCTCTGCCCTTCCTTTTCAAATCTTCATGTCTTCTACAGTTGCTTATCTCATAGTTTGGGTCTTGATGAATTTTTTTTCCCCTCAGAGTTCTAAAGATTAAACCCAAGACTCAACCACTAAGCTATACTTCCAACCCTTCCTTTTTTTTTTTTGAGACAGGGTCTCAGTATATAGTCCCAACTGGCCTAGAACTCTGTATGTAGACCAGGCTAGCCTGGAACTCATAAAGATCTACCTGCCTCTGCCTCCCAAGTATTGGTATTAAATGCGTGTGTCATCACACACTGTTTGTTTCTTCTTTTATTTGAGACAGGCTCCCACTAAGTTTTCAAAGTTGGCCTCCAACTCACAGTGCTGCTGTTTCAGCCCCCAGCGTACCTGGGATTACAGACAATCAGTGTCACGCGTGGATCACCACCTTCTAGGGTTTCTTTTGTTTTAAAGGAAGTCGGCATTTGGAAAATCTACATCTGTACAACCAGATATGGAAAAATCACTTGATCAGAGTGAAACAAGACAGAATAAAAGTTAGATATAGGAGCAGGGTATAGGATATAGGATCCCCATATCGGTGATCCCAGAACTCAGGAGGCTAAGGCAGGAAGATCGAAAATTTGAGGCTAGCCTGGGCTACAATGAGCCCCTATCACAAACAAACAAAACTCACATTATTACATTTACTTTAAATTCTGCCAGTGACACAATAAGAGCGTTAGTTCTAGGTGCTGTCTCACAAAGAAATCAGAGTCACTTTCCACTTAGTTTTCTCAGAAACAAAGACACACGTGAACCCTCATTCTCTAGGAGAAAGCACCCAGAGCCCAGATGCACATTCCCAAGTGTTTCCTATCTTTGTCTCCCATCTCTTAATCTATAATCTATAAGGAGCTATATCCCTGAAGGTGGAGACTACCATCTGAAGACAGAGGCTGAACACAGTTGGTTTTCATGTTGAGGGATGACAGACAGACCTCTACCAGGTCTCTACGGCTTAGAACAGGGCCCTCAACTCTGCAAACCTGACTTGTCTTTGCACTGCACTGTAGGAGAAAAGTCTCAGAAACCTCATTCAGAAAGCTCTGACCTGCACAACTATTAACAGCAACTAATGAGAAGTGCGTATTTTTGAGCCAGGGTGAGCCAGGTTCCATTACTCATCTGGCCTGAGGCCCACCTCCTCCGGAAGTCCTCACTAACTTCTGCAGGAAAGAGCCCTCGGTCCTGTGAATCTGGTTTTCCCCCAACCCCTTTCTCACCTTTCCTTAACTAGTTTCCGTTACTTCCTGTTTGCTACTCTCTCGGAGGCCTCCAGAATGAGTACTTCCTATGGCTCACAATGCTTTCCTAATCGAGCCTGTTTCCTTTCCCCACATCCTACCTCACATTCTCCAACAACAACCGGCAGCTGCAGGTGTGCCCACTGTCCTGCAGGCCAAACACTGTCCATTCTTCAAAGTTTCTCTGCCTTTGGAAACAGATCGTTCTCACTTCCTGGAATACTGCTGCTCACCTGTGCACTTAGCAAACATCTTCGAGATGCAGCTGATATAGAGAGTCCTCCTCCATCTTCTGATCTGCAAGCCCCAACAAGCATTGCTTCTTCATACAGATATTATGCCACTGTATTCTGCATTTACTTTTCTCTAAAGCAGTGATTCTCAACCTTCCTAATGTCGCTTTGACCCTATAATACACATGTGGTGACCCCCGACCATAAAATTATTTTCATTGCTACTTCAGACCTATAATTTTGCCGTTATGAATGGGAATGTATATATCTGTGTTTTCCAAAGGTTTTAGGTAACCCTGTAAGGGGACATTCAACTCTGAGAAGGGTTGTACCTCACAGGTTGAGAACCACTGCTTCAGACTATGACCAAGAATAATGTTCGACTTATCTTGTTAATCTCAGTGCTTAGCACATTTCTGATACCTGGTAAATATTAAGTGGAGTTTGTGTGATATCTGAGTGACAAATCTTCGGTTGTTTTGAAGGTTAACTAGAGATTCCATTCATCATTGTCCCCAAAGAAACCAGAGAAGTGTTTGACAAATAACTGATATCAATTTTTTATAAAAATAAGTTGTTAGCCGGACATGGTGACACTTAACTTTAATCCTAGCACGTGGGAGACAGAGCAGATGGATCTCTCAAAGTTTGAGGTCAACCTGAACTACATAAAGACTAGCCAGAGATATGTAGTGAGACCCGATCTCAAAAAAAAAATCAAACTAAAACAACAAAAAAAGTTCTTTCTCCCAAGACACTATTATCTTCCTCCTCCGGTACCGGGGATCAAGGGAACTCTGTCAATTCTGTGCTCAATTCAGTATCCTTTATGATTATTATTATTACTCTTTAATTTATATGTAAATGTGTGTTGCTACTTGAGTTATAGACGTGTATGCACATGAGTTACAGATGATATGAGGCACCTGACTGAGTTCTGGGACCCAAACCAGGGTTCTCTGGAAAGGGCAGCAAGTACCGCTAAGCCTTCTCTTTAGTCCCAATTCTATCGTCCTTCTTTAACCTTAATAAGCCAATGTCTTGCCCGCCAGCACAGGTCACAACATGCCACGGGGCCCTCAATTTTTGCCTGCTATTCGTTCTAACAGTATACTTAGGGAATGGAATACCAAAGAAAGAAAAAAAGAGAGAGAGAAAAGAAAAATAGGTATAGGTCCTAGGCATGCCCATGTCGGAGCCTGCTTCTCCAGTTTCCCTGGCTGACAAGGCCTGGAAGCAGAATTAGGCTCCGTCCCTGACAGCCAGGCTCCACCCTCTCCGTGTGCGAATGAGTGGGAGCCCCCGGTGCCATAAAGTCCAAGGTCACACAGCAAACCCGAGTCAGGGGCGGGCCTACAGTCAGGACTCCGGCTCTAGGCCGGGAGCCCCACGCCCTCCTCCCCCGGCCATGACGGAACCAGAGAGGCCTCACCGCTGGCGGATGCCGCCCACGCTCACTCCGCTGGGCCCGGGGCGCTGCACCGCGGCGCGCACAGAACCGCAGCTGTTGTCTGCTGTCTCCGGCGACCCACACCGGCCACTTCCGGTGCCGGGCGGCACTGCGGCCAATCCGCGCGAGCCGCACTCGCGGGAGGAACAGGTGGCCGGCAGGCTCACGCCCCCAAGCCCGTCCCAGCTTTCCCTTCTGCTGCTCTCGCCCTAATTCACCCCATCTTCGCCGGGCAAGAGCCGGTCGGCTTGCTGGAATGTCCCAGTGCACCTCGCGAAACCCACTGTGTCCCAGACCACTGACGCTCAGGGTCCTCCCCGATTCCTAGAACGGCTCTGGGGCTGCACTTCCGCCCCGCAGCAGCCGCTCTGCGCGCCCCTGGCTTTTCCTTGGGCTGGAAAACTTGAAGCTCCGCAAGTCTCCACAGGGACATGTTGAGCAGCTGCGTTTGTGCCTCACCTCCCGCTTTCCAGAGTCTGTCAACCCATGCTCCTAGATTTAGGGTACGCTAAGAGCGATGGGGAGACCTGCTTTGAGGTCAGGAAGGCTTCAGGGAGTGATGCTTTGACAAAAATCTCAAGGTTGAGTGTGATTTCCGTAGCTTGTTCAGGCAATAAGAACTGCTTTACTTGCTGGCTTTCCTCTCTTGACTAAATTTGGTTTTCTCTTAGCTCAGTACGCATGTGACTATGAATATGGCGATCCTGAAATGAGCGACCATGCCCAGTGAAGTAGACCTCTATGTGGGGAAGGGTAGGTTGACATCTTAAGCTTTGCTGAAGCTTTAAACCTTATTTGCCAGAAGTGGTAATACATTCCTTTAATCCCAAAACTCAGTAGATAGAGGAAAAAAGATGTCTTGAGTTTGAGGCTAGCCTGATCTACATAAGGAGTTCCAGGAGAGGACTACACAGTGAGACCTTATCTCAAAAAAAAAAAAAAAATCCACCTTATTGCAAGTTACATCCTTTGAAGATTGTAACTTAGGACCATAAATGTACCTCCAATGACACCTAAGTGTAGCTCTCCCTTGAGAAACCTTGGGGTTGCACACTGTCCTCTCTCCTGGTAACTATTTCTGTATTAGTTTGCTTTCTGTTGCTGTTATAAAACAGCATGACCAAAAACAATATGGTGAGGACAGGGTTTATTTGGCTTATTCATCCCAATCAGAGGCCACAGTGAAAGAAGCCAGGTCAGGAGCTCAAGAAGAACCTGGAGGTGGGAACTGCAGCAGAGGCCATGGAGGAGCACTGCTCACTGCCTTTTGAGACTCCTATTCAGCTAAGTCACTGCCAGCCGGGGGTGGCACCACCCACAGTGACCTGGGTCCCCCCACATCAATCACTAATCAAGAAAATGTCCCACAGAGTTGTGTACAGGATAATCCAATGGAAGCATCCTCTTGATTGAAGTCTCCTCAGCTGACCCTGGCTTGTGCCAAGCTGACATAAAAACTAACCAGGACAGTGTCTGAACAATGAAGCTACTTCCTTTGTTTAATACTGGATCATTCTGAAATTTTTTTCTGTGCTGAAGTCATGGTTCTGGCTTCACCTGATTAGGGGTCCCTAAGGAAGAAAGGGACAGTGTAGGCTGCTGCTGGCTGTACCCAGCTGTGTCTCCTTGTAGCCGCTGACACTAGCAGACTCAGGATCCCAACAGAATCGAGTTTATAGGTAAGGGTGAACAGATTTATTCTTGAAAAAAAAATAAAATTGTAGGACTAAAACCTTGAGCATACTTCTAGATTCTCAGAGTAAATAAAATAATAAAATAATAAAATAAAATATCAACTGCTTTGCTCTCTGTTTCCCTTCTTACCGGTGAAACATCTGGGACAGAGAGCTTCAAGCCCAGGCTGCCTATCTTGGTCTTTGAGGTTAGATCTATGCAGCCTAGGTTGGCTTAGAGCTCCTGGTCCTCCTGCAGCAGCTGACAGTGCAGGGATTACAGCTGTGGGCCACCACACCTGGCTCCTCATGTTTTAAAATCACATTCCTCAAATTAGTTTACAACTGTTTCAGATTTAGTGCTGTTGTAGTTTCAGTCACCTGTGGGCCATATCCCTCATCTTATTTGGAGGCATCTCAAACTTAAATGGCTTTATGTTAGGATGCTAAAAGAAATGATCTTAAGGTTTGAATGGCCTCTGGGTGTTTGCCACTTCTTCTCTCACAGGCACATAGCCAAGGATAGGGGCACTCTATCTAACAGAAGGAGCTGGCTCAGACAGCTCTCTCTTCCTGTTAGCCACTCTTTTGATCCCACCACCTGTACACACTTCTTGTCCTTGTCCATCCAATGTCTCCATATTCTGCGTTTCTCCTATCAGCTAGACTGACCTCAGAATAGCCTCCACTCCCAACGTTACATGATGCAACACAAAATGCACCTTGCTTTAAGTGATGTGACTATCTCCTAAGGACAGATAGCACCAAGAGAACAGGCGGCTTTCCTTGAGCACCTCTCTATGTATAACTTGTCACCCACCCCTCTGGGGCCATTGGCAGGGTTGGGTCCTAATGTGTTAAATATAACACTCCTGTCTCATTCTTGTACACTAAGGCAACTGCGGGTGCTGCTGAATCAGGCTTAACTGAGTCGTTGGTACCCAACCCTACCTCCAGCTGTGAAGATGTAAAGAATTCACCCAAAGGGCAATTCCTTCTCCAGACTTAACTGTCATATGAGGGAGACCAGAGGTACCAGTTCTGAGCCTCACCCCCCCCCCAAAAAAAAAACCTCATGTCTTTCCCATGCTTAGATAACCAGATCCTCTGACTTCAGAGGTAGTTTGAAGGAATGTTCCTTGTCATCCAGGTACACTGTGCCTGTGGCTTACAGGTAGGACCAGGGCCACTCCAGCTGCAGGGAGTTGGAACCACCTAGGAACAGCAGTTTCTTCTTCTCTTCTTTATTCCAAACACAGTCATATTGGGAATTGGGCCTTCATCATACAGACCCAACAGAGGCTGACCAGTTGAGTTCACAACACCATGCCTCATCTAGCTCAATTAAATTCAAATTGAATTTGAGACAGGAGCAGGAGGTGGTCCTTTTTTCACTAGTCCTTTAAATTTTTTATTTATTTTTATTTTGTATATATGAATGTTTTGCCTGCATGTATGTTTGTATGTGCATCACGTTTATCTAGAAGCAGGCATTGGATCCCCTTGAGCTGGAGTTACAGTTTTGAGCTACCTTGTGGGTTCGGAACAATGACCTTGTCTTGGAAAGAGGTGGGGTGTCTAGGAGAGGAGGAACGAGGAAGGGGAGAGTTATGGTGTCTTCTGAGAGGTAATAAGGATGAGAGAGAAGAAGTAGGATGCTCCGTGACACTCAGCACCTGCCAAACTAGGCTGTGTATAATGGCAGCTACCACTGAAGTCTGTCACCCCAGAAGGAGACAGATTTTCTGGAGGTAGAAGGTAAGGGTTTGAAGAACTGTGTGTGTGTGTGTGGGGGGGTATAAGATTATCTGGTATGGAATTCAGAAAACATGCCTGAAAGAGGAAGAAACTGTTAGTTACCCTTTGATTGATGTGTTTTCTCCTTATGCCTCAACAATGAGACAGTTCCCTGGTTGGGCACCAGGGGACAGCAAGAGACTGTGAACAGGACGCATTCCGACCATTCGGCTGGAGAAGTGGATTAAACAAGAACAAACTGAGTCTTGGGGTATTTGTCAATCTGATGCAGCTGCTGTTTTGTACAGATGAAATGGTTTCAGCCAAGGGTTTAGCATATCAATGAATGTATAAAATCCAGGGGATAAGCCAGGTACAGTGGTACCCCTTCTTCCTGTTCCTCGGGAGGCTAGCTGGAGTCCAGGAGTTCACGAGTTCACGATCAGCCTTAGCAGCACCTCAGCTATAACAATGGTAAGTGGAATACCACACCTCTAGGAGACTGTTTTTTAAGCAGTATTGAGGCATAAACCCGGGGCCCTGCACTTGCTAGGCAAGCAGGCTCCCACTACAACCTCCACCCTCTAAAGTGTTTCTTTGTGTCCACTGACATGTTAAAGCTAAGGTATTCATGCACACAAAAAGAAGGAGGAGGAGAAGGAAGAAGAGGAGGAGAAAGAGGAGGAAGAGGAGGAGGAGAAGAAGAAGACTCTACCTGTGGATGTATGATAGCTTCGTCATGGGTGCTGCCCATTGTTAGATCTCAGGGTGTGGCCGCTATTTGTGTCAATTAACACAATGGACGGAGAAGCTGACTTATCACAGGTTCTGCCACCTGCTGGGCTTGCACTGGAGATGGAGCAAAGAAAATGAACTGAACCACATGGTAGAGCTTGTGGCCTTCATGGAATTTCTACAAAAGTCACCAATTTCCCCAACAGATTGGTGTTTGCTCTGTGTATAGACATGCCTCCAATGGCACCTGCCTCGGTGCTCCTGGTGGGGACCTAATGTTCATTCTACAGAATCATGTGATGAGTTTTGGACTGTTCTTCTGGTTTTGTTTTAAATAACCAAATGTTCTGTGGGCGTGTTTGCCATACTTTGCAAGTTTTTCATACAGATGTTTAATTCTTAAGTCGCTGTGTTCTCTCCTGTTACTTATTCGGATTTTCAAGGATTGCTTTCTGTATTCTCAAAAGAGAGGGAAGATGCATTTGAACTTAGCACAATTCCCAGGCTTCTGTGGGCTGAGGGTGGCCATGTGACTTTTGGAACCTGAATGAGACAACCCCTTCAGGGGATTTCCTGGATCGACAAGGGACAAAGACCTTCCTTTACTTCCTGCCAGAAGGCGGTTGTGAAACAGATGCTCCACACTGGATCTGAAGACAGTCCTAGAACTCTAAGGGTGTCTGGTGGCAAGCTAGCAGCATGTATGGGCTTCCTAGGCACCAGAACTCTCTACTGCAGCTTCTGAGATGAGAGAAGCATAAACCTTATAATTGTCAGTTCCAGTTTCTTCTACTTGTTGCCAAACGCAATCAAACTGCTGCAGTATTCTAAAAATGCCCATTTAGCTTTTAAAAAATACTTTTGTAGGGCCAGACATAGAGGCACACGCCAGTAACACCAGCACCTAGGAGGCGGAGCAGGAAAATTAGGTTTTCGAGGCCATCCTCATCTATATACCTGGTTTGAGACCAGCCTGTGGTTCATCTTGTCTCCAAAAACAGGCTAAAAAATTTTTTTGTAGGAAATATATAGGTGAAAAGAACTGGAGATTAAATAGAGAAGAGACCACTAAGTATAAAAACAATTTACATTTTTTTAAATTTAGTATTATTTTATTTTTTGAGACCAGGTAGCCTTAGCTGGTCTGGAACTTAGAGCAGGCTAGCCTCAAACTTAGAGATATGCCTTCCTCTGCCTCCTGATTGTTGGGATTAAAGGTATGAGCCACAAGCTTTCCCCCCACCCCCCACACACACCCGCCACACCAAATGCAATGACAACTTTCAACTTAAAATACAGGTTAAATCACAAATAACGGGAGAAGAAGGGTAAGGCCAGCAAGATGGCACTGTAGGTTAGACCACTTGCCAGGCAAGCTCAGTGACCTAAGTTCAACCTCCAGAACCCACAATGGTTTCCGAAAGTTGTCCTCTGGCCTCCATGCACAGACTTCTGTAGCACACGTGTGCCTGCACACACATATCATATACTCAGTAAAAAGGAAAGAAAGAAACACTAACGATAGCGTAAAAAGGCATAAATTTTGGTTTTTTGAAATGAGGTCTCATCATATAGCCCAGGCTGGCCCTCCTGAGTGCTGGAATTCCAGGATTGTGCCACCACACCCAGCTACCTACAGGTTCTTATCTTTGACACCCTTTGAACTATGGTGGATCTAGAGTCTGTCTGTTCAGCTTGGTATGATTACATTCATTGAGACCTCCAAGACGAATCCTCAGGTTCTTGGGATCCCTGGAGCTTGTGATTACATTACATTGCCCTGAATCATCTGAGGCCTTGTCTACACAGCACAGAGTCCAGGTACCAGCTTCCGGTTGTCTTTTCCCAGGATAATCAATCACACGAACATCACTTTTTCTCCCAGCAGCAGCGTGTGACAGTGCAGACGAAATACTACCAGCCAAGAAAACTCGCTCAAGCCTTGGCACTCAGTCTTTTTCTGTTTTGTGTTTTTAGAGGACGGGTCACGGTTTACTACATAAGCATAGAAAGTTCAAGAAACAAACCTTTGGCTCCTCAGTCTCTAGACTTGTCAGAAAATCAACTAGTACAGCCTGGCCCCCATCCCTGGCCATATTCAAACAACCATTTATGAGATAGCGTACTGTTTTCATAAAAGTCTTTATCAGGCATACAAAGTCCCTCTTATCAGACAGAATATTGCAAGGCCTTAGGAGTTATCTCCCAGGAACCAACCAGGGGCTAGTTCTGAAGACCTTTGGACTAGGTGGCATAGACCTGCTGGGGTAGCCCTCTACTGTAAACCCCATAAACGGAGACACTTCCAAAGGCCTCCACTCCCCATATAGAGTTCAACCAAAACATGTTCCTAACACCTAGTGTTTGTCTAGCATCATGGGTATTTGGGCTACAAACAAATGCATGGAGACCTGAAGACAGAGCTGTGTGTTAGAGATGCCTCGCTTCCCTCTCTGTGGACTGTGACTAAGGCAGTCCCTGCAGCTCTCTCTCCCTGGGCTAGCCTCCTCCCAGGCATTTTGCCTCCTGACCTCCTTCCAGCCATTTCTGTCTGATCCAGCTTTTCCAAAATTCCTAAGCACCAGAGGTTGTTTGGAACAAGTCCCTTCCAAGCAAGTGGTCAAGACCGCAGCGCTTGTGTCCTCGCAGAAGGTGAGGCACAGCTGAGACACAGAAATACAACCCTGAGGTGGTGTTCCCTCTCAGAGTCACCTCTGGAAAGCTGAACTTGCCTTCCCTGGCTCCAGGGCTCATGCCCTGTCTTGAATCAGTGTGTCTGCGTGGGAACTCACCCTCATTTGTGTGCATGTTAAGAGGGAATGGGAAGGTGTGAGAAGCTCACAGGGGACTTGCTTTAGAATGGAACTGTGTATTCACTCAGGCAGCAATGGTGTGTCTGTACAAACCCATCTAACATGTTTCATCCTAAAGGGTAGGTGGCTCAATCCCCTTCCAAATACCAGGATATGATGAAAGTGGGCCCCAAGAGTCAGCATTCATTCCTCAGATTTGATCCAATACCCATTTACCTTTCAGAGGGTCGAGGACTCTTTTGCACAGCGTCTTAGACTCCATCTTCCGGCTTACAAGCCATGCCTTAGTTGTAACAAATTTACCAGTGTACTTCCTTTATAGAGACCAAAACGTGGCTTTAAGAGATCCAAAGATCTCAGAGTCTCACAGAACAGACATTTAAACTGTTTACGATCTATGTAAGTGTTTTGTATTCAGCTTGCCATGACTGCTGCCATTTTGAGTTATAACTACCATGATTGCCCCAAACTAACCCCACTGAGTTTTTCATGCACTTTCTCAGCAAAGAACAATGACGAAAGCAATGAGCGTGGCAAACAGAGACAACTTACAACAAGACCCCGACACTGGAGGCATCTAACGTTTTGATAGAATTCTAGATAAACCAGGTATATTGTGACTACAATGAGGTCATTCTCTTTGTTTATTTTATGTGAATAAGTGTGTGTTGTCTTTCTGTTTGTCTGTGTACCACACACATGCCTGGTGCCCTGAAGAATCCAGAAGAAGGCATTAGATCCTCTGGAACTGGAGGTATAGGTGGTTGTGAGTTGCCATGTAGGTGCTGGGAGTTGAACCTGGGTCCTCTGGAAGAGCAGCCTGTGCTCTTAAGTGCTGAGCCATCTATCCAGCCCTGAAGTCATGTTTGATCTGACCAATAAATACCCTTTGTTCTTACCCAAATTGTGGGGATGCAAGTGATTTTACAGCCACCCAGGGCCATGCATCATGGTCAGTAAGTCCCCTACTACAGAGAATTCTGTGTTGTCCTGGATCTGTCTGCCTCTTGCTTTAGTTTTGCTGTGAGGTTGCCAGTCCTCATACCAGGGCTGAATTGTTCCAGAACAGAGATACAAGAAGCCTTTGCCATCTCCTTCTAAGAATTTCACTCATTACTTTTCTATTTAGAATGAGATGTGTATGTGTTTGTGTGTGTTTGTATATGACTGTATGTATATGTGTTTATGTTCCTATGTATGTATGTATGTGTATATGTGTGTTTGTGTGTGGTGTGTATATGTATGTGTGTGTGAGTATATATGTGTGCATGAGTGTGTGTGTGTGTATGGAAGTGTCTGTGTGTATGTGAATGTATATGTGTGAGTGTATGATATGTATGTATGTGTGTGTATATGGTGTGTATGTGTGGTATATGTGTGTGTGTGTTGTGTATGTATCTGTGTGTATATGGTGTGTATGTATGGTATATGTGTGTGAGTGTGTGGTGTGTATGTAAGTGTATAAATGTATGTGGAGAGTGAGTATATGTGTATATGAGTGTATGTGATGTCTATGTGTATATATGTGTATGTATGGTGTCTATGTTAGTGTGTATATGTGTATGTATGGTGTCTATGTTAGTGTGTATATGTGTATGTATGGTGTCTATGTTAGTGTGTATATGTGTATGTATGGTGTCTATGTTAGTGTGTATATGTGTGTGTGGTGTGAATGTGTATGTGAGTGTGTGTATGATGTGTGAAGGTGTCTACAGAGTGTCAGATTCCCTGGAGCTGAAATCACAGTTGGATGTAAACCACCTGACTTGGGTGTTGGGATCCAAATTCTGGTCCTCTGGAAAAACAGCAAGTTTTCTTAACCCCCTGAGTCTTCTCTCTAGCCTGTTACAACAATAATCTATATATAAAAAGGAGTTTGGCTAAAGCATCCTCACTTTCATTACAGTTCCAACACTCTTTTCTGGTATTAATTCTTCAGTGTTATCATACAGCTTGACCTAGGCCAGCCAGAATTTCCATTCATTGCATATAAAGAATTTCTTAACAATACAGACTCTCTGAGGTGGAAACAAAGTGTGAAGCTGACAGATTTCCAACACTTATGACACTCGGTGTTTAACCTCCAGTTATTCCCTGCTGTGTAGCAAGAGCCATGTTCTGCTGGAAAGCTTGCCATGGTCGGTAGGTGATGGGGTTTGTCTCCCAAGGATGCAATGATGTGGAATCAGGCAGGAGCGCTGAGGAAGTCTTTCTTGCGCTTGTTAAAGTCAGAGTTCTTCTAACCTGAGGTCCCAACAAGACTAGCAAGGCTGAATTCTGCCTTACATTCACAGAGATTTCCCCAGGTGTGTTTGCTGACACTGAAGAAGATCAAATCCGTAGCTAAAGACTCCTCCACACTCAGTGTGCTCCCACGGTTTCTCCCTAATGAACCCTCTGCGGTTGAACATGTATAAGCCTCCCCCAGAAAGTTTTCCACACTCATTCCTCCTCAGCACTGTGAGTCTCTGACATCGTCTGAAACTGACACCACTGTGCTCCACTTTCATAGTCACAGTAAGTTCAACAATATCTAATGAGAGCTGAATTCCCATTATAGATCGTTCTTTTTTTTTCTTCCTGAGACAGAGTCTCGCTGTATAACTCAAGCAGACTAAGAGACTAAGAACTTAGTATATAGACCAGGCTGGCCTTGACCTCATAGAGATCTGCCTGAGATCTGCCTGGCCCTGCCTCTGAGTACTGGAATTAAAGATGTGGGCCATCACAAGTGGCCCTACATATCTCTCTCTCTCTCTCTCTCTCTCTCTCTCTCTCTCTCTCTCTCTCTTTCTCTTTCTCTCCTTCTTTCTTTTGTTCTTTTGTTAAGAAAGGTTTATTTTGATTCACGTTTTGAGGCACTCCATATGCTTGGGAAGACATGACAGCAGAAGTGCCCTCAGCAATGGTGGTAGGACACACGAACCCATCGGCTCACATTTCCAACACACAATGGCATAGACATTCCAAAAGGGAAGAATGAGGGCATAGCGGGGGAAGTTATGGTCAAACCAAGTTGAAACCTAGGGGACACAACAGGAACCCTTTGGCTCCTTGTCTGACACAGCCATGCACCTCCTATCAACCATTGTCTGGTTTTTTTTCTACCTCTCTGCCCCTAGACACTAGAACAGTATTGCATTAGCTACTTGCTGTAACAAAACACCATGACCAAGAGAACTTATAAAAAGAAGGGCTTCTTTGGCTTATAGTCCCAGAGGGCTGGAATACCTGACCGAGAAGCAAAGGCACAGGAGCAGGAACTTAAATCACAGAGCTCACATCTTGAACTGCAGGAATGAAGAGAGACATCGAACTCAAAATTACATGTGGCTTTTGGAACCTCAAAGTTTCACCCCATCCCCCACCCCCGCCGTGACATAATTCTTCCAGCAAGACCATACCTCCCAAACCTTCCCAAACAGCACCTCCAACTGAAGACCAAGTGTTCAAACAGTTGAGCCTGTTTCTCTTGTCAAGGCACCACAAGTACCATCTAGATACATTTAATTACAGATACTCAGGGCATCTGGTGAGCCACGGGGCTGTGAGGCGGAAGGTACTTGGGAAGACACAGCCAGGTAGGAGGTGGTATCTTTGCTTAGAAAAACCACTCACTAGTTAAGTCAAGATAGGTGCACCCACGTTCAATGGGCAGTGCAGTCTACAGACGCAGGGCTTTTCTACCCAGCCTCCTTGTTCCCCGAAATAATGACTCTGAGCCTTAATATTTCACGAATAAATGCCTAGGCCAAAAGCTTTGGTGTGTTCCCTGACTAGCTCATAACTTCATTACCGGTTTATTTTTTTCTAAGTTCCACCACATGGTTGGTTACCTCTCCTCATTTTCATGTGACTACCTCCTTCAGCGTTTGGGGTAAATCTCCCCAGCTTGACTATTTCTCAGAATCCTCTCCCTCTCCCTCTCCCTCTCCCTCTCCCTCTCCCTCTCCCTCTCCCTCTCCCTCTCCCTCTCCCTCTCCCTCTCCCTCTCCCTCTCCCTCTCCCTCTCCCTCTCCCTCTCCCTCTCCCTCTCCCTCTCCCTCTCCCTCTCCCTCTCCCTCTCTCTCTGCTGGATGTCACACCTTCTAATTCAGCTCATTGGCCATAGGGTTTTATTGGCAGGTGATGCTTCCACACAGTACATAAAGATCCTTTCTACAGAAACCAATGCTAAGTTGGTTCTACTGATGGTTTAGCAGGAACGGACGCCAGAGAACATCTATCACGTTCTTACTCAGCAGGCTGTAGGGGTTGCTTGGGCTGCTATAGCCAGGTAGAAAAGGCAAGAAGTCAAAGGGACACTAAAGCTGAGGCCAGGGTGAGTGATACAATTGACAGGTGAAAAAAAGGTGGGCCGAGTGAGATTTTAACTGGGTGTGTTGACATAACCTGTGTTTCCCTGACTCCTGTCCCACAAGCCAATGGCTCAGCCCTGACTAGCAAAATCCAATGTAGGTCAAAGATCTACAGATCGAGACAAGGCCATCCCCAAGTATTTGTATGAGTCACCAAAGGATATTGCACATCATTACTGAACAACTCTGGCTGGTTGTGGGCTCACTCACACTAGTTGTTTTCTGCATTTTTTTTTTCCTCCTCCAGACTCTTGTCTGAGGATTCTAACTTGTCCTGGTTCCTGGTAACAGATGACTGCCAACTATTATTCTTACAATAAATGCCCCCAAACCTTTTAAAGCTATAGAGAAGCTCTCGTTGTAAAATTATAAAATACCAATGCTGCTGTTAAAGTTGCCCCAGGAATGAAGCCTTGGGGTCGAGCCCCAGCACACACACACACATGCAGTAAATGTCATCTGTTAAAAATAGGTGAATCTGAGCCAGAGGGTGGCTCAGGCAATAGAGGTGCTAGTGGTGCTAATAGAGGTGCTGATGACCTGAGCTCGGATCCCTTGGACTCAGTAAGAAGCTGGATGTGGTGGCATGCATCTGTAATCCCTTACTCAGATAATTCAGTTACAAGAGGAGAGGCAGAGTCCTGAGACTGACCCAGAAGCTCATAGGTTGGCTAGTCTGCTTTAAACAGTACAGCAGTAGAAAGAACAAGAGAGAGCCTGGGCTGGTGGCACACTCCTTCAATGCCAGCACTCAGAAACCCTGTCTCAAAAAACAAACAACTAAAAGAAAGAGAGAGAGATCCTGCCTCACCAAGTGGAAGGAAAGAACCAACTCCTGAAACTTGTTCTCTGGCCACATGTGTGCTGTGGCCTGCACGAACATTTATACACAATATATATTTAATTTTTTATTTTATGGTTCTGGGTATCTTGTCTGCATGTGTGTCTGTGTACCACTTGCTTGTCTGGTGCCCATGGAGGCCAGAAGATTGAATCTCCTGAACTGGAGTTAAAGATGGTTGTGAGCCCCCATGTGGGTCACAGGAATCACACTCAGATTCTCTAGAAGAGCAACCTGTGCTCTCAACTGCTGAGGCCCCTCTCCAACCTACTAAAAATACACATTTATGAAGGAAAGAGAGAGAGGCTAGAGAGGTAGCTCAGTAGTTCAGAGCACCGGCTGTTCCTGCAGACAAACTGAGCTCCTGTTTACCCAAGGAAGAAAACCAGCATCAGAACAGCTTTGTCACAGGATGTTGTTGCTGCCTTGCTTCCTCGTCCTGTAGCTTAGCCGTCTGTCATCCACCACATGGATCAGCAGAATCAGAGAGTCACTGAGCCACCTAAAATAGTTGTCAAATACTTTTTCCTTCATTGCAGTGGATACATGATATCACATCAGTGTTTTGATTTCGTTTTAAAATTTGTGTGTGTGTGTCCATGGTGCCCATGTAGAGGTCAGAGGACAACTTGAAAAAGTTCATTTGCTTTTTCTACCATGTGGGTCCTGGAGATAGAACTCAGTTTCTAAGTGCCTTTACCTGCAGAGGCCTCTTGGTGGCCCTGATTTGCCTGATTTGTCACATGTCAGGGAGAGCACTTCTCCATGTGGTTATCAGGCACATGGATTCCCATGACCTCTTATTTATTAAACAAACCTTCCCTAGGCACACACACAGCCTCAGTGTGCTGTACGGTGACCTTTGTCACCTCCACGATTCTAGGTATGTGCCTGGGCTCTATCTTTCCCCATCTTATCTGTTCTTACTGGAAAGGCCTGTGAGATGAGCCGGGACAGGCCAGCTTGTCATCACAGGAGCAGGGCGTGGAGGTGAGGACAATCCACCCCTTGAACGGAAACTGCAGTCCAGGATTTGATGTTTTAGTTTTCCTAATCCAAACAGTTGTTTTTTACTTATTTCAACACAAACATTTAGGTAGAGAAAGTTGTGGGGTGGAAGAGAGATGGAGAGGGAAGGAAAAAGGAAGGAGAGGATAGAGAAAGGACATTTTTGGGTCTTCATGTGAACCCGGTACCGTTGTGAACCTAAACCAGAACCAGAATTGAACGTGGAACTCCAGAGTGAGCCTGGACTTTGGTTTGAGTCTTGGCCTTGAGCCAGCAGTACATTCTGAGACCCCGCCCCCATGGTGAGCCTATGAGGACCCCTCCCGAGCTCAGGATAAGTGGTACAGTCCAGTTGATGGAGCTTGGCTAGTGTTCCTCGGGATCTTGGGTTTAACCTCCTGGGCTCCATGAGGGAGAGCTTCTTTAGCCTTAGCCCAAGCCTCTTGGCCCTGGTATTCTTGGCCTGTATCTTCTGGAGGGCTAGCCCAAGCCTCATGGCCCTGGTAGTGTTCTTGGCCTGTATCTTCTGGTAGGCTAGCCCAAGCCTCACGGCCCTGATGGTTCGGGCCTGTATCTTCTGGAGGGCTAGCCCAAACCTCACAGCCCTGGTGCTCTTGGCCTGTCTCTTCTGAAGGGTACCTGACTTTGTTCCTTCCTTCTTTTTCTTTTACTCATTTATTTATTTTGAGGCACAGGGACTGAACCTAGGATTTCACACACACTAGGCAAATGTTCTATCACTGAGCTACAACTCCTGTCCTCTTTTTACTTTTAAAATAAAAGGCTTATTTTTTAATTATAGAGGGAACCAATGGATGCCAGACTCCCGCTGGAACAGAAGGTACAGGCTGTTGTGAGCCGCCGGAAGTGGGTGCTGGGAACAGAACTTGAAGACTCTCCAACAGCAGTACTTGCTTTTACAACTTGTACCAGAAGACTTGGAAACTCACTGAGTTCTAACTGAAGTATTTGTCAAGTGCTTTACTTCCTTATTGTAGATGATAAATAGCATCACTGTGCTTTGATTTGCTTTTCTTATTTTTATTTTATTTGTGTGTGTGTGTGTGTGTGTGTGTGTGTGTAGACATGTGTTTGCATATGTGTGTGCCTGTGTAAGCATGTTTTTGTGTGGGGGCGGTGTAAGCATGCCATGTTGAGCATGAGGTCAGAGGAAATCCTCTTGTGTCCAGGGTCTTTCTAACTGTTTGCCACTGCACAGTGTATCCCTGGACAGCAAGCTTCTAGGAAGTTCTCTCGTATCTGCCTTCCTGCCTGCCATAGACACTCAGCACTACATCTGGCTTTATTCCAGAGGTGCTGGGGATATGAGCTCAGACCTTCAAACTTGCACAGCATGAGTTTTACCTGCCAAGCTGTCTCCCTGACCTTAGGAAAGCAAAGCATCACCGAGGCCGTAAAAGATCAGCGATGGATGTTCTAGATTCCTCTGTGTTGTTGGTCCAGTTCTAAACGCCCTAAACCAGACCAGCTCTTTGCATGTGCTCCTGAAACAGGGCTCCGCTCTCTGCTGGAATGGCTGAATTTGCTTCAGCTTTTGCCACTGTCAATTTTCTGTTCTTTCATTTCTCATGTGTGTTTTCAGGTTGATTTTGTTTGTTTGTTTTGTTTTTAAAATCTACTTAATTTGTCATTATGGGAAATTTTGAAGGTATTTTCAAAAATAGAGAAGAATTTAGCCATGCCCACGCCTATCACCTGCATTTTTTACGAGTCAAACCCTCCCAGTCTTTTCTCCACCCAGCCTCTGATGGCGAATTCTCCTCCTCGATTACACTTCTTGTTCCACTTCAGAAGGGAGCTTTTCTGTTTAAAACAATTCTCACTCCTTGAGAGTTGTGCCATCGGTACTATAGTTTCAGAGCACTCTTGTCATTGCCTGGAGAGACCGAACCCAGCTTCAGTCACTGTCCACTCCTGACCCCACTCTACCTTCAGACCGAAAACTGAAAAATCTGTATATTTCTCCTAAAAAAAAAATGGGATACACAATATATTGGAATTGTTTCTTCCTTTATTATTAGACTTACTAATTTGATTTTATGTGTGAGTGTTTTGCTTGCATGTATGTGTCTGCATGCTGTGTGGGTGCTTGGTGCCCACTGAGGTCAGAAGGGATGTCAGATCGCCCTGGAACATGAATTACAGATGTTTATGAACCACCATGTGAGTGCTGGGAACCCAACCCAAGTCCCCAGCAAGAGCATCAAGTGCTCTGAACCACTGAGTCGTGTCCCTAGCTTCCCCTTTCTTGGTTTGAGGCTGGGTCTTGCTTGCCTACACTGACATCAAATTCACTAAGTGTTCTAGGATGGCTTTGAATTTGCCGTAGTTCTCCTACCTTGGTCTCTTAAACGCCAGGACTAAGCAAGTGTCACCATGCCTTGGTCAGAAAAGCTCCTTTGGTGTCTTTTCAATGATTTAGTCCAGTGCTCCGAAGTGAAAGGCAGTCTAAGCTTTGAATCCCAACCTATCTGACTATCTTCTTCCCAAGTCCCCATGTGGCTCAGCATTGCCACTGGTGAGTGCTGCTTTTAGGGGTGAGACACCATCCATATGCAGTCTCCGTGGTTACCGTTTGAAACTGATGTTCATCTGCAGAGAATACTGCATGTGCCAAGGACGTAGTGCAACATGAGAACGGCTCATGGATGTCCCGGGAAATTTTCCAAGCCTCTCTTTTCTCTGATCCTTCCACTTTCGAGACACCTGCAGTGTCTCAGTGCTGTACAGTTTAGTACAGAGAGTGGGAATATGTCCCACTGCTTAAAGCCGCCTAATTATCCAGTCATTACCAGGTAATCATACTATTTGTTTGTCAGAACAGAAACAACAAAAATGCCCTTAAATGGTGACCATCGACAGCCTAAGAATGTACTATTTGCTCTGGTCGCCGCCTCCCCATCCTGTCCTGGCCCACACAGAAGGGAGGCCAACCTCAGCAGCCTGTGCCTGGGAAGACACCCAAGATGGATGTCTGTAGGTCGTCTGTGAAAGAAAGCACTGAGGAAAGCCCAGTGTCCCTGCAGGCCTGCGTAAGCACCAGGAAGAGATGCAGTTGTAGTCGGCAACCTTAAAACAAGAAAAAAGCGAAAGAGAAATTCCACAGCATTGAGCTTCAGAGCTCAAGTGTGGGTGACAGCCTCAGAGTAAGGTGTTTCTCTCCCCTGCGCTGCCTGTGGCCCCATATCTGTTTACTTTACCTTCCCCTTTCCTCTCATGGGCCCCTCAAGTCCTTTCATATGAAGCTAATTCACCTCGACCTGTGGAATTTGAAAATGTATGACCCTCATGGGCTTGATGGAATAACACTTGTAACCCTAGCACTTTGGAAAATCACAAATTGGAGGCTAGCCTGGGCTACATAACATGACCCTGTCACAAAAACAAACTAGCAAAGCTGGAGAGATGGTTTGGTGGTTAAAAGTACTGGCTGCTCTTCCTGACAACCCAGATTCAATTCCCAGCAACCACATGGTGTGGCTCACAACCATCTGTTACTCTAGCTCCAGGGAAGCCAAGGACACACGATTCCGGCCTCTGTGGACACCAGGACATACCTGCATGCAGGCACTCACACATACACAAAAAATACTTAGGATAATAAAGCTCTCTGGAAGGATTTCAGCAGTCCTGGCTCTATCAGGGAAGACTCAGAAGAGGACGATGAAATCTAATTCAGAGAAGAAAAGGATCTCAGGACCTGCGGTGTCTCGGTGCTGAGGACAGCAATTGCTACTCAAACACATTCTGTCCAGGGAGCAGATGCAATGCTTAAGTGCTAAGCTCAGGGCTAAGTGACCACTACTACCCTGAGGCAGGTCCCCACATCTCCATTTACCATTATGGAAACTTTGTCTCAGAAAATTCAAGCAATTTGTCCATAGTCCTAGGCCCAGAGTCCATGCCCTTGGCCACCGTACTTTACTGATACAAAGGGAGTCGTTCTCTCAGCCAACAGACAGTTGAGCATCTGCCATAAGTTAGATAATAAGGACACTACACAAATAAATATGGTCTGTGCTCTCAGAGGACAGCCTATAGCATGATAAGCTCATATGTAAACAGTAAAGCTGAACAATATGGCTTCCTACTAGAGGCGAATGGATTCTTTCCATGGAAGTTCAGAGGAGGAAAGAGAACTCTCACCCACATCTGCTAATGATGATGAAGAAGGCTTTACTTAGAAGCTGGGATATGAGGAGGACTTCCAAAGTAGGGCTCTGTCAGAGAACAAATGCAAGTCATTCTGGGCTCAGGGGAAGATTGGCAAAGGGTCATTTGTCCAGTGAGGTTTTATTATGGAATGAAGAAGATAATAAGACAAAAATGCAGGTGAGGAAGGCATATGTTGTGCCACACCTATAATTCCAGCATTTATTTGTGAAGCTGAGGCAGGAGGATTGCCACAAGTTTTAGAGTAGCGCAAGCCACGGGAAGATCCTGTCTCAAAAGAAAAAAATAACAACAACAACAAAAACAGATAAAAATTTAGCACCCACCTCAATCCCTCCAACAACTCAGGGTATTGTCATTTCTCTTGGTTGTCTGCCATAACTAAATAGTACCATATTGCTGAAGACACCATACACTTTGTTTTCAGGACAAAGAAAAACCAATCTGAAACCAACCTGGATACTTCCTCCGTCCACTCCCAGGCTAGCTTTCATACTGTCAGGAGCTATTGTGCAGGCTGCAGGTGGATAAAAGATAACTATGGTTTTACCTGGCACTGGTCCCACAGGTACAATAATGGCTTGACAGTCGTGGGGGTCACCAACTGCTTTCAGACTGGAGATGGAAGCAGTTTAGGGCCTGCTTCACAGGAGGGAATTCATGCCTAATACTATAAACATGGCCAAAAGCCCATGGGTAGGAAATCATACGTCCTAGCAGGGAGACCACTATTATGTTGCTAAATGTTATGTTGTCAAACAGCCTTCAAAATATCTGTGTTTATATGCATAGATTTGTGCTGTTCTCTACCTTGGTCAGAAAGGCTTCCTTGTGACAGTGGTTAATGCAGAGACAGACGCATAACTGCTCCACGAGCTGAGAAGTGTCTGTGAGAGCTCAGCCCTAAATGAGACATCTGTAGTGTCCCCAGCCAAGGCTCGGGGAATCTTGGAGTAGAGGAACGGAAAACGTGTAAGAGCTGGAAACCCGTGAAGTGCTGCGCTCTGGGCACTACATGGCTGCCGCACTCAGAAACTCACACTAACTATACTTACTTGCCCAAGACTGGTGCAAGATCAAGCCACTCCAAATCCCAGCAGATGTGTGTGAGGTCACTCCTGACTGAGGAGCTGTTTGCAGTTTATAGCACTTGGGGAAAGGAGAATCATTTATTTCTCTTTGGGGTTGTCGCTGCTCTCATAGATAGCTCCACACCCATTCATATGCAGGCAGAACTAACTGGATTCTGTGAGGAAGAAGAAAAAGGAGGAAGAGGAGGAAGAGAAGAAGAGGAGGATTTGGGGGTGTGTCTGGGGAGAGCTGGAAGCAGGGGATGGGTGTGAGTGTGAAAAAATGCATTGTGTGTATGTATGAAATTGTCAACAAATAGATAAAAATATAATTAAATAAACAGAAACCAACTCAGATAGAATAAAGTGGTACTGCAGTCTTTCAGTACCCAGTACCTGGTTCCATTCACTATGGACAACTATCTTTCCTGTCAGCAAGAACATCTGCCTGGCTGTGGATGCATGGCTCCTCTAAGCATCCCCGAAGGCTCTTGATCCCAGAGCCCCTCGGCTGGCTTGATCTTAGACTCCTTCTCAAGATACTTCCTTCAGCTGGAGGTAGTCAGGCATCCATCTCTGGCCAGCTGCCAGGAAGTCAAGAATGGCTTCTGGTAAACCAGAGACTGTGGTGTCCTTTAACCTGCCCTTCTGGCACTTAGCACATCCACCTTAATAGATGGCTTCATAGCCTCAAGATGGCTTCTCTCCTGATAGACTGATGGTTCTGAGTCAAAAGGTGAATGTGGCTCATTCTGAAACCCCAACAAGCACAGTGCCAAGGAGCTCGCAAACACAAAATATATCTCGGTGGTCATATGATGAGCTCAGTAATACACATGAGCCCAGGGTAAGCGTGAAGAAAAGTGTATTTAATCACCCTGAGGGGTCACAGTTTCCTGTGACAAAGGCAGCTAAGCTGAAACTTGCAGGTGGAGAGGAACAACCCAGCCAAGGAGGCTGTGAGGTATCAAGAACTTCCAGGAAAAAGAAAACCATGGGGCTGGAGAGATGGCTCAGTGGTTAAGAGCACTGACTGCTCTTCCAGAGAACCTGGGCTCAATTCCCAGCACCAACGTGATCACTCACAATGCTTGGTAACTCCAATTCCCAAGGTCTAACTCCTTCCTTCCTCTGATGCCTCCACAGGCAACACACACACACACACACACACACACACACACACACACACACACAGAGAGAGAGAGAGAGAGAGAGAGAGAGAGAGAGAGAGAGAGAGAGAGAGAGAGAGGAGACTGGTTCGAGTTACAAAGTCAGTAACGGGCAAGAGTACATTTCATGTTTATTGTTTATTGTCTAGAAGGCTTGTCCCTTGAAGGTACATCTTTGATGGGGTGGGAGGCTGAGATGGAAGGTGTGAGTTTACACTCTCCCCCAGGATTGCAGAAAACAGACCTGGAAGCAGAAGAGTTAAGAACTGAGTCCCTTTCCAGCCACCCTGAGGGAAAGAGATCAGAGCCAGGAGGAACCAGGTGGAAGCAGGAAAACAAAGATAAGGACTCAGGCTGCTGCTTCCGGCTTGCAGCCTCTTGCACCAGGTGTTCTGAGAGAAGGGCGGATGGAGGGCAGCTGCCAGAGTAAGGGCAAAGGCTGAGGCTGCAAAATCCATCCGGGTTGACATCACAGGCCTCGGACTGATGAGTTCCTGAAGCCAGGGAGAAGAATCCATCACTCCCAGTGGTTCATTATCAAAGGATGTCACCATCTCGACCCTCTCTACCCATCCTCAGCACCACAGTGTTCAAGGCTTCTGAAAACTCAGAACCCCCGAGACTGTCTAAACCAGCAGTTCTCAAACTTTCCTAACACTACAACCCTTCAATATAGTTCCTAATGTTGTGGTGATTTCCAACTATAAAATTATTTCATTGAGGGCCAGATGGTGGTGGTTCATGCCTTTAATTCCAGCCTTTAATCATTTTTTAAATCTCTGAGTTCCAGGCCAGCCTGGCCTACAGAGTGAATTCTAGGACAGCCGGAGACACACAGAGAAACCCTGTCTCAGAGAAACCCAACCGCCCCACCCAATTGTTGCTGCTTTGTGACTTTGCTTCATAACCTCATAGTTTTGCTACTGTTATGAATCGTAAAGTAAATATGATATACAGGCTTTCTGATATGTCACCCTTGTGGGTTCCAACCCACAGGTTGAGGAAAGCTGGTCTAGGCTAAGAGGTGAGCAAGCGGAAAAGGCAAGTGATCAGGAGTGGGAAACTTGGGGAAAAAAACCTTCCCATTGCCACACTACCCACCCACACAACAGGAGGGAACAATGAGCGGCTGCTTTCTTGGAAGCTAAATGAGGATATTCTTGGGACCCTAAACTCTCCTACACCTTCTCTAGAGAGTGCTATGCTCTTAGGGACAAAAGATCCTATGGAAATAGGGCGGGCTCAGTTGCAAGCAGTAACTTTAGGTCTATTTAGCTCTGTGGAGGAGCCCAGAAGCACAGGGTTCCTCTAGTAAGAAGGGTTCTGTCCCTCTGCAAGTCAGACCCTTGCTTACACTTACATTCCATGCCTGCCTCTCCCGCCCCGTCCCTGGCCTCTGTTCTGGGAAAAGTCACAGCTTCAGGAGTTTGCCACTGAGAGCTCCCGTGAACTGGTTTCTCCTTTTCAGCCTTCAGCTCTCACATCTCTGAGCCACATGGCAGGCCCCGGGGATGTCTTCATGAAGGCTCTTCCTCCAAGTATCTGCCCTTCAGTAGCCCCCACATACAACGGGCTCTTAGAGTCCAACAAATCGCAGCCACCCCAGACACTCTTGTAACAATGAGCCTTCACAGCCTGCTCATCCATCTTCCCTTGTGGGGCTGGCCTCTCTTGCTGCAAATGCAGTTGTCCTAGGACTCTGCCTCTCTCCTGCCACATGGCTCATCTCCAACAGCACAGGGGTCTCTTGTCTCACGGCCTCTCAAGAGGAGCACCTGAACCTTATCATTTTTCTCTCCCTCCTCTGCAAAGCTCAGTGCAGAGACACAACTGGGTCTCTAACGGGCCTCTAACGTGCTGATAACTAACCGGTCTCACATAGGCAGGGAGGCAGTTTCTGGCCAAAGGGAAGGCACATCTTAAGGTG
Source organism: Arvicanthis niloticus (assembly GCF_011762505.2). Classification (NCBI taxonomy): domain Eukaryota; kingdom Metazoa; phylum Chordata; class Mammalia; order Rodentia; family Muridae; genus Arvicanthis; species Arvicanthis niloticus. The sequence continues at coordinate 51,082,365 of NC_047663.1, forward strand.
AAGACACAGACTCTGGCGTTAGGCCATTGCCAAAACTCAAACTCAGGCTCCACTCACTTCCGGTGCACACTTAGGCAAGAAACTTAATCGTTATATGTATAAATAAAGCAACTAACAGTAGCCCACTCATTAGGCTGCTAGAATTAAGTTTGTACATAGTTTTGAAATATGTAGAACAATAAAAAAAAATCTGTCAGAGAAATAATATTTTAAAATTCTAGTCCTCTCAGAGTACTAGAAACACTACAAGGTGACGTTTCTGTGGGAGCCTAAATTTGACCATGTTTGAGTGTGGTTCAGCTTTTCCCTTTAGCAATAAGACCAAAGCTACTGCACACCAGAACCACCTAGGAAGTTTATGGCTTTAAAAAAAAAAAAAAGAAAGAAAGAAAACCAGGGGCTGGAGAGATGACTTGGAGGTTAAAAGCACCAGCTGAGGACCCAGATTTAATTCCCAGCACCCATATGGGGCACACAATCAAATATAACTCCAGTTCCAGGGGGTCTGATGCCCTCTTCTGATCTCTGTGGTATCAGGCATTCGCATCATGCACAGACGTGAGTGCATGCACACTATTTATACACATAAAACAAACGCAATAGACAACACACCTTTAAGCCTGGTGTGGGCTGCATACCTATAATACTAGCACCTAGAACATAGAGGCAAGAGGATCATGGGCCGTTTTTAGATATATAGTGAGTTCAAGATGAACCCTGAGTACATGAGACCCTGTCTCAAAAGAATGAAAGCACACTTTGTAGCTGGGCTTTGCTACTTCCTGGGTTCTTCCTTCCCATCCTTAACCACCACCACCCCAGTTTCAGCTCCTATCACTAGATAGGAGAAGAAGATAAAGGGGGAGACAGAGAGAGAGAGAGGAGAGAGAGAGAGAGAGAGAGAGAGAGAGAGAGAGAGAGATCCCTGAATCTAATTTCTTTCCTTTTGTTACTTCTTTGAGCATGACTACTAACAAACCACAACCGACCCCACCAAATAATCAGCAACCTCCACCCCTGCCTCTCGGGACCCTCTGAAAATTCCCCAAATTCCAAACATCGCACCACCACAGAAAGTCTGCAGCTGACAAAACCATGGCTCTGCTACGGCATGAGGCAAATCATAGCTGCTGCAGACAGTCCGAAGGAACCCCATATCCCAACCTGGGATTAAAGATGAAAACATGTTCTTATAATATTTCTATAGTTTTTTAGTTCCAAAATTGTCACTATAGCACATTTTTTGTAATAGGTTTTATTGTTGTTGGTGGGGTTTTTTGTTTCAGTTTGGTTTTTTGTTGTTGTTGTTGGGTTTTTGTTGTTGTTGTTTTGAGACAAGGTCTCACTGTATAGCACTGGCTAGCCTATAACTCACTATGTAGACCAGGTTAGCCTAGAACTCACAGAGATCCACCTGCCTCTGCCTCCTGAGTACTGGGATTAAAAAGATGTGCCACCATATCTGGTCAAAAGTCTTTCTTTCTTTCTTTCTTTCTTTCTTTCTTTCTTCCTTCCTTCCTTCCTTCCTTCCTTCCTTCCTTGCCTTATTTATTTATTTATTTATTTATTTATTTATGAGACAGTCTCTCTATTATGTGGCCCTGGCTGTCCTGGAACTTACGTTGTCCAGGCTAACCTTGATCTCACAGAAATACACTTACCTCTGCCTCTCCAGTGCTGGGATTAAAGGCATGCAAACATACATATTTTAAAAAGATTTATTTACTTGTTATTATGTGCATGAGTGTGTGCTTGCATGTTTGAATGCACACCATGTGTATGCCTGGCACTCTCGGGGGTCAGAAGAAGGCATGGGATCTCCTGCACTGCAGTGACAGGTGGTTGTCAGTGCCCTGTGAGTGCTAGGAACCGAGCCTGGGTTCTCCTGTAAGAACAGTGAATGTTCCTTTTTTTTGTTTGTTTTTTGTTTGTTTGTTTGTTTTTTGTTTTTGTTTTTGTTTTTGTTTTTCGAGACAGGGTTTCTCTGTGTAGCCCTGGCTGTCCTGGAACTCACTCTGTAGACCAGGCTGGCCTCAAACTCAGAAATCCGCCTGCCTCTGCCTCCCAAGTGCTGGGATTAAAGGCGTGCGCCACCACTGCCCGGCTCAAAGTGTTTTTTAAAAATAGTCCTGGGAATTAAACCAAGGTTTCTAGGCATGCTAGGCAAGTTTTCTTTCACTAAACTATACTTTCAGCCCCAATTTTCACATGTGTATATATAGATATAGATACATAATTATTCATTTATTTATTGTGTGTTTTTTTCTTTTTTGAGACAAAAATCTCATTATGTAGCCCAGGCAAGCATCAAACTCATTCTTCTCCTGCTCCAGCCTTCCAAGTGCTGAGATTACAAGCATATCCCACCATGCCAGACTTACAAAGTGCTTGGAATCAAATCCAGCGCTTTGCTCACTCTAGACAAGCTACATCCTCAGCCGGGGATTGCTCTTTACAGATACTCGAAGAACACCAGGGCTAGAGAGATAGCTCAGCATTTAAGAGCACTAGCTGTTGTTCAACTCCCAGTACCCACATGGAGGTTCACAACTGACTGTAATCCCAGGCTCAGGGACTCTAACCACCTTGCATGGCCTCCTTAGGCAGACACATATGTGGTGCACAGATACACAGACAGACAAAACACCCATACACATAAAATAAGTAATTTAAAAGATACCCTAACTCGCATTCATTTGCACAGATTCTAAATTCCCTGTTTCTTCCTCTTCATTCATTCTCCTGCAGCCTCCTGACAACTTCATGGCGCTGGGATAAAGTGGAGTCCACTAAAGTGCTTGCTGACAGGCATGGTGGTGCAGGCTCATAATTCCAACCCTTGGGAGAAGAGGGTGGAAGAATCAGTTAAAGCCAACCTCAAACACACCGTGAATTCAAGGACGGATTACATGAGACCCTGTCTCAAAAACAAAGAAAACAAATTGTTAAAGGAACATTTTAAGATTCATTTTCAGAAAAGCACAATACCTACTGGGTGGGGAGGGGGATTACTTCAATTTCTCCTACATTTCTTTTATTAAGTATTTTTATGTATTTATGTAGTATGTATGTATGTATGTATGTATGTATGTATGTATGTATTTAATGTATATGAGTACATGGTTGCTTTCTTCAGACACACCAGAAGAGGGCCTCAGATCCCATTACAGATGGTTATGAGCCACCATGTGGTTGCTGGGAATTGAACTCAAGACCTCTGGAAAAGCAGTTGGTGCTCTTAACTGCTGAGCCATCTCTCTCCAGCCCCTCTCCTAATTTCTTATTAAAAAAACAAATGGTGTGTGTGTGTGTGTGTGTGTGTGTGTGTGTGTGTGTTTCACAGATGCCTGTGGAAGCCAGAAGAGGGCACCAGATCCCCTGAAGCTGCAGTTGGAGGTAGTTTTGAGTTTTGGAGATGTAGAGTTGAAAACTGAATTCTGCTCCTTTTGAAGTGCTCTTAAACCACTCTGGGCCATCTCTCCAGCCCCTTCTACTTTATTTGTTAGATTTCAAACAAAACAAAGCTCAGTCCAAGCTTTTTCTAGTAGAGAGGCACCATTTTCCGTAAGTTGGCTGATCCTGGAAACTTCACATAGCAGAAGATGTTCCTTCTCTTCCACTTCAAGAGCATCCATTAAGGAGATGGAAGTATAACTCCAAAGAAAATCAGGTTTTCTCTTCCAGAATGACAAAGATGACGGCTAGTCCAAGAGAAAGAACTTCCACAAGTTCCTTTTCCCCTTGTCTGGTCTTCCAGTTTCAACCTCAGTCCCAGGTCCAGACCGGCGAGAAGCAGAAATACCAGCCGGCCTCTCTGCACATGTCCTCTAGGAGAAGACTGTAACCACAGGGACAGGAACAGCCATGCTCTCTCAAAGCACAGACACCATTCCAAGAAACAAGTGACTTTTCTCCCCCTAGTGGACAACCACAACCGTGGGACAAGTGGGCTTGGGGGAGGGGTAACGGGAGGGAGGATGCCTGCTTAGTGTTGAGCTGGAGGGACTTTGGCATCCTTTAAGAGTCACCTTGTTTTGCAACACCTTCCTCCCTTCCCCGGGCTTTTCCCCATGGCTCCACTGAGTTATTAGAGCTTTTGGACTGAGAAGGAGAAAATTGAGGTCCAGAGCACACAGGTAATCGGGGAAGCTGGAGCCCAGGCCTGTGAGCTCTGAAGTTCCTTACTGTGTGCAAGTTTCTCATCTATAGGGATGGGGCCTAAACTCCATAGAAGGAGACCCGTTTCTCTCCAGCTTTGCAAGAGCATTTCTCGTGGTCACTTAAAGAAGGAAAAATTTAAAAGCAAAGTATCAGTGGAGTTTTAGCAGAGGCTCACCATAGTGGTCAGCAGGGTCACTCCCTCATACAGCCTGCAGCTGCATTTCTCAGTCCAGGCACCGCAGCTACCAGTTCTCACAGCAAGACTTCCCCCATGTCTGAAAACATTCCTTCTCCAGGAGGAAGAAGAGGACAGAAGGGAACTGGAGCTGAGGTGGCAGTCCTGAGGAGGCTATCATGGACACTGCAGCTCCCACATGTGTGGAATTGCTTAAGGATGAGAGAAGCAGCTTCTGAAACTCACATCTGGTGACCAGACACTTCACAAGACACTCCACCAGATGGATGATATCACAGCCTCCTCTTGCCCTTCAAGAACCACAGGAGTGGGTCATGAGCTGGTAGGCAGCTGTTTGTGAGTTCAAGATACAGCTGGTCAACATAGCAAGGTCCAGGCCAGGCAGAGCTACATGATGGGACCCTGTCCCAATAACAAAAGAATGGTGACAGAGGTGACAAAGTGAAAATCACTCTTAGAGTGTTAGAGACTGCTCCCTTTTGATATGAAGAGGCAAGCACCAAGCCATCTTTAACCAAGTAACCAAAGATGTCTTCTTTGTTTATGTTGTGGTAGTGGTGGTGGTGGTTTTGAGGCAGGGTTTCTTTGTGTAGTCCTGGCTGTCTGGAAATTCATCCTGTAGACCAGGCTTGCCTCAAATTCAGAGATCTATCTGCTTCTGCTTCCTGAATGCTGGGATTAAAGCCATGCATAACCACCATTGCCCAGCTATTTTTATTACAGTAAAATTTTATTTTGAGCTAGGCAGTGGTGGTGCACACCTTTAATCCTACTCGGGCTTAAAGCACTAGGGAAACAGAGGCAGACAGATCTCTGTGAATTTAAGGTCAGCCTGGTCTTCAAAGCTAGTTCGAGGACAGCCAAGGCTACACAAAGAATCCCTGTCTTGAAAAACAAAACAAGCAAAAAAATTAAATAATTTTATTTTGTGTGCATGAGGGTCCTGGGATGAAATTCAAGCCATTAGGCTTGAGAGGCAAGTTTTGTTTTTTGGTTTGTTTGTTTTACCTGCTAAGCATTTCATTGGCCCCTGCCTTGCCCTTTAAAAGAGTTAATGTCACCAGCTACCCAATACTGTTTTGCTTCAGGACTATGGGTATGTTCTCACCATCCTGAGTCCCGCCCTCTCTGACCAATCACTATGCTCTCACCATCCTGAGTCCCTCCCTCTCTGACCAGTCACATCAGTGTTATTATTACCTTTTTCTTTCACACAGAATCTCTGGAAACAGAAGTCTGTGGCGTCTTCTTCATACACCCATAAAGCTATAGGGAACCCAACCAAAGGCAGGCTGGTTTTAAGTTTCCTACTTAAACTAGCATGACTCACTAGCACGAAGCTGGTATCCTAGACATTCTGCTGCCTCATTAATACCTCTGGCTTTAGGCAGCGGCTGCACAACTGTACAAGCTCAAGAGGCTGAGCCAGGACAACTGTTGAAAACTGAGGCCATGCTGGGTCAGCCTGGGCTGCACAGTGAGAGTGTTTCAAAACAAATCAAAGATCCAGGGAGTGGTTGCTCATGCCCTTAATCCCAGCGCTCAAGATGCAGAGGTAGGCGGATCTCTAATTTCAAGGTGAGTTCCAGGACAGCCAAGGGCACACAGAGAAATCCTGTGTCGAAAAACCAGGATAGACAGATAGACAGACAAACAGACAGATAAAATAAAATCAGTCTGAGCATGGTGGTTCATACCTTTAACCCCAGAACTTGAGAGGAAGATACATGTAGACTTCTATGAGTTCAAGGCCATCTGGCATACAGAGAGAGTTTTAGGCCAGTACCAGGGATTCCTAATGAGACCCTGTCCCATTAAAAAACCAAAAATAATAAAGGTCAAAGCATCCAGGAATAATGACACATGCCTATAATCTCAGCTTCTTTCAGAAGACAGGAAAATTGGGGACTAGCTTGATCTACATAGCAGATTCCAGGCCAGCTAGGGTTATACAGACAGAGAGGCTCTGTCTCAAAAAACAACAATGAAAAAAAAAAAAAATGTTAGACGTGGTAGTGAATCTCTATAATCCCTGAATTTCTGAGGCTGGGGTAGGAAGGCCACAAGTTTGAAGCCAATCTGGATTTATAAATGTCTCCTGCCTAAAACAAAACACCCCCACCCCCCTTTTTTTTTTAAAGGAAAAGAAGAATTTCAAACCAAACTTAGAAGTTAGCAGTGTATAAAGGAATGGAGAATACGAGAGGCAAAAAAAACGTCGCCACGCTACAAAACGCTCCGGGACACCTGGAGTCTGTGCGACTAATGGAAAGAAATCTCTGAAGAGAGAAAGGAGGAGAAGCAAACGGAATTGCCAGAGAAACCAAGGGAGACACTGTAGCAGTGCCAAAACTGAGAGGGACAGAAAGCCGGAGGACTGGGCAGGCAACATCCCATGATTTTAGAGCAGGCTCCTGAAATAGCGGCTCTCACTTGCTCATAGCACAAAGCTGGAGAGAACAGAGGCTAGAGGCAGGCTTAGGATACACTTGGAAGGATACAGTGTGGACCCTGGAGGGAACAATATCCATGTCCTGGAGAGCTGGATGAAGTCCAGGTTAGCCTGGGTTCTAACCCTAACTTCACCACTGAAGAACTACACACTTAGGCAACACGTTCCTATCCAACCTGTCTCCCCATCTGAAACGGGAACAGGGTTAAGGATGAAATGCAATGCACAGCACAGGTGGCATATGCACATGAGACTCATGGGTGCTTCTCTGAATAAAATCCTATTGCCGGGCAGTGGTGGCGCACGCCTTTGATCCCAGCACTTGGGAGGCAGAGGCAGGCGGATTTCTCTAGTCACATTGTTAAAGACAGATGTGGAAGACTGAATTCAATTTTTTAAATTGAATTATAATTGAATTGAATTATATAAATACCTATTTATATAATGCAGTTCTCAGAGAAAAGACATCCAGTTGTAGCTGAGACTGGCATTCCCCTCCCCACCCCCATCTGGACTCCCGTGTTGCACCACACAGCTCACCCTGACTGCAGAGACTTTTGGACTCTATCATTTTCTTGCTTACACTTGCTCTCCACAACCGCATCATAAACCCGCTCAAGTAAACACTACCACCAAACTATCCATTACACTCCAGGTCCTAAATCACAGGCAGCAGGTTTCTGGAAACCCAGCAATCAAAAGTGTCAAAGTCAAGGTAGCCAGCAGCAGCAGGAGGAAGAAACTGGCTGCAAACCACATGCTATCGCTGCTCAGAGCCCTGGGTCAGTTTGGAGGATCTGCAATCTGGCTGCTTGCAAAGTCTAACTTCAGGAAGCTGCAAAAAACAGCAGCTCAAATTTAAGTAACAAGATAAAAACCCAGTGACTCAGGGATTCGGCAAGCTCATGGCTATGCTTGACACAATTGAACCTGTAAACTTATCACGTGGCATCGCTATGCTTGCTACTCAAACCAGAGTTAAAAACAAACACAGCGTATTTTCTGAATTTTTATTAAACTCTAGGGTGGGCAGATACCTCAGTGGTTAAGGGTACATACTATTCTTCAAGAGAACCAGAGTTCAATTATCAGCAAGGCATCACGTAGATGTCCCACAAGATCCCATGGATCTGATGACACTGTCCTGTCCTCCACAGGAATGGCACTCACACATACAAACCCACACTCACATTCATAATCTAAATTATTTTGAAAAGTTTTAACCATTTTAGGTTGTTAGGGGAGGTGGTGTGTAATCATTTATAACAGGGTCTTGTGTAGTTTAGGCTGGCTTTGAACCTGTGTCAATTTTCTTTTTTTTTTTTTTTTTTTGAGACAGGGTTTCTCTGTGTAGCCCTGGCTGTCCTGGAACTCACTCTGTAGACCAGGCTGGCCTCGAACTCAGATCTGCCTACTTCTGTGGGGATTCAAAGTGTGCACCACAATGCCCGGCTTAGAAAGCGAGTCTTAGGATGCTGCTCAGGAGGCTGCATGTGGCCTGGGGAAGGGCGAGTAACGTGAAATGAAAACACACAAGAGGTGCAGGAAGCCTGGTCCACACTCGCCGTCCAGACACCTTTCAAACAAGTGAGGTGAGTGAATGAGGTAGAACCCCAAATCCTCCACCCAGGCACGGGCAGGCTGAAAGGGCCCACCGCCTCTCACAGCCTTATCTCCTTTATCAAGGCCACTGAGGGTACAGAACCTGGGCAGAGACCCAGAGCAAACAGAAATGAAAGATCAGGCTATGTACCCAGAAGAGAGGGACAGGTTTTCAATTCAAGAAAACAGGATGGCAGCATTTGCCTGCTTGGAGTGCCGATGAGGTGGACACACGCACGTGCAGAAATGACGTGAGATGACACGCTTAGTAAAACGATACACTTTACTCACACAACCTGAACCTCTACTAAAACCCAACCAACCACAAGCTGTTTGCTATCCTTTATTAAGAGGCCCCACACTCCTGTGGGGCTCCAGCCAAACCAGACAGGTCCCCTAAATATAGCAGGAGGCCTGGAAGGGGAAGGGAATGACTTAGGATCCCACACCTCCCTGGAAACAGAAATCCACCACAGACAGACGGACAGACGGACGGACAAGAGCCGGGGAGGAGAACCCACCTCACTCTTGGTTCTCTCCCCGTTGCACCCACTCAAAAAGAAAGTCAAACACTGGCTATGCAGACCCCAGCCCACCCGCCCACCCATAGCAGCGTTTGTGGGACTCCCCCCTGCAACGGGTAGCCCCAAGACAACTTCCTAGGGTTCCTCCTTGACTTTGGTTTGCTCCTGGCAACTCCGCGCCCTCTTCTTCCCTCAGCCTCCAGCTCACTCTCGGCATCTTCTACCACCTACTCGGACCTTCCCTCTCTCTCGCTCTCTGCTTTCTGGCCTCCCTGGCCCAGGGCTTCTTGGGAAAGCAGCGGGCTCCTTCCTCCTAGCAAGGGCCCTCACTAGGCCCTGTCTGCCCAGCATGTGGGACTCACACAGCTGCCCCACTCTCTTTGAGGTCAGGGGCTGAGCGCTGCCTTCGCATTCGCGGAGGGGTAGTGTATGGTGGGTAGCGGGGCCCTGGCCGCTGGGGTGGGTAAGGTTGGGGCTGTTGGGGATAAGAATTGTGCTTCTGGGGCCGTAAGTGCTGGGGTTCTGGCTGTGTAGAACCCCCTCCCCGAGATCGGCTCCCCCCATCTAGGGAATTCCTGCGAGGACGGTGGGGCCTTCGGGGACTTGGAGGCCTGCGGTTAGGGGGAGGTGGGGGGGCAGTGACCTCTTCAGGGGGTTGGGGAGTTGGGGCCTCTCCACTCCCCATTCCTGGCCAGGACTCCCTATGCTGAGGGTTGCTCTTGAAGGGGAAGCGCAGCTTGCAATCATGCGGGGGTACAAAGCGGGCTGGAGGCCTGCGCAGTCCCCCACCCCGGCCCCCAGAGCCCTGCAGTCCCTGCAGCCGCAGCTGCTCCTGCTTGAGCCAGCGAAGGCGGCCACGCCGGAAGGCAGGGTCCTCTTCCATCAGTCTCGACACCCGCTCCCAGCTGGACAGGGGTGGTGAGGTGGGCCGGAGAGCTGGTGAGTGGTCATTGGGCACTGCCTCCTCTACTGCCTCTGACCCTTCGGGTGGGGCCCAGGTGACCAAACCAGATTCTTCATTATCATCCTCAAGATCCTGGGAGAGAGAATAGGAGAAAAGAGATGTAGGGAGAGCACAGTACCCGGTGCGAGATTCAAAGAGTACATTACACGAGCCTAGAGGGACAGATGGGGTGTAGAGTGTGGTTTGGAGATAATGGCGCTAGGAGCATCGGCCCACCCACTAAACGGTATGGGCTCAATCCTGTCTGCCACCTCTTATCTGTGTAATGATGTCAGTAATAACACCATTTGCCACCAAGTGCCGTAAGAACTAAGTGCGCTCCACTTCAGGTGGAGACCAGAGTAAGGAAGGACAGGAAGCCAGTTAAGGGCGGCCACCATGAATTCACCGAGAGGTCAGTACTTCAGTCAAGGCCTGGAGGAAGTGAGAAGCCAGCAGTATGACTGCAGGGGGGAAACCAGGGAGGGACAGACCAACAGGTCCCAAGGCCTTGAGATATGAGCATGCCCAGCAAGCTAGAGCAGCTGCAGTGGGGTCTGTGAGGGGACAGGACTGGAAGCCACTCTGGAGAGGAAGCTTTTGGTAACCTCAAGTCATGACTATAACCATCTGTGGTGTCCTTAGAGGGTGTCTGGAACAGGGCAAAGCTGCTTGTAACACAACGTCACAATGTATATTTGAGTGAATACATGCAAAGGGGGAGAAAGGGGAGTATCCCCATTCAGCCTCTCCAGAGTGATCAGAGGGGAGGCTAGTTTTGTGGACACATAGGAACAGGCTTTAAGTAGCCACCAAGTGCTGTTCTCTATTAGTGGTTCTCAGACTCTACTTCAGAAACACCTCGGGAGTCTATTAGACACAGACCACCAGAGAAACACTGGGTATGCTAGGGTTGGTGGATGTCAGAATCTGTACTTTTGTTTCTTTTTTGAGATGTACCTCAGGCTGGTCTTGAACTACTGATCTTCCCGTCTGCCTCTTAAGAGCTAGTATTATAGCCATGTGCTAAGCATACCTAGTCCAGAATCTGCACTGTGTCTTTGTGAAGATATTTTTATGCGTATGTGTACACGGACATGGGCCCAAGGGTGTGTGTGTAGGGCAGAAGACAACCTTCAGTGTCCTCCTCAAGTGTGTCGACCTTGTTTTTTGACACAGGGTCCCTTACTGCCCTAGAACTCACGGAGTAGACTAGACAGCCAGCCAACAAGCCTTAGGGACCTGCCTGTTTCCATTCCCTCTTGCCTACAGCACTAGGATTGTAAGTGTGCACCACTGTACCCAAAAAGGGTTCTGGGAATCGAACTCAGATCCTCATGTTTTGGTGGCAAGCATTTACCACCTGAAGCCTGTAGAATCTAATTATTTATTTTTCTGCCTGCACGTATATTTATACACCACATGTGTGCAGTGCCTGCAGACCAGAGGAGGGCACTGGAGTTCCAAGCAACTAAGTGGGTGCTGGAAACTGAATTGGGGTCCTCTGAAAGAGCAGCTTAGTGGCTGAGTCACCTCTCCAGCCCATATACAATCTATTTTTAGAATCAATCTGGAGATTGTGAAGCATGTGATTCATAAACTCAAAAAACAAACAGAGCCTGTTAACTTCAATAAGCCTTTTCAAAAGACAGGGAAGAAAGTCGGTATGTGATGGGACGCTGCAGGATCCTAACAGGCAGGCAAGAGCTGAAGGAGGGGAGGGAAGACTGGCCAGCAGGCTTCCTACCTGGGTCAACGGGATAACCCTCTCCATGCGGAGCATCCGGTCCCGCAGGGCCTGCAGCTCGCGGTCCTTACTGCTGTTCTGCAGCTTTACTTCCTGCAGAATTCCTGTCAGCTTGTCGATGTGAGCCCGGAGGTCCTCCACCTCTGCCCCACGGGCTCCTTCCTCACCGCCACCTCCACCACCTCCACATCCTTCTTCTTCACCCACAGTATCCCAGACATCCCTGGCCACCGCTCTCCAGGCATCTCCAGGGCCCTCCGGCTTGCCGTAGGTACGACACAGCTCCCTCATCTTGAGAGCAGCCAGGGCTTCGATCTCTGCTCGTCCATGACGGAAGTCGGCCAGGGCCACCTCATAGCATATCTCCTTAACGGCTTGCATCTTCAGGTCAGCCATGGTGGCCCATCGGGGGTCTTTGCCCTGGAGCCGCCGTCGCTGAGGGATCTGATAAACTCTTCGAGGGGCCCTGCGCTTGCCACTGCTGGGCAGGCCACAGCGCTTGACAATGGTCTGGACTGTGGTAGGGGGCAGCTGCTCCCGCAAGGAGGAAATCAGCCGCCAGCTTTCTTCACAAGAGCGCTTGTCAGAGTCTTCCCCACTGTCAGAGTCTGCATACTAGGGCCAGAAAGAAGAGAACTAAGGCCACCTCAGAGACCACCCTTGTGTCAGTAGACACAGGGAACCATCCAGTTAGTACACCTGGACCCAGGACCTGCCTCTCAGGGACTGGTCTGGACAGCAAAGCTAACTCTGATGATGAACCACTTACAACAGCAGCTGTCAAGTCTAATAGTAGCAGTTAACTGTGTCTGGGGTTTTGAGCATATATGTCATGTGCCACGTAACTACAGAGATGTGTTCTGAGAAATGTGTCCTAAAATGATTTTATCATTGAGCATTACAGACTGCATTAAAATAAGTCAAGGCAGCCACACATTATTAGCTGATATCATCTCACGGGACCACCCCTGTATACATGGTCTGTCATTGACAGTACTGTCATTATGCAGCAAATGACTATGTATTACTCTTGGGATAAGGTTAAAGACTTAAAAGTCCATTTAAGGAACAATCTTACATGAATGATGACACCTGGAAGTGATCTCAAGGGGCCAGGACCACTGCAGTGCAGGGAGCACCATTAACTGAGCAGAGTGCTAGTTCCCGTACATGGCAATGGTTACTTCTACTTCACCTTTCTCTCCTAACTTTTCCTGCTAGAAGTCACCCAGGAAACCAAGAACAAAGCTAGGCTGAGATGATGCCAGCTTCACTGTTAGTCTGTCCACTTGCCCATCTCCAGGCTCTGCTGGACCCCCACTTGTCCCTCACCAGCCGCTGCTGTTCCAGCAGAAGGTCAGCCTCTTCCTTTTCTTTCCGGTACTGATTCTCCAAGTCCTGTAGCCTGGAATCAGACAGAGGGAGGAAGAAGCTGTGAGGTCCCTGGAGCTACTGCAGCGGGCATCACCAACAGGGGAATGCTAGGCTCCCAGAGGTCGGAGGGACCCATGGGGGACGCCCTCGCACCTCTTTTCCATCTCTAGCTTGATGTCTATGCCCTGCTGCTCCAACAGCTCCTTCTGAGCAAAGTTCCAGTCCACAGGCTCTGAGGGAGGTCCTGGGGGTGGGGGGACCCCACGTTCTCGTTCCAGCCGTGCTTGCTCCGGGTGATTAAAGCGGAAAACATGGTTTTTGCCCATTACAATCCTGTTTCCTGGAAATGGGAAGAGCAGACTTCCTCACCCACAGCAGCAAAAGCATGTCCAGGCCTAAGCACAGATCTTGCCCTTGATTCCAGGGGACCTGCTCTACCACCCCAAAGCTGAAACAGTCAGAGTCAATGCGCCTCTCACTGACCCAGGAGCACCTGCTTATTCAGGTGCGGACCCCAGGGAACATCTGCTTATTCAGGTGTGGACCCCAGGGAGCATCTGCTTATTCAGGTGAGCTGCGGGAAGAAAAGGCATCCTCTTCCCATGTCCCCAGGGAAACAAGAAGCCAGGACTTCACACAGTAATCTCTTCTCCCAGCTCCTTCCTGTCCTCACTCTTTCTGACCTTTCTGATCTATCCCAAGGTCTCATCCTAGAAGGTACCCAGAAAGCCCTGCCCTAGCACTTCCTAGGAAGGCTATGTCCCAGGCCTACACTCTGTAACACATCTTTTGTGTGTGTGTGGTACTGGGAATTGAACACAGGGCCTTGCGCATGCTAGGCAAGCGCTCTACCTCTGAGCTATGTCCCCAGCCTCTGCGACACATCTTCTACCTGACTTCAGCACCAGCGGCTCCGTCACAAGCTTCCCATTGACATATGTCTCAGCTCCTTCACAAGGCTCCAGTGTGACCATCACTGAGTGGAGGGAGAAAGGAAGGCCAGGGAAAGATTAGACTCTCAGACACTGTACTGTGGTTAGACTCCCACCTTATCTCACCCCCAAAGCACACATGCACCACCAGGTCCACCCCAGTACCTGCAGGGGTGCCACAGCCCCTCTGGTGGCAGGCAGCACAGGAAAAGAAGAGCAGAAGGAGGGTTAGAGACCCTACTGTGACTCCCAGAATCCTCTGCAGTGGATCCTATGGACCCACCACCACGCTCCCTAATCACAGCTCAGAAGTCATCATTCTCAGAGGCCCCAGCACTGCAGCCTGCCAGGCGTCCATTCCCACTTGTCTTATTAACACTACCCCTATCCAGATCTGGATGCCTCTAGTGGGCACTCTGTCTACTGCATCTCGCAAATGGCTGCCATCCAGTTAATCTTCTCAAGTCACAACCAACATAGGATAAATAAAGTCAGCCCAAGCCTAGCTGGACATGGTGCCACATATCCTAACGCCCATTATTCAGGAGGCTGAGGCAGAAGGATTGCTGGAAGTTTGAGGTTAGCTAGCCTGAACTAGCTAGTCTAGTTCAATGAGTTTGAGCTCAGCCTGGAGTACATGGTTAAGACCCTACCTCAGAAAACAAATAGAAAAAAATCCCACCCAAATACCTGTCTACCTTTGAGGTCGTTGCTTACAGGAGCACAAAGATACTCAAAGCAGCCCTCTTAAGAAGTGGTATCTTATTTTTACTGGAGGACCCTCAAGTTCCTAAGACCAGGATCTATGACTGCTGAGCCAGTGATACTTAACAAATTATCTAGGTTTTGAAATTTTCTATAAATTGGGATAATGAAGTCTTTATTCACAGAGTAGTTGAAAATATAATGTTAATATGCAAACACAACTTATTAATTATCTATTTCTCAATTTATTGAGTCAGGGTCTCATTGTGTAGTCCTAGAACTCTTACTATGTAGACAAGGCTAGCCTCAAACTGTCTGCCTCTGCCTTCCAAACGCTGGGATTAAATCTGTGTGCCGCCATGTCTAGACTTTTTCTATTTACTCTGTGTGTGTGTGTGTGTGTGTGTGTGTGTGTCAGAGAGACAGACAGACAGACAGACAGACAGACACACACACACACACACACACACACACACACACAGAGGCAGACAAGTAGACTAGAGATTACACTTAGGGCTCTACCACTAAGCTATATCCCCAGCCTAACTTACTTTTATTTTTATTTAAGATTTATTTATTTACTTATTTATTTTTGAGTACACTGTTGCTGTCTTCAGACACAGCAAAAGAGGGCATCAGAACCCATCACAGATACCATGTAGATGCTGGGAATTGAACTAAGGATCTTTGGAAGAGCAGACAGTGTTCCTCATTGCTGAGCCATCTCTCCAGTCCAACTTTTTTATGTCCTATGTAGCTTTGACTATTCTGGAGCTCACTCTGTAGACCAGAATGGCTTCAAATTCTTAGAGATCCACCTGCCTCTGTCTCCCAAGTGCTGGGATTAAAGTCATGTGCACTAAGCCTGGCTCTCCGCCCCCATTTTTTAAAAATTGTTTATACTACAAGTAATAGAAAACCATGGGAACTAGGATGGATTCCAGCATCAAACAGAAACAGGTACTGGGCCTACTGGCGGTGCAGAGGGAGGACCAAGGCAGCACAGATAACCCTAGCTTATGGACAGAGGACAGGCAAGGTTTCCGTGACGGAGGAGAGTCCAGCTGAAGTGGATGACTTAGATGTCAATGGGCAGAGGAAGGCTGGGAAGGACACATCTAAGGGCAACCCTGCATGACTGAGAACATCGAGAGGACTGGCAGGAGTGGGGGCAGTTTATCTTACTCTCATTTACTTCCCACCATGCCCCAATACTCAGCCATATGCCAAGTAAAAACCACCAACCCCTGCTCTCCCAGACCTTAACCTAGCCACTAAGGTAGATGAAGACTAGGATAATTCAAGGCCAGTGAGGATGACTTAGCAGGTACAGGTATTGCTACCACGCCTGATATGAGTTCAATCCTCCCAATTCATATGGCAAAAGGAGAGAACTGAGCTGTGACAGTTGTCCCCTGACTTCCACAAGCATGCACAGACACTAAAGAAGAACATATCTCAACAGGATGATTGTAACTTTTTTTGTTTGTTTGTTTGGTTTTAGAGGCAGGGTTTCTCTGTGTAGCGCTGGCTGTCTTGGAACTCACTCTGCAATCCAAGCTGGCCTTGAACTCACAGAGATCAGCCTGCCTCTGCCTCCCGAGTCCTGGGACTAAGGTATGCCACCACTGCCTGGAAATTCTAACAATTTTTAAAAGCAGATAATCTAAAGATTATCTAAAGGATGGAACAGGTGTGGTGTTACAGAAAGAAAATGGGACCTGAGGTGACTGTTCCAGACCAGTCAGCAGACACTTTAATACCCTACAGGGAGGATAGCCTTTAACTCCTGGTTCTCTGCCACCCCACACACTCCCAACGCCCTGTCTTGGGGGTTGGGATCACAGACACGTGCCAACACATTCAGCTGTGTGCAGTACTGGAGTGCGAATTCACAGCGTCACACAAGCTCCACGGACACTCTACCACACCAGCCACATTCCCAGTCCTCATTTCCTGGTTCCTGACCCTCAGGAATCCAGCAGCCAGGGCACAGCCAAGGGCACAGCCCCTGCAACTGTCAATCTGTGTTTCGATCCAGTTCTGTTGTTTTCTAGGATTATCTAATTTGGACACCTCAGTCCTGTCTCCTATGAGCTGAGACAACTCAAAGAGAAAACTAGATGGTCAGTCTATATAACTACTGCACGTCCCCAATGCCTACACCTTCTCTACCTGTCTCTAGTAAATCTTAAGTCCACTGTTAGAACAGCCCAGATAGACTACCCTTTGGAGCACAGACAGACTGTTTTTTTTATTGTGACATATGTCACAGTCTTGCATACTAAACGTCTGTCACTTCCTCTGACACACTATGCACTCTGGAATATAGGCTTGCCCCACAGGTATCACAGCCATATGCTGTGAGTGTCACCTCCTCTGACAGACACACTGTGGACACCTGGAACATGGGCTTGCCCCACAGTTGTCACATGGCCACATGTTGTGTGTGTCACCTCCTCTGACACACTATGGACTCCTGGAACATGGGCTTGCTCTACAAGACCTCACATACGTTAATATCTCCCTTCCCAAGCCTATGGCCTGAGGATAACCACAGAACAGGAACTCAGCAATAGCTTGCTGTTCTGAACTGATTTAACAGCTTCCAGCCCCAAAAGGGGAAGCGCTTATTCACCAAGGGGACCCAAACCAGACCAGACTGACTGCACCAATCTGCTGACCCTGACTGAACCAAACTGAAACCGAATGTCTTAACCTGAGCTGTAAGCAACATGATAGTATTTTCTTCTTTTTCTTTCTTAATGGTCTCTACACAGTGCCTAGGCTGGCACCCAACTCCTAGGCTCAAGTGAACCTCCTGCCTCTGCTCCACATGTACATTCCTGGCTAACGCTTAGTGCCTGCTCCACCAGCATGTAGACCTGAGTTTTGTATCCCCGGTAAGAGCTGGCTATGGTAATGCACAATGTCACCAGAGGGCTAGGGGAAGTGGAGAAGGTGGCTCTTTGGAGCTCCCTGGCTACCCAGGCTTGCTTTATCATTGGGCTTTTAGGTTCACGGAAAGACTGTGTCTCTGAAAAAGAATCTGGAGAAACGATTACAGAGGACAACTGATGTCAATCTCTGGCCTCGATACGAACACAACACACACACATACCCACACAGACACATATACATATCACACACATAAAAAGTGCTGAAAGCCAGGTATGGAGCCTGCACAGTGTTTGAGAGGCTGAGACAACAGGATTAAGAGTGTGAGGTCAGTATGACCTACAAAGAGAATCCAAAGCAAACAGAAAATGTGTTGGGGCGAAGGATTCCGTGGTAGTGCACCGGGCTCTGTTAGAGTTCTTGTCTAGCAGGCACACGGTGAAGCCCAAAGGATTCCGTGGTAGTGCACCGGGCTCTGTTAGAGTTCTTGTCTAGCAGGCACACGGTGAAGCCCCAGGTTCAATCCTCAACAGCATGAAACAAACACTCTAAACTGTGCGATGTCTTGATATGTCTAACAAGCTGTCACCCTCGGAACCTGGGATTCTTTTTGTTTGGTTGATTTTCCAAGACAGGGTTTTTCTGTGTAGCCCTGGCTGTCCTGGAACTTGTTGTGTAGACCAGGCTGGCCTCGAACTCACAGAGATTCTTCTGCCTCGGCTTCCCAAGTGCCAACACTCCTGGCTAGAACCTGGGATATTTAAAAGCTTTATAGTTATATTAAGAGCAAAAGGCCCAAGAGCTTTGGAACCACAGGGACACCTAGGTCATTTAGCGTTCAGAAACCTTTGTCACCATAGCTGCACCAACCCAAGTTTCCCACAGAGACAAACTCAGATATCCTATTGAAACAAATACAGGTTTCAAACATAATAACCACAGAGCTAAAGGAAAAAAGAATGAAGGAAGGCAGTATTTCTATTTCCTCACCACCCAAGTCTCACTCTCCAATGTAGAGTGTCTGCTACCTGTGTCTCAAGACCCCAGCTGTCCACAGCCACACACAGAGCCCCATGCCCACACTGCTTCCCCATGAGCTCAGAGCTACAGAGGGAGAGGCTGCACCCTCCTCTGCATGGCTCGTGTGTGGTACACAGGCCCCTTTCTATCTTAGCAATCCTACTCTCCCCTCCTGGTCATTACCTTCTCCATCAGGCTGAGGGAGGCTGCGGAAGAGACAGTGCTGCTCCCGGATGAACTGGCCAGTCAACTTGATGTCCACATCTACCTGGCCGACCCTGGGGGAGTAATGGCCAACATTTTCTAAGCATGTTCAATATTTGCCAGCTGCCTCCCGAGTCCCAGGAGTACGAGCTCATCCAGCTCGTCAAATGTTAATCTCATTTCACAAACAAAGACTGGGGTCCAGGGAGGGGAACATGAGCAATACTGAAGCTGGGACTAGAGCCCAGGCATTGCTGATCCTTAATCATCAGCAAAGGGGAAAGGGCAGCTTGGGCAGCCTTACACCTTTATCTACAGGTTTTCAAGCCACCTGGCTCAAGCCTGGAGACTTCTTTTTTTTTTTTGGTTTTTTGAGACAGGGTTTCTCTGTATAGCCTTGGCTGTCCTGGAACTCACTCAGTAGACCAGGCTGGCCTCGAACTTAGAAATCCGCCTGCCTCTCAAGTGCTGGGATTAAAGGCGTGCGCCACCACTGCCGGACCAGCCTGGAGCCTTCTGTGAACATTGGCTCTCACAGCACGGCGCCAGCCAAGGTTTCCTTTTGCCTTCCCCTAGGGTCTCAGCTGCTAAGGAATCTTAGAGGCTAAGACAGCAGCAGCCTAGTTCCCACCAGTTCTTCTGCCCCAGTAAGACCTCTTTCCCAGGAGCCACCCCATGGTGACAAGGTGCCAAGAATTACAGACTGGTCACTGATCTGGGGGCCTCAACAGTTTTTCAAGATCAGAGAGGAGTTAGGAGTACACACACACACACACACACACACACACACACACACACCATTATATACCTATAATCTCAATATTTGAGAGGCTGAGACATGAAAATTTTGAATTTGAGACTAGCTTGGGCTACAAGGTCTCAAAACGGGAGGTTGTGGTGGGGAGGGTGCAGAGTTGGAAAGATGGCTCCTTGGTTAGGAAAGAGCATAGAGCATATACTTGTACTACCTTTTTTTTTTGGACACAGGATTTCTCTGTGTAGCCCTGGCCATCCTGGACTCACTCTGTAGATCCACCTCCTCTGCCTCCCAAGTGCTGGAATTAAAGGCGTGCGCCACCATGCCCAGCCACATAGTCACATGTACTGCAATTAAGGAGGCCTAAGTTTGGTTCCCAGTACCCATGTCAGGCAGGTCACAACTGCCCATAACTCCAGCTCCAGGGGATCTGATGCCTCCTTCAGCCTCTGTGGGCCTGCACACATGTGGCATTCCCTGACGCAGACACACGCACACAAATAAACAAAGTCTTTGAAAAGAAAAAATGCTGAAAGAGCACTCAGGGAGGCAGCTGTCCAGAGACCTGGAGAATCTGCAGTGGCCACCAAAGAGAGTCACAATGATCAATGTGTCAGTCACATACCACCCTGAAGGATATGAAAGTATTTACCTGGTGACGCCATCTTTGATGTGGTAGAGAAGACATTCAGACATCAAGGGGTCCTCATTCAGATTTACCAGGTGGGGAGTCTGTAGATAGACAGGCAGAGGTGGTCAGGGCTAAAGGTTCATGATAATCAGAATGACCACAGAGAAGAAGAGAACAGGGGGTTAGGAGTGGATGTCTCTGGTTTTGGTACTGTCCGCTGCTCGTTCTGCTCTTACTGGTGGGGAGCCTTCCACCCTCCATCCTTCCCCAAGCACCTCTGGTTCCCAACTCTCACACAGCATCTTCACTCACAGCTAGACCTAAAAAGCCATCTCCCCACCCCACCCACACCCACACCCCTAGTAGCCTGTCCTAGAGCCTGTCTCAGCACTGCAAACTCCCTGGCTAGAAGCCATGGATAACACCTGCACCAACATTGTTTTCTTTGTGTCCCTTCTACCCCCAGCCCCATTGCTTCTTCCTACACATCTGCCTTGTAACTTCTGGGAAGGAAGAGAAGGGCAGGGTCAGGAAATGGGTACACCCCGCCTTCCATTATACCTTGAATTTCTATGAGCATGGATTACTTTTAATAATTTAAAAAACAAGTGTCACCCTCCATTTTAAAATCAAACAAAAGTTAAGCATGATATGTATATCTATAATTCAGGCACAGAGGCAAAAAGGGTTACAAGTTCAAGGACAGCCTGGGATATGTAGCATGGCTCTGACTAAACACACAGAACAAAAAACTGTTTCTTGAAGCAGACTCCTTCCCTTCCCTGAGCCTCTTCACCTAAGGCCAGGGTCACTTACTCCAGCAGCTGTTCCTGCCCACAGCCTCACACACCTGACTGATCATTAAGCTGCTTTTCAGTGAGCGAGTAACCCACTCTCTGCCTCTACAGCACACTGTCACCTGTCTTTCTTATGTCACCCCACCCTCCTCAAGTATGTACCTCTGGGGAACACACTGAACTTGTTCCCTCCATACTCTTTAGGCCACACACTGTCACTCCAGGAAAAGACCTTTCCCTATGGTGGCTGCCTGGGCCCACACACCCTGTACCATCCCTCTTCAGACTGCCTGAGTTTTGGGTTCCCAGTCTCCCGCCCACAACGCCTGATGGCCAGAAACCTCGATGGACACTCCCATCTGACTAGACTCTGCTCCACATTCTGACTTCCCTGGACCCCAGCTCACATGTCCAAGCCCTTTTGAGGGTCTCTTCCCCAACTCTGTGCTCTTGCCCAGTGTACTGCTCAGCACCCCCAGAAACAGGTCTTGGGAACCTCTGGCTGCTGAGGGAGCTGCTAGCTCCACCATGTTCCCACACCCAGTACAGCCTATTTACCATCTCCACCCACACTGTCAAAATCATTCACCTCATTTCCCTCTGGGTCTGTCTCAAGTGCCCCTTCCATGAAGCTTTCCTAAGCCCTCCAACCAATGAAGCCTCCATTCTATACAAGGATTTGCTTCAGCATTCTAACTCACCTCAGGGTGGTTCTGGGCGGGACAGGGCTGAGTCAGACAGTCATGGCTGGTTGGCTGGCCTATCAGGCCATCAGAGCCAACATGGGAAGGCAAGACTTGGTGTGGAAACACCACTCATTACAAATGGGGAAAATGACCTGGGCCTGGACATGCCTTTAATCTAAGCACTCAAGAGAAAGAGGCAGGTGGATTTCTGACCCAGATGTCAGCCTGGTTTATATAGTGAGCTCCAGGCCATCTAAAGCTACTTAGCGAGACCCTGTCTCAAAGAAAAGGAAAGGAAAGAAAAGAAAAAAATGGAGGTTTGCGTGACCACAGAGACTGTTGACTTTCTCATGCCCTTGCTTGGATTATTTGTTCACTGATTTGCTCGGGGAGTTGAGAGGTCCGCTATTCTGCAGCAACTCATATGCAAAGAGAAACAAAGGGCAACCAGGGAGCTCGCACTGTGGAGGCCTTTGTGGGAAAGGCAGGATGGGATGCATCTGGGGGGACAATGAAGGCATGACATGCAGAAGGAAGACGTTTCAGAGGGGGGAAGACTGGCAGAAGTGTTGAGGCCAAAAGGCACAGGGCATAGAGGCAAAACTGCTAGGAGAGGCCCAAGATTTCTCTGGGATGCACTCTGCAGTGTGAGCCCAGGACTGTGCCCAGAGTATCTGCCTGCTTCTCCCTGGGCATCTCATAGCGGCTGCTGCCAGAACTGCCTCAAGGGACACTCACATCTCCTTCCTACATTACAGTGTCAGACCTGTCCTGAGACTGGCAGACACTGATGGGCTCTGGAAGCAGAAACTGATCTATCCCTAGGGAGCGGGGACATGATTTGGGGCAGTGCTTTTCAATTTCTGCTCAGCCCAGGAACTCTTTGTTCAAATGAAACCTTATCTCGAAGTCTAGGATATCAAGCAGATAAGCAAGGAGCCAATCAGCCCAGGCTGAGGTAGGGAGGTCCTGCTCCCCACTCCGAACATCAGCCCTTGGGAAGGAAGCTCAGATTTGAAAATCACTGATTTAGGAAGTCCTTGGGCTTGATAATTGGGGTCCTGGCAAGAAGAGTCTTCCCTTAGAGTCTTTACTCTTTCCAAGACAAACTACAGCTTTGCCCAACTTTGCATCCCACCATTCCTATGTTATGGCTAGCCCTACCAAACCCGTTTGGCCAGTAAGCCTAACAGCTCTCTTGTCTTTTAAACATCTGAGAAATGTTCATTCCCACCACAATAAGGAAGTACAAACTATCCGAAGACTCCCGCTCACCAGTCACATTGATAAAGTCTGACCAACAAAGGGTTTTGAAAAAGACAAGGGAAGCCATGGATGATGGCAAGTGGCTATACTGTCACACCTGGGAGATGCGAGCAAGAAGGATCAGAAGTTGAAACCAAAATTAACTTCACAGTGAGTTAAAGATCAAGGCCAGCCCGAGCTCCATGAAACCATACCAAAAAACAAAACAAAACAAAAACAATAAATAAATAAACTTAAATTAATGACAACAAAAGGCAAGGGTTGGGGCACTGAGTGGAGAAGACAAATGGGCTCTCCTACAGGTCGCCCTTGGGAGTTAAACTGGCCTGAATACAATCGTCAGAGGGCACTTCAGCTTAGATCAAGACCTTGTTTTTATTTATTCATGTTAATTAATTAATTAATTAGCATGTGAGGGTGCACTAGTGCCCCAGTGTGCATGTGAAAGGCAGAGAACAACTTTCAGGAGTCAGTTCTCTCCTTCTACCTCATGGGTCACAGGGATTGAGGTCAGAGCCTCAGGCTTGGTGGCAGGTGCCCTTACCTGCTGAGCCACTCGGCCTGTCTCTAGATGAACTTTAGAACCACAGCTGGGTGTGGTAGTGAATGTCTGTAATCCCAGAGTCTGGGAGACCAAGGAGGAGGACTATCGTAAATTTGAGCTTGAGGCAGCCTGGACTACATAGAGATCTTTAGCCAAGCCTGAGCTATAGTATAACTGAGACTCTTGTCTCAAAAATACCTAAAATAAACACATAAAGGTACTAAAAAGAAAAAAATTTAAAAGGCTAACCTGAACTGCTTAGCAATTCTGAGATAGGGAATAAAATCAGAAGAGATAGAGAGGGAAGGTCATGGCTTAATCAGTAAACAGGCTTGCCATGCAGGAACAAGGATTTCCAACAACCATAGAAAACCAGGGCCAGCAGCAGCCTGTGCCCATGACGCCAGCACTGTTGAGGTAGAGACAGACAGATGGATTCTTGGGATGCCTGGCCAGACAGCTAATTAATCAGTGACCTCCACATTTACCCAGAGGCCCTGTCTCAAAAAAAAAAAATAAGGTGGAAAAGAGATTGAGAAAGACGGCAATATCTGGCCTCCACCTGAGTACCTGTATGCACAAATGTGTACACACACACACACACACACACACACACAGAGTCACAAGTTCAGTCCCTGGCACTTCACAACAAGAATAAACAAAAATAAAGAGCTAGGACAGTGGCACACACCTTTAATCCCAGTACCCAGGAGATAAGAGGCCGGTGGATTTCTGTGAATTCAAAGCCAACCTGGTCTATATAAGAAGTTTCAAGCTAGCCAGGCAACACAGTGAGACCTTACCTTAAAAGTAAAATCAGGCTGGGCACTTGATTCCAAGCACTTGGAAGGCAGAGGGAGGAGGGTCTCTAAATTCAAGGCCAGCCTGGTCTACAGAGTGAGTTCTAAAACAGCCAGAGCCAGAAAAACTTTGTTTTGTTTTATTTTATTTTTATTTTTATTTTTATTTTTATTTTTTTTTGGTTTTTCGAGACAGGGTTTCTCTGTGTAGCCCTGGCTGTCCTGGAACTCACTCTGTAGACCAGGCTGGCCTCGAACTCAGAAATCCGCCTGCCTCTGCCTCCCAAGTGCTGGGATTAAAGGTGTGCGCCACCACCGCCCGGCCAAAACTTTGTTTTGAAAAAAAAAATTAACTTAATAAAAATTAAAGGTTATTACTTTACTCTAAATATCTACTCCTAAGAGTCTAGTCTTACAGATAACAGTCTTTTGTTTTGAAGTGAGGGATGAGGTCTGTATAGCCCTAGCTGATCTGAAATTTCTGACAATTCTCCTGCCTCGGCCTTCTGACTGCTGAGATTATGGACATGTACCACCATGCCTGATTTTTGGCATCTATAAAATTATACCATCATTTACAGTATCAAGAGAATGTGAAAAAAAAATGCCCACCAGTAGAAAGCTTACTAAATAAATGGTCCTTATCCAACAAAATATTCTGACTCCATGAAAAAAGGCAAGATAACATTTAAATGGAAATGTATGCAAACACTATTGTTAAAAGATTGAAGCTAGGGCCAGCAAGATGGCTCAGTGGGTAAAGCTGCTTGTCACCCAAGTCTGGCAACTTGTGTCCCATGCCCTGTACCCAGGCGTACTGGTTACTTTTAACTGTCAACTTGACACAACCTAGAATCCTATGAAGAGAATTGAATGAAGATTATCCAGATCAGACTGGCCTACGGACATGGCTGTGAGAGACAGTCTTGATCGTTAGCTGATGTAGGGGGTTCTGGCTCACTGTGGCACCATTCTCTAGAAGTAAGACAGAAGAAGGCTAGATGCAAGCCGTAACACAAGCGAGGCACTGCGGCCTCTCTGCTCCTCACTGAGGATGTGATGTGCGGAACATGGGTTCCTGTTTGACCTACCGCAATGATGGACTAGAACCTGGAAGTGTAGGCTGGATTAACCCTTCCCTTGCCTATGTGACTTCTGGTCAGGGTGCCTTAGGACACCATCAGAAACGAAACAAGAACACCCCATAAAGCTAGGAGGAATGAACAAACGACATGAAGCTGTCCCTGACCTGCACATGAGCATGGTGGCACGCATGCGCCGACACACAGTTTGTGTGTGCCCACACACAATAATGAAAAGTTTTTAACTTAAGGGGTAGCGTGGGAGCAACAAGATGGCTCAGCAAGTAAAGATGCTTGCTTGCCAAGCCTGACAATCTAAATTCAATTCCTGGAACCCACATGGTGGAAGGTGAAAATCGACTCCTGCAAGCTGTCCTCTAATTGCCACACATGGGCTCATGCGTGTAAATGTGCACACACACAGACACACGAATGATGCAGTAAAAAAAAAGAATGAGGTGGGGGGGGGGGCCCACGATCTTAGAGGAGAAGGGTAGGGAGGATGGAGAGGTGGGAACAGCAATCAGGATGCAAATTGAATTTTTTCTTTTTTTTCTTTAAAAAAAAAAAGAACAAAGAAAAAAAGAATGAGGTAATGAGTTCAGGCTGGAGAGAGCTCAGCTGTAAGAGCAATGACTACTCTTCAGGGCTCTACTCTCAGCACCTCGTGGCTTTTCACAACCTTCTGCAATCCTGTTCCACGGGGACCCAATGTCCTGTTCTAAACTCTTCGGGCACCAAATGCACATGGTGTACACATAGATGTGCAGGTGAAACATTGGTAACACATAAAAAATAAATAATAAATCTCAAAAACTAGAGAGTAATATTATGTGTGCATACAAATTTGTAACTAAAGGCTCAGTGATTCCTGCTTGCTGAATTTTCTAGATAGTCTTGACATCACAAAATACAGTAAGCCTCTTTCCCATGGCCTACCTAGAACCAGGTAGGTTCCTCTTTGTGGAACCTCTACTAACTGACTAGCCAGAGCAGTATGTCTGACCTGACTTAGGGCCTGATCCTAGCCCGTTCTGTACTATGTACTATGTACAGAACAGACAGGCCAGGCTGGTTTCCTGGTGGGACTGGAAGTTCCTGCTCTGCTCAGACTGGCTTCTGCATCATCCCTCCATCTGTGTACACCCCAGCTGTGCTGTCTTGTTTTTGGTTGTAAGTCTACCACCCCCAGCCTCTGAATCTCTACCTCTCTCTTCTTTCCTGCTGAGAATTTATCCCAGGGCCTTGAGAATGGGCAACACTCTACCACTGGGCCTTGAGGATTGAGCAAATACTCTACCACTGAACTAGAACTCCTTTTTTGAGACATGGTCTCACTATGTGGCTCTGAAATTCACTAGGTAGACCAGACTCTCTTTGAACTCAAGAGTGCTAGGATTAAAGGCATGTAACACCACGCCCTGCCAACCTTTATTTTTTTGAAATGGAATCTCACTATAAAGCTCACACTAATTTTAAACTCACCACATAGCCCAGGCTGCCCCTGACCCTTAGCTCCTCCTACGTCTGCCACCCAATGCTCAGATGCTGGGATTTTGGGCATGTACCACCACATCTGGTAGCTATGCTGAGGTATTTTAAGTATTGTTCTGGCCCAACAGGGCCTGACCACACTGGCCTTGCTTCCTTCCTCCTCAGCGAAGCTCTACGGAGCACCTACTAGCTGTCTGGCAGCACGCGCCATGTTGCCTACCACGCTTTACGTTTGTTTAGCCTCATGTCATCATGACCTCTCTCTACCAAGAAATTCTACCTTCCTAAGAAATTCAGCTGCGGCCGGGCAGTGGTGGCGCACGCCTTTAGTCCCAGCACTTGGGAGGCAGAGGCAGGCGGATTTCTGAGTTCGAGGCCAGCCTGGTCCACAGAGTGAGTTCCAGGATAGCCAGGACTACACAGAGAAACCCTGTCTCGAAAAACCAAAAAAAAAAAAAGAAATTCAGCTGCTGCATCTCTAGGCCACAGCGATGCTTCTGATGAAGACCAATAACCATCATAACCACCATAATCACTGTCAGATTTAGTTCTCCATCTGTTTTCCACTCATCTTCCCTAGTTAGCTTTAAAAAAAAATTATTTGTTTATGTCTATGAATACATTTGTTGCTTTCTTCAGACACACCAGAAGAGGGCATCAGATCCTATACAGATGGTTGTGAGCTACCATGTGGTTGCTGGGAACTGAACTCAGGACCTCTGGAAGAGCAGTTAATGCTCTTAACTGCTGAGCCATCTCTCCAGCCCCCTAGTTAGCTTTTTAAGTTAACTTTTCAAGCAGACAGCTTATGCACCAGTACTTCCCAGCTCCTCCCCTCTCCAGACTAAGCCATTCTCCCAGTAAATCCTGAGACCGAGTCTGAGAGCGCTCTTACCCGCATGTATGTAAAGAGTTAGGCTGACAGAGCTTCGTGGTCACCACAGGGTAGGGACTGTCATTGTCAGTGAACCCTATAGTAGTTGGCTACAAGCATTTAACAAGCACTGAACTCTCTAGCTGACTGCCTGAGATGGCCACGTAACACAGACAGGTGTGGGGACTGGAAAGATGACAAAGGGATAAAGCAGAGGCACCGAGTTCGAGGATTAGGTCAGGGCCCATCAGACCACATCCAACCCCTTCTTCAGGCACCCAGAGAGCTCTCTAGGCCACTCTGCCCAACCCCTCACACACCTTTTTTGGAGAGAAGACACCCACAGTACCGCCATCCTCCCGGACAGCCACGCCCATCTCGGCCAGCAATGCTTCTCTGTGAGCAAGGGAAAGGCAAATGTCAACCGTATCATGCCACCCATGATCTTTCCCTGCAGAGGTGTCAGCCATCCCTCTGGCCCCTCGTACCTCTCCATTCTCAGAGCTTCTGTCTTTCGAAGCTTCTCCTCCCAAGTCTCATTCAGCTCAGCTATAATCTTCTCTGTTTCCTGAAGGCATTGGGATAGACAGAACGCAAAGGTCAGGCCCAACACCTACCACAGAGACCACCATACGCTTGAGATGCCTTCCTCCACTTCAGCCTTGGTTCTGGAGAAAGAAAGTTGGAGCAGCGCCCAGACTGCCACCCTTGCCAGATCTAGCTCCCCTCCCCACCTGCAGCCTCTCCATGGCCTCCTCAGGCCCAATCTGGGGCTCGGCACCGGGTGAGAATGAGGGCTCCAGCTCTCCATTATGTGGAGGAGGAGATGAGGGTGAAGCCGGGGCAGGGGGAGACGATGCAGCGGGCAGAACACCTCCAGGACTCCCCTCTTCCACCTTTAGACCTGGAAGGGAGAAAGGGAGAAGAGGCTAAGACAGAACTGATCAGAGACAAGACTAAGAGAGTCACAGAGAACTGCAGAGGACATCTGGGCAATTTGCCACCAGGGAGATGGCCCTCCTAAGCATTGATGACAGCAGCTGAGACCCCAGGGAGGGAGAGCCTCACTCTTGCCTGAGGTCAAGCTGCCAGTTGGTTCCACTACCAGGAAGCTCTTAGCTGGGTTGGGTTTGAAGACGCCCTGCATCATGTGCCCCTAGGATAAGATGCCATACACTTTTCCTTCAGCAAGACAACTTGCCACCTCATCTCCTTCTCCTCCCTAGAAGACTCTCATTCTCTCCACGGTGCCTCTCAGCACTCTATCCTAGGTGTGACCAACAGTGACACTAAACATAGAGTGTGAACTTGATCCAGTTAATATGGACTACGTATCTTCCCACATGGATATATATATATATATATTTTTGGTAGTTTTTGCTTTGTTTTCCTGTTAAAAATATAGAATGCTGCATGAATCTGAGTGTCATCCTTGAGCAGGGGCCATGCTAATCTCTGCATCATTCCAATTTTGGTATTTGTGCTGCCCAAGTGAGCACATGACCATTAATTCTTACCAGTGAGGCTGAGCGCCACACTTAAAGACCACCCTGTCGGTGACTATTAAGCTATAGTTAATTAGAACGCCATGTTTGCAGGCCCAGGGACAAATGCCTATAATCCTAACACTTGGAAGTCTGAAGCAAGAAGATAGTGGGTGTGTGGTAACCTTGACTACATGAGACTTTGTTTCAAAACAACCTATAATTCCAGCACTTTACAGTCCACGATAGGAGGGACTACAGCAGCTGCAGTTTTCACCTGTGGGCTGTGACCCCTTTGGAGGTGTATATTAGATATCCTGTGTATCAGGTATTTAGATTATGATTCATAACAGTAGAAAAGTTACAGTTATCAAGTAGCAATGGAATAATTCTATGGTTGGGGATCACTACAACACAAGGAACTGTATTAAAGGGCAGCAGCATCAGTAAGGTTGGGAACCTCTAAAGTACAGAAGGGTCAAGGCTTCATACAGTGAGACTCAAAACCAAAACAAAGAAAGAAAAGAAAAACTTGTCATCTTACGAGAATTTCTCTAAGACACACAGCCTGCAGTGTCTTCTATGTGAATCACACATCTGTGACTTGCTATATAGTCCTTGCGCCTGCCATTTTATTAGTTCCAAAAGCCTGTCTTAAGTTTCCCTGAGAAACTAAATCTGTCCCAACTCCAGAATTTCAGAAGATCTAAGCGCCTTCTCCACATATGTGTCCACGTCACTGAACACACAAAGGGTTTAGTGGAGAACAGATCTTCACACACTCCAGGACCGGGCGAAGGGAAAGAAAGAGACAGGGTGAGCAAACTTCTCACAAGAAGCCTTCTCAACAAGAGGACAGTGAGTGTGTGTAGCCCTACCTCCCAGAGCAGAGGCTGAAAGTCCCTGAGCCATCAGCAGCTCCCGCAACCGAGCCACCTCCTCCTGCAGCTCCCGGATAAGCCGGGCGTTGGGGTCCTCATTGATGACGGCATTGCATCGGATCTGCTTGGTGCGGTCTGCATACCTGGGCAAGGAAAGGTCAAAGTGATGAAGGCAGGCCCGGGAGAACACTGCCATCTACCTTTTTCCTGTTCCCTCCGAGATCTCAAGACATTGTGACAGGGCTAGAGGCTCTCCCTCCCTCATGACTAGCCAGCCTCAGAGCTCCTGGCACCCTTGCTTTGCTACCAAAGCTGAAAACCCCACCTGAGAGTGCTGAGTGTCTCCTCGTAATTGATGTCAGCAGGACTCAGGGCTGCAATCATTGCTGTGCGCGAGTTCCCACCTAGGAATGGAAAGGATGGGGAAACTATAGGTGAGCTGGAGCCTAAGAAAAGTCATATTGGATTGGGTGAGATACTGCAAGACTATAAATAACCCCAGGACTCGGGAGGTGGAAGCTGGAGGATAGAGGTCAGGGCCAGCCTGGGATACCTGTCTCAAATTAATTAACTATATTTAATAAACAAACAAATAAAGTCAGATTATTAAACTAAGCAAGAGTGCCCCCAGTACAAAGGTCTGAGAGGCCAACGTCTGAAGTAGGCTAAAGTTGAGAATTGTGGAGCCAATCATGAAATCCAGAAATGCAGGGAAAGGTGAGGTCAGGGAGCTGTCAGGTATCTGTGAGCACTCAGAGGCCTGGGGGAGGAAGATGAACTCAGCAGTATTTAGGGTCAGGGGTAAACAGGTCAGGGAGGCTTCTGGTTTAGCAGTGTGTAGTCATAACATCAGCATAGGTAACTTCCTTGTAGCATGGGGGAAGGAATGGTGGGACAACACTGACTACATTATAGATTCTAAAGGTGGCAAAAGATTCTGTCAGATGGGATGATGGCAGGATTGGCAAAGAGTGGAAGGCACTCTCACCCAAATTCTCCTTGAGCAGCCAGGTAAGCACAGAGTCTCTATAAGGGATGAAATCCGACTTCCGCTTCTTTGATTGCTGAGGGATAAAAGGGGAAGGTAATCAGAGTGAGTCAGCCCAAGCCTTCTCTTCCTGAGACTTTTCTCTTCTCAACCCTCAGGGCTTACCAGATCTGCCAGGGCTGAGATCACCTTCCCAAGAGTAGTCAGGGACTTATTGATGTTGGCACCTTCCTGAGAAAGGACAGGAATGTGGAATTGAGACCTTCCCCTATCAATCAGATACACGTGCCCTCTGCTTGGCCAGCAAGAGTCCTAGGGGACAATCAGCAACCCCCTCCCTACACAGCCCCTAAGGCTTCCATCCTCACCTTTAGACGCATCCCCCGGGCCCCTGAGGAGTCAGCCCGCTCGCTCCCAGCAAGGTCCACCAAGCTGATCTTACTGACCTGGGGTTGGAGGAAAGAAGCAGGTTGTGGCTGGGGCAAATGAGGGGAATAGCCAGCAGAAATCTGGGTATTTAGCACAAGCTAGAGAAACTCAGGGGGAGACAAAGAATAACAGATGACATGAGAGTGAGGAGCTGGTCCCTCATCCATGTCTTCATTTATTCACTTACAAATATTTATAGGTTCACTATGTTCCACAACATGGGACACAGTGGGACTGGAGCCCTGCCCTGAGAACCTTTAAGGACAAGCAAGCAAACAGGTTATAACACACTATCTGGCAGGAGGGTAGAGGGGACTGTGGAAGCCCTGAGGAGGCGCCACCTGAGGGGCAGGGAATACACAAGCCCCTTTCGTCAGCTTACAGTCCCCATTTGAGAGACATCACTACATCGCTACCTTTTCTGAATCCAGGCCAGTAAGCTGGTCATGGGAGCGCTGGGTAAAAACGATGGTAAAGACGGCATGGGAGCGGCTGCTGGTCTCGTTCATGTTGGTGGCAGCCACAGTTCTGGAGTTGAAAGGAAAAGTCAGAGGCTTCCGTACCCTACACCTCACAATTCTGCCTCTCTTCCTTCCCATTCCCAGGTAAGCCCACCTCACCTTGCCTTATTTCCACAGTCCATGAGGTCGGCAATGTCTGCATAGGAAGTCACAGCCAATTTAGACAGGTCTTGCACGTACGGGCCCAGGATGGGGTGCTCCCGGACCCGCAGAGAGCCCCGACTCTTGGGGTTCAAGAGGTCTCGTACTCGCTCGCAATAGATCTCCATATAGCTCACCTGAGCGGGAGAAGCAGATAGGAAGTGAGGGAGCCATTAGTGACGCCACTGGAGAAACTAACCCTAAGCCCTACTGGACAGGACAAAGTTAACTGCAACTCAGATATATCAAGCATGGTGCTAAGTCTGAAAATGCTGGCCCAGTGATTTTCCCTCCAACCCGGGGAGGTGCGTCCAGTCATTAGCATCCCATAGAGGAACATACTCAGGAGCTACAAGCTGAAGTCACTGCCTAAAGTCATAAGTTAGTCAGCAGCAGAACCAGAATGAGGTCCCAAGCTGACTCCAGAGACAAACCTCAGTCTTAATCACTGTTTCCTTCATTTTTGCCCAGGGGCACCAGGCTTCCTGTCTGCCTGCACCAAAACCGGGGCTTACCTCCACAGAGTAGGAAAGCTGAGCACTCTGGTTCACATTAACTCGAGAGAAAAGGTCCTCACAGAGCTGGAAGGGGACACAGAAAAGCTCCTGGTCAGGGCATCCCTGCAGCTCCCAACCCTAGGCCAGACCTTGTCCCAAATGACACTTGCCACAGCCCCAAGGGAGTGGTCAGTTCCATGTTATAGATAGGAAAACAACCTCTCAAATTTCACATATGCCTAGAGTCACAAGGTAGTATTCAATCACACTAGGATGCAAACCCATGTATCCTGTCCCGTCGTCTATGTGCAAGGCCACTACAGTTCATAGCCACAGAAAATTATGGACACCTCTCAGTTACCCACAACTACAGTTAACACTGTCTGCAATATGGAAGTCCATAGGGGGAATGCACCAAAAACACTATAAACCAAAGTAAAACAGTAGCGAGCAATAAAGCCATGGCTCCTCTTATGTCAATGCCTTGGCTCTTCTCATGAGCCTTGCTGTCCGGTGGGTCGCTCTCAAAAGGGCCCTGGGTATTAAGTTGCAGCCACGCCTTGTATCCCATCACACTTCCAGTCACAAACAGCCCCAGACAGCCAGGTCGTGGCTTGTAGTCCTCCTTCCCCTGTGGCAACAGAAGACGTTCCTCCCCTGGCTGCCCAGTTAGGTCCCAGCATGTACCTGAGGCACAATGCCCTGCTGGCCCGGTTCCTGCCGCCCCATCATGGTGTAGGACTTCCCAGCCCCCGTCTGCCCATAGGCAAAGATGCACACATTGTAGCCTTCAAAGGCGTGGAGCAGCATCTCCTCGCCTATGTCTCGATACACCTGCTGCTGAGATGCAAACTGCGGGTCCTCCACCTAGGTGAGATGAGGGTGGGTGGAGAGAGGCAGCAGGAGCCCTAGGTGAGTTTGTGTCTATGGCCGAAACATCCTGACTGCTCTGTTTGCCCAAAGGTCCTGTGTGCCCTCATCCTGACGACACCACTCTTATCGTCCCCAAGGTTCTCATCCAGCCCGATGCTGCTCCTGATCACCTGGACAGACCCTATGTTTCCTTTCTAGGTCCTAAACACAACTCAGGAGTACTCACTCCACCCAGAGGTACTTCTCCTCCCAATCCGTTCTCCTGGATATTTGTATTTCCCAGCAATACCCCCCACTTCTCAGGACCTAAGGCTAAACTCTTTCTCTAGCTCCAACCACCTCACCGAAGTATGTGACCAGTAAGAATAGTCGAAGGTGAAGCTTTTCGGGGCATCCTTGCTCTGTTTGGGATTAATGATAGCTGAGAAAACAAAGAAAAGCCAAAGTCAAACACTCTCAACTTCTGCCCACTTTCCCATAAGCCCTGAGGATTCAGGATCCCACTCCCCACTCCTGTCCTAACTCATTTCTTCCCTTTAGTAATCCCCACCCCCTCCAGCCACCAAAGCTAATTTTGGCTTCACAGGACCCGCCCCCACTGAGCTGCCTCCCTGGATTGGGCAATGAAGGGCTGCTGGCCAACATTCCCCCTCCCAGGGACAGGAACATGGAAAGGCCAGTCTGCCCCCCCCCGCCCCCCCAGCTAGCACATGCTCTATGCCCAGCATGGCCTTCCTCCCAGGACAGGCCAGCAGGCCTGGCCTCCCCTCTGATGCCCCAGCCAGGCCTCTGGATTCACTCACAGGTGGTGTTGCCCTGCATGCTGACCACACACTTGGCATCCTGGCTGGTCTCACGGGCATTAAAGGGCCGAACCCTCACTGCCACTTTCACAGAGGCACCAGCCATAGCTTCAGAATCTCCTGCCCTCCTCAGCTGGAGGACGGAAAAAAAGGGGTGGTCAGAGGCACTGGGAAAACTCCTCGACACTGCTTCCTGCTTCTGGAGTCCATGTCTCCACACTCCATCCCAGATAGATACCCATCCCCTCAGTTGCTGCTCTTCTGGCCTTCCTCCCAAACGCCTTTCCCAAAAATATTCCTGCCTCTCTTTCCCCAACCAGATCCCAGTTTGCAGGGACTTGGGCTATCACCCCAGAGTTACCTGGTGTCCTGGCCCCAGATCAGCGGGGCTGTATCAGTTCTGGCTGCCACCGGCCCTCGTATGGGAAGCCCCATCCTACACTTGGGGCCTGGCCACACCAGCAGGGCTGTAAGGGAAACCCTGATTGTGGGGGAAGAGTAGTCAGGAGGCACCTGTAGCTCCAAAGGTCTGTCTGGGGTTCTGTGTTTAGAGGGCAAGGGAGAGGGATGTGTTAAGAAAGTGAAGGATACACTGCCCCTCTGGAGTGGCTGAACGCAATGTGAATCCAAGGACAGAGACAGTGATATTTTTATTCCTAGTCACTTGCAAGTGTACTGAGCGTTCAGTTAGAGGAGAGGGAGAGAGAGAGAAGGAAACACAGATTGGACAGAGGGTGATTCAGAGTGAAGAACACATGGGCAGAGATGCTGAGGGTGGCAGGAAGGGAAGAGGAGGGACAGAAAGTTACAGACACCAAGAAAATGAGAGGACTCAGACAAGAGACAAGATCGAGGTCAGGTTATAAAGAAAAGAATGACAGAAGAAAAGGAAGGAGAGACAGAGAGATACTGAAAAGACGGGGAGAGAGGGCTCTGGGGCCAAAGCACAAACTGGAAACCCAGAGGACAGGTACGAGGAGACAAAACCCCCAATCATAAAACCCCAATCTGTAATTCTTCTCCAGGGTCCACAAGAGCTGACAACCCTCACATGAGGCAGGGGCCACTACTGATAGGCAAAGTCTAAGGGCTGGAGGAACAGCCTTTAACAAGGATCCACAGGGCCTGCTTGTGATCCCCAAACCCCTTGCCCAGCCCCCAGTGCTTCCTTCTCAGGATCCAGGACAATGGGCAGGGGAGGGTGGGGTCATCCTGTATGTATAATATCAACCCCCCAGGACTCCATGCAGGGAGACCCAGAATACCTGTATCTTCAAGGGGGTGAGGAGGGACTGTGCACAAGGAGGGGGGCTTCCTGAAAGGAAAGCCAAGGGAAAAGGAAACAGGTTGGTCCTAAACCCAACCTGGGGCTAATGCTATGGCGTCCACTAGCCTGGGGAAAGTGCCAGGCTGCAGCCTAGGAATGTGGGTGATCCGGGTGCCCACACCCTGGGAGGAGAGTCTAAACAGCTCACGCCCACGGATAGCAGTGTGAAGACTTAAAAAAAACGAGTTCAACGATGCTGCGTTCCCACCTGTAGCCCCCAAAGACCGCCAATTTCTGTTATGCTAGATTGGGCCTCACCTCACCAGCGTTCCTAAGCAGAGCAAGGGAGGGGTGAAGGGGCTGGTTTATCCCACCACAGGAAGGGAGTAGCCGAAATCCCAGAGACTGGCTCAGGAAGAATAGCCCTGACCCCCAAAAACCCTGACTAGGGGAGGGAAGGACACCAGGGTGGACAAGCAAATGTGGCTCGTCAGAAGCTAAGAAAACAAGGAATTGGGTGGCAAGGATAGGGTATAGCGGGGTAAAGAAATAGGGAGTAGGTGCAGAGTCTGCAGGTACTGCTTTAAGGGCGCACTGGGGAGGAGGCCAGGGCTAGGGTGGGGCCGATTGACCCCAAAGGGGGTCTCGGGTCACCTGCACCTTGCCCACTGGCAGGTCTCCAACAGGCCCCCGCCTATCCTCTCTGGGCGGCCATGAGGTCCCGGTCCTCCAGTCCAGCCAACCGACGGCTGCCCGGGGCCTGGCACGTCTCTGCGCCTCCGCGGGATAAATAGCACATGATCGGAGCTCTCCCGCCTAGCCCGCCCGGCAGGGTCCTGCAATCGGGACCTCGGAACCCCGGCTCCCCGCCCCACAGCGCATTCCTCCGCGGGCGTCCCCTCCCTGCCCCCCACCAGCTCTCACCTCGTCGCGGCGGGACTCCCGGCGGAGAGCAAAGGGACAAACTTTCTGGGATCCCTAAAACCCGCGAGGGAGAGGCCGGGGGCCAGTTCGGGGCTGCCCCCGCCCCTCGCCGGGTCCCCGGGCGGCGGGCGGCGGATCGCGCCCCGGGGGCGGCAGCAGAAGCGGCGCCAGCTGCCGGCGCCCGCCCGGGCAGCGCGAGCTGGGGCGGGAGCGAGGGGCGGGGGACGGACGGACGGGCGCGCGCGCGCGGACGGACAGGCGGGCACGCGCTGTCCCGGGAAGGAGCCACCCGGGCCACTCTGGTTAAAGGGGCAGTGCACTCTGACAGTAGGGCTCACCGGGCAGAGACAAGGAAACTGAGTTGCGGACACTCAGGGAAAGCAAATCACCAGAACGTGGGAAAACTAGCGCTCCTGAGGAGCCGGGAAAGGTGGGGGCGGACCCTGGAGGGGACTTAGGTCGGAGCCGCGCACGTCGTCGCCGTCAGAGGCGCGCCTAGAAGGCGGGGCTTGCTGCAGACCACGCCCAGGGGGCGGTCCACTCAGGCTCGGCCTTCAGGCGAGCCTG
Source organism: Arvicanthis niloticus (assembly GCF_011762505.2). Classification (NCBI taxonomy): domain Eukaryota; kingdom Metazoa; phylum Chordata; class Mammalia; order Rodentia; family Muridae; genus Arvicanthis; species Arvicanthis niloticus. The sequence continues at coordinate 51,119,429 of NC_047663.1, forward strand.
GCAAGTGGGGCGACCAGGGTCACTACGGAGCTGCTCCTTCCTGCCCGACCTGAGGTTCCAGAACTCGCTTCGCAGTTGCCTCAGGTGATGGGGCCAAATGCTACGGAGACGTCGCCGACCTAGCCGCTCGGTCGCTCTCTTCTCAGATAGCCTTCTCGTTTGACTCCCGGACCGCCGCCTCAGCCTATCGGGCCCCAGTCAGCCCCCTCAGGTTCAGGTGTCTCTTAGGCCGCATTTGCCTTCTCAGGACTGGGGAAGGAGACCCCTGCCCGCCAAGCCTGGTCTGCCCATGTCCCTAAGCATGGGCTACTACCTCACCATCTCAGTTTTGCCTTCCTACCTATTGCCAAAGATTTGGCTGTGGACCCCAGTCTTCCTGCCAGAGTCGCCTTGGCCCCCTGAGGCCCAATCCACACCCTCAGGCCTGGTCCTTCCCTCCTAGTAAAGTTACCCCAACACCAGGCTCCTCAGCCAGGGCGTCACCTTTCAGATGCCCATCCACCCTCTTAGCTGTGTCTTGCTGACAAGGTCTTGACTATCCCTTGGTCAACTGTCGATTCTGTCTGGCCTGGCTGCCTTAAACCTTAGATCTAGGTCAGCCCCTTAGATCTAGGTCACCCGCTCAGGCCCAGCCATCCAAAGACCTCTCAACTCCTAATTGCTCCCTTAGTTCTAGACCCCCTACTAATCAGGATATCCATTTTAGATCAAACACACACACACACACACACACACACACACACACACCCTTTCTGCCCTACTCAATCCCATCAAGATACTCCTTTTGCTTTCAATCTTCCTCAAAATTTCTCAACTCAGTTTAGCTGCTCTTGGTATTGTTTTGTGATGGACTGGGTCTCTCTTTGTAACCCCTACCCCAGGCTGGCCATAAACTCTCAATCCTGTGTTAGCCTCCTGAATGATGGCTGGGGTCACAGGATTGCAAAACTATGCCTAGCTAACTCTTTGGATAACCTTTGCTTGTAACATTTTCTGATTGTTTTGTTTTTCCTTTATGCCAGCCAACATGGCGTGCCTAACTTACTCTGCGTTGTTTAGGGTCCCAGAGCTTTGGGCATGCCAGCAAGCTGCTGCTCCACCACTAAACTACAGGGGGTTTTGTTGTTGTTGTTGTTTTGATTTGTTTGTTTGTTTTTTGCTTCCCTAGCTTTTAAATTTGTTTTTTGGACAAAATCTTGGAGTTTTAAAGCAGTCTGGACTCAAAACTCAAACATTAAACCTCCTGAGCCTTTGAGATTACAAGTCTGTACTCCTGTTTCTGGACTTTTCTAGTATTCTTTTAAAAAGAATTAAGTATTTTTGTGTTTCATATGTATGCACCTGCACATGTGCATATGTGTGGAGGTCAGATCCAGAAATCGAATTGAGGTCATCAGGCTGGGGCAACAAGAAATTTTAGCCATTGGTCCGTCTAGTATATATTCTTTTAAGATTTTATTTTTAAGCTGGGCAGTAGTGGCATATGCCTTTAATCCTAGCACTCTGGAGGCGGAGGCAGCTGAATCTCTGTGAGTTTGAGGCCAGCCTGGTCTACAGAAGCACTTCCAGGGCAGACAGGGATACACAGAGAAACCCTGTCTCAAAAAAGAAAAAAGTTAGTCTTAATTACATATGTGGATGTGGGTGTATCCAAGTATGGGTGCTTGTGAGGTCAGAAGAGGGCATCAGATCCTCTAGAGGGGAGTTAGGAGTTACCAGTGTGAGCCATCTGGGTTGGGGATTTGGCTCAGTGGTAGAGCGCTTGCCTAGCAAGTGCAAGGCCCTGAGTTCAGTCCTCAGCTCTGAAAAAAAAAAAAAAGAGCCATCTGACATGGAAGCTGGGAACATACCTCAGGTCTCTCAAAGAACAGCATAACCACGGTGCCATCTCTCCAGCTCTTATATCTAAAATTTAAAATAATATAATTACACACCCCCACCTTTCCCCATATCTACTACTCTTAACCAGCTAGCTTCCTACCCATCTTGGCTAGCTTTGAAGTCATCGTTGTCCCTAATGCTAGCTCTGAGCAACTGAGCTTTTATTTTGTTGTTTTGTTTGGATGAAGCAAAGTTGAAATTTTATTTTAGATTAGATTGATTTATCTCATTTTTATGTGTGTTTTTTTTGTGTGTACATATGCATACCATATGTGTTTCTGGTGCCCACAGAGGTCAGAAGAGAGAGTCAAATAAAGTTACAGATGATTGGGAATTACCTTGTGGGTGCTGAGAGCCAAACTCAGGTCCTCCACAAGACCAACAAGTTCTTTTAAGAGTTGAGCCATCTCTCCAATCCCACAGTTGGAGGTTATTAAGAAAATGTTTTAAAATAGATTTAACATAGACATTAAAGGAGAAAGGGAAGGGGCTGAAGAGGTGGCTCAGTGATTAAGAAGAGCCCTTGTTGCCAGGCAGTGGTGACTGGCACACACCTTTGATCACAGCACTTGGGAGGCAGAGGCAGGCGGATTTCTGAGTTCGAGGCCAGCCTGGTCTACAGAGTGAGTTCCAGGGTTTCTACACAGAGAAACCCTGTCTTGAAAAACCAAAAAATAAAAAGGAAAAAAAAAAGGAGAGCCCTTGTTGCTTTTGCAGAAGACCTTTTCTACCCTTCTCCAGCTCCTGCATGAACACGGTACACATAAACTTATACAGGCTCACAGCACACACATAAATAAAAAGTAAGTAAATCTTGAAAGGAAGAAGAGGCCGGGCGGTGGTGGCGCACGCCTTTAATCCCGGCACTCGGGAGGCAGAGGCAGGCGGATTTCTGAGTTCGAGGCTAGCCTGGTCTACAGAGTGAGGTCCAGGACAGCCAGAGCTACACAGAGAAACCCTGTCTCGAAAAACAAAAAAACAAAAAAACAAAAAAATAAAAAAAAAAAAAAACAAAAAAAACAAAAAAAAAAACAAAAACAAAAAAAAAAACAAAAAAAAAAAGAAAAAAAAAAGAAAAAAGAAATGAAGAAGAGAAGAGCTTAGGAAAAGGACTGTATACACCCAAGGCTGAGTACAGCCTTCTCAAGGAAGGTTCTGTGCAACCTCTCTTTTCACTTTTCTGTAGAGCAGTGGTCTTCAACCTTCCGAAGCTGCGACCCTTTAACACACTTCCTTATAGTATGGTGACCCCCAACCATAGAATCATTTTTGTTGCTACTGCATAACTAATTCTGTTACTGTTATAAATCTTAATGTAAATATCTGTGTTTCCCCATGGTCTTAGGTGACCACTGTGAAAGCATCGTTCAACCCCCACAAGGTTGCAACCCACAGGATGAGACCCACTGCTGAAACCGTAGACAGCCTCAGCTGCCTTCTCCTTTGTTGTTACTTTTCCCACAGTTTCACTAACCTTTCATTCCCAATATACTACCAATCCTGGTGTCCTCCACTTCTCTGTCCCCAATCACCAGGTCTGTTCCAACTATTGTCAAAGGCCTCTGCACATCCAGTCTCCACTTGTCAGCTTTTTGTTTCATCATCCTGTATTACAATGAGCTTAACTTGCATCTGTAATCTTTACTTACTCTATACCTTGAGCTCCAGAAAATTTTCTCCTTGACAGCATCCATCTTTCCTGTTTTTTTTTTTTTATCTCCAACATTACATGTTCAGTTAACAGTACAGCCTACTGGCTCTCTTAGAGTTATTAAGCTTTCCTTTTTTTCAGGATGTTCAGTCCCCTTCCAATCTCTAGACTTACTGATGGTCTAGTCCCCACAGTCATTATATGAGTGAATGATTCATTATTCATTATCCTCCCAGCACCAAGGAGATCCAGTCTTGCTACCTAGCCAAGTCCAGTCATGCTGGGTCAGGAAGATGGAGACAGCATCCTTCCTTTTGCCAAGTGAGTCCTCCCTACTGGGTGGGAAGGACAAGGATGGGATGGAGGGAAAATGTTTGAATTCTTCTCAGAATTATGGGAGAACAGGAACCTTCAGTGCCTGGGTTTGGAGGGGGTGAGGTTCATTTATTCAACAAATGGCTTCCTATTATTACTTTGTTTTAAATTGTCCATGGAGACCAGAAGGATTGTGAGGCCATAGAACTAGAGTAAGGAATGTGTAAGCCAGCTGAGAAAACAACTCACAAGCAGTATGGGTGCTCTTAACCACAAGCCAGTGCTGAGAAACAAACTCACAAGCAGTATGGGTGCTCTTAACCACAAGCCAGTTCTCTAGCCCCAGCAAACTGTTTTTGAACACTGTAATGGTCTAGGAACTATATTAGGCATCGAGGACTCGACAGTAAGAACATGGTCCTCCTCTCACAGAGCTAGTGGTAGAACAGAATGTATAGACAATGTATAGACGAGCATCATTACAGCTAGTTAGGAGAACTACACAAAAAGATACGTAAGTATAGAGTAATGAAAAACAGGAGATAAAAGGTTAGAGTCACTGTAGAAAATGAGTGTGTAGATGTGGATTCAAAATGAAATAAACTGGGTATGTTCTAGTAGCAAGTTAGGCCAATGTAATTAAAACTTGTTAACTGAAGAAAATGTGAACAAAGTTAAGAGAGTTAAACAAAGCCAGTTCATGGAAAGCCTTATTGGCCATAGACAAACTTTTGTATTTTTATTCTGAAGATGGTAGGAATGGATAGAAAGTTTATGCTAGGCAGTGAGCATGCACACTGTTTTCTTTAACCTCTTTTATTATGGAAAATTTCAAATAAATATACTGGAGAAATGGTGTTATAAATTAAGGTATTCTTTTCAGGAAGATTCAATAATTTTCATTATAGGGATTTTTCTTTACCTATCCATCCTCCTAATTCTCATTGTTAAAAGGTTGTTTAAGTGTGTCTGTGACTATGTACACATATATGTTCAGGTGTGTGCTCCAGTACTGTACATGTTGGTGCCAGAAGGTAAGGTGTATCCTCTAGCATTCACTGCCTAGTCTTTAAAAATATTGTTGTTGGTTGGTTGGGGTTCTTTGTTGGTTTGCTTTGTTTTTTTTTGTTTGTTTGTTTGCTTTTGGTTATTTTTATGTTTTGTTTTTTTTTTTTTCAAGAGGTCTCACTATATATCTCTGGAACTTACTTTGTAGACCAGGATAGCCTTGAACTCACAGAGCTCTACCTGCCTCTGCCTCCTGATTGCTGGAAATAAAGGCATGTGCCACCACTGGGGAAACTTTTTAAAAAGACTTTATTTATCTTATTTTATGTGTGTATTTTGACAGTATGTATGTATACTATGTGGGTTCTGAGAACCTAATCTGGGTCCTCTGCAAGAGCAACAGTTCTTTTAACTGCTGAGCTGTCTTTCTAGCCAAACCATTCCTTTGAAAGAGGGTCTCTGTCTCTGTCTCTGTCTGTCTCTCTGTCTCTCTGTCTCTCTGTCTCTCTGTCTCTCTGTCTCTCTCTCTCTGAGACTGGAGTTCACATTTTCTCAGAGTAGAAGCCAGTAAGTCCCAGCAATACAGTATCCAGCCCTTCCAAGGTAGGGATACAGATGCGTGAAAGACACTTAGCTTGTTACATGGATGCTGGGATCTGAATTCCAGCCCTCATGATTTAACAGCAAGTACTAACTCCAGCCCCTTTGTTTGTTTGGTTTTGGAGTGGGGTCTTACACAGTTTAGGCTAGCCTTGAACTTAATAGGAAGACAAGGATGACTTTACACATCTGATCCTGTCATAATCTACCAAATGCTGCCATTACACACATGCACCAGAGGGTGTTGGTCTCCTAAAGCTGAAGTCGATGGGCAGTTGTGAGCTGCCTGATGTGGGTTCTGGGAACTGAACCTCAATTCTCTAAAACAGCAGTAAAAGCTCTTAACTATTGAGCCAATATGGTACCACTTTAACCATATCAGCGGATTCAGGAGGCAGAGACAAACAACAGATGACTTGCTCCTCCTCTGTAGTAGCATCTGGGGAGGAAATAAGGATAGAAGTGGGGGCTGGGGAGAAGGCTCAGCAGTTAAGAGCACTTGTTCTTGCAGAGAATCTGGGTTCAGTTCCCAATACCCACATGGCAGCTAAAAACCATCTGTCACTCCAGGTCTAAAGGATCCAATGCCCTCTTCCAGTGTGTCTGGGCATTGTATGAATGTGGTGCTCAGACATATATGCAGGCAACATATCTATACACATAAAATAAAAAATACATCCTTAAAAATAAAAATATGGGGGGTTGTGAAATGTCTCAGTGATTAATAGCACTGGCTGCTTTTCCAGAGACCCAGTTTCAATTCCCAGCACACACAAAAAACATCTATAACTTCAGTTCCAGAGGATCTGATGCACTCTTCTGGATTCTGTGGGCCTTCTACACATGTGATACACAAACACATATACAGGCAAAACACATGATATGGAATAAAAATAAATTAAAATTTCAAATTTTTTTTAGAAGAATAGAAGCAGAGGAGAGAGAGAGAAAGGGAGAGGGAGAGGGAGAGGGAGAGGGAGAGAGAGAAAGGGAAAGAGAGAGAGAGAGAGGGAAAGAAGAGAAGAGAAGAGAAGAGAAGAGAAGAGAAGAGAAGAGAAGAGAAGAGGACATTGCTATAGTCCAGGAAGAAAAAGATGATAGAAGATCTGCATATGATGAGAAGGAAAATGGAAACACTGGTCAGTCAGGTTTGGGCATTGTTCAGTTTTATAGCTCACTGGATTGGCCAATGGACTAGATGCAGGAAGTCAGAAAAAACAGAACATAGCAGGACTGTGGCCACAGCTACTAGGCATGTAAGGTGCATCTTTTATTAAGCTGAAGGATAAGAAGACATTGAGTGGAGCCTAAGGAGGAACTAAGGCTTGAACAGATTTGGGAATATTGGCACACTGGAGATATTTGAAGTCATGAAACTGAATGAGACCACCTAAAGACAGAGAGAGGTAAAAATATAAAAGACCCCCTAATATTTCACTTAATGGCCAAGAGGTTGGGCCAGCATGATGGCTCATGCCTTTAATCCCAGCACTCAGGACACAGAGGCAGACAGATTTTTGTGAGTTCAGAGCCAGCCTGGTCTATATATCAAGTTACAGGGCAGCTAGAGCTACATAGTGAGATCATGTCTCAAAAATGAACAACAACAACAACAAATCAGAAGAGTAGGAATCATTCAATCTGGGGACAAGAAAGTAATGACCACTGTTTTCAAATAGCTCTATATACCCTTCCTACATACAAGGACATTCTATATTCTGAGATACAGAAGACACATTAGGGGTAAACATAGTTTCTTTCTTGGATCCCTTGCATCGACTTAAGGGAACCTTGTCCATCAAAGCACCTAAGTAGCCAAAGCCTTCCTCTTAACAACTCCAGTTGTTAAATGTTATGTTCTCTGACTATGAAATATAGAAGCTGAGATTCAGGCTGGGCATGGTGTCACTTGCCTTTCAATCTCAGCACTCAGGAAGCAGAGGTAGGCAGATCACAGTGAGTTTGAGGTCAGCCTGGTCTACATAGTGAGTTCTGGAACAGCTAGATAGTCTGTCTCAAAAAAGGGGGAAGGGGAGAGAAAAAGAGAAAGGGGAAGGGAAAGAGGGAGAGGGAGAACTAGAAGCAGCTGAGATTCGGTGAGTTTTAAGAGTTCAACCATAGCCCATCTCCACCCTCACTCTAGCTCCTATCTCCAATCAGATTTGTTAACCTCTTTAGCTAAGGTGGCCAAAAGGTTCTCTATGGCTGTAGCTCAGCTAGATACAGCTTAGGTGGTATAGTGATTTCTTAGCATTCAGGAAACTCTGAGTTTGATTCCCAGCACTGCATTAAAAACTAGGTGTAGTGGCACATGCCTATGATCCTAGTATTCAGGATGTAAAGGCAGGAAGATCTTTTTAAAACTTTTAAAATTTTAATTTATGTATATATCTGCATGTATATGTGCACATGTATGTGGGTACCTGCAGAAGCCAGAAGAGGGTTGGGTCCCACAGATCTGGAGTGACAGGCAGTTGTGAGCCACCCAGCCTAGGTTCTGGGATTTGAACTTGGGTCTTCTGCAAAAGCAGCATGTGCTCTTAACCTCTGAGCCATCTTTCCACCCCTGTGAGGCAGGAGGATCTTAAGTGCAAGGTCATACTCTGTGAAAGAGCAAGTTTGAGGCTAGCCTAGGATACATGAGACCTTGTCTTAAAGCAGGGAGAGAGAAAGCATTATGATTCATGCTTTTAATCCCAGCACTCAGAAGGAAGAGACAAGCAGATCTCCAAGTTTAGGGCTAGCCTAGTCTATATAGCAAGTTCCAGGCCAGCCAGAGCTTAATAGTGAGACCCTGTCTCAAAAGAGAGGTGTAAGGGAGTGTAAGGGAGGGAGGAAAGGAATGGAGAGAAGATGAAAGGAAAGACATGGCTTGCAAGCACATGGACAGCTGTATGATCCCATGGAAGGAGCCACCCCTGAATCCAGTTGGTGAGTAAATTCTCTAAGGCAGTGGTGCTCAACCTTCCTAATGCTGCAACCCTTTGATACAGTTCCTCATATCGTGGTGACCCCTTAACCATAAAATTGTCTTCATTGGTACTTCATTACTATAAATTTGCTACTGTTATGAATCATAATGATATTTATCTGTGTTTGCCAATGGTCTTAGGAGACTCCTGTGAAAGGGCCATTTGATGCCTTACCAAAAGGGTAGAGACCTAGAGGTTGAGAACTAATTCTTTAAGGGGTGATTTAGGCAAGAGTCTACCCTGTTCTCTCTCAGGTGTTCCAGAGTGGTCAGCCGATTTTCACCCTGCAGCCTGCCTTCCCAGAATAGCAAACCAATGCCTCAGTCTTATGGAGAGACCTTCTGGGAGAATCTTAGTCAAAGGTCTAGGTGAGTAGAGAGAAACCAGGAACTGGAGGTAGAAAGGTGAGGCTATGCTGTTTTTAATGATCATAAATCCTACAGCAACAAGCCCTTGTTTGGCAGTCATTTCACACTACTTGGTGGAACTTGTAGTTCCAACAGGACGTTAGGAGAGTTTATGAGAGATGCTATTTACCAGGGTGTCCTTTCTGACTTCAGCTCCTGTTTTTGTTCTTCTCAGCGCCAACTGGATGGCAGAGCAGTACATTCCACCAATTCTGGTAGGACAAGCTGCTTCTCAGCCTTCTATTAAAATTCTACCCACTGCCTTCCTATCCTTATTACCATTTCTCTCTAGTGTTTCTCAACCAGTGTACTAACCAGGCCCTGTTTTTACTGTAAATCAAGCATCCTGTTTTCTATATCATACCTAAGCTTCCAAAAACCCCAGATTCTCTAGTTCAGCCCAAGTTTCCCTGAAACTAACGTTTGTCTACCCATTTAGCAACTATTCTTTCTTCTTGATACAGAGGGCCACTGGTTGCTCCCAGCCTGGCCTGCACCCTCTTGAGGGGCTCCCTCCTCCTGAGAAGCTTTGGAGAAGAAAGAGAAAGAAGCTGCATTTGGAAAGAATGCAAAAGGGCCCTGGAAGCATTCCAGCCCGAGTTAGAGCAGTTACTTATCATCTGGAGGACCTGAGAAGGCGCCAGGGACTCATCAATGAGTAAGGAGGCATGGCATCAGGACTCTGGGAGCCAAGCAGGGATCACAGGCAGGATAGTTGAATAAAGAAAGTTAAGAACTTTAAGAGAATTCATTGGCACTTAGAAAGGAACTGTATCCTTGGTGTGACTCAAATATAATTTAATTTTTGCATTTAATCACGTGTATACATGTGTAGTGCCTCCACACAACATGTGTGTGGAGGTTAGAGGACAATTTATGGGAATTTGTTCTCTCCTTCCATCATCTGGGTCCTGACTTAGGTCATTAGGCTTGGTAGCCAACACCTTTACCTGCTAAGTCATCTTGCTGCCCCCAAACATGAACTCCTTTTTTTGTTTGTTTGTTTTTTGTTTTTCGAGACAGGGTTTCTCTGTGTAGCCCTGGCTGTCCTGGAACTCACTCTGTAGACCAGGCTGGCCTCAAACTCAGAAATCTGCCTGCCTCTGCCTCCCAAGTGCTGGGATTAAAGGTGTGCGCCACCACCACCCGGCTCCAAACATGATTTCTATAATATGGAAAGAAGCAGTTGAGGGATGGGAGTCATATAAGCTGGAAGGAGTGAAATGGCCCATGACTACAAAAAAGCACATGGTTGAACTAGGGTTCATTGGAGGTCATTGTTTGGTCCCTGAACTGAAAATTTTTGTCTGTGAAGAACAAAAAGTTGGGGTGAATTGAAGGTCAAATGGTAGCACCTGTGAGTCTTAGCAAGAAGTTCTTCAGACCAGGGTGTGAGGAATGAAGAGTCTGGAATCCTGACCTCCAGACTCTTCTCTCCTCAATGTAATGTCTCCACAGACTGAAGAAGGCCCAGTGGGGCAGCTCTGATGCTACACCTGAACTCCCTGTGCTTGAAGAGGGCTGTGAACTTCTCAGCACTACAAAATACCTTGATGTGGAAGAAGAGAGGGCAACCTATCCACAAGAAGAAAATTATTTTATCACTCCCAGGGATCAGGTATGACTGGAGAGGAACCTGGTAAGGTTAGGGAGGAAGTCAATTCATAAATGGGAATGTGGTGGAAGCCAAGAGCCAAGTTTGATCGCTGGATTTAAGAATAAAGAGTGGTAGAGAACCTGAGCTTTTGAGGGTGTGTGCCTGAATTTGGCAATTAAGAAATCTGGAGAGCCGGGCAGTGGTGGCGCACATCTTTGATCCAGCACTTGGGAGGCAGAGGCAGGTGGATTTCTGAGTTCGAGGCCAGCCTGGTCTTCAGAGTGAATTCCAGGACAGCTGGGGCTACACAGAGAAACCCTGTCTCGAAGAGAGAGAGAGAGAGAGAGAGAGAGAGAGAGAGAGAGAGAGAGAGAGAGAGAGAGAAATCTGGAGAGAGGCCTATTTTTCCATTCTTGTCTTTTTTTACCCCCTTGCTCTCAATTTATCTCACCTACAGCTGCTTTGGTCTCCCTGGACTCCGTAGGCCAGCAGGAGACTTACACCTCTGGGCAGCTAAGCTCTCTGACCTACAGCACTGTTACAGCCAGAAAGAACCCCATTTACAATCCCCAGAGGATGGAGTTGGAGTCTGAGGAGTAGTGGGAAATCATCCAGGCCCAAGCTACGGGACCCAAGACCAATTCAAACATCAAGACTCCCCATTGCTGGCTTCAAGGCGGTTGTTTCCTCTCTCCTAACCCTAACTGTTGTCTCCATCCCATGGCGTAGGCATTCACAGCCTAATTGAGTTCCTGCCCAATTGCCCTGTCCACTCACAGCCGGGTTTTTCTCTAGGCCAGACCCTCATCTTGTGTTCTCTCTGTTCTGTTATTAAAGAGCCCCAAGTTGTCTTGTTTCTGCGCGAGGTAGTGATGGAAGGGGAATGGAAAGGACTCCTTTGATTTTCTTGAGGACCCAGTTACAATGAAGTCAAGCTGGTCCCCAAATGTGCCGAGTCTCGCCCGAGGCCAGAAGGATTCTGCATTCTCAAGCATTCTCCTTTGCCTCCAGGGCTCTGGCCCTGGACCTCTGCCCACGCCCCATCCTCCTGCGCCCACAGTCACGTCAATTAGCGGAGCTTCCGCCTCCGGATCCCGGTTCCTCGGCGCTACTCCCTCTTTAGGGACAGTCCAACAGCGCGTCTCATAAGACTGGCCCAGAGCCCCAAGTGTGCTGACCCCAGGTTCCCTTCCCGACCCCCGTTCCCTTAATTGGGAGGCCCCGCCCCGTGCGCACTGACGTCGAACGCTGCTGTCAGCCGGCGCTAGGGGGGGTCGGTTTGGGGTAGAATGGCCGCTGCCGCCGTCACCCGCGGGACCCCGGGAGGTAAGAGCCAGGGCCTCTAGCCCGCCTCTCCGCCCCCGCGCCAGGGGGCGCAGCTCCACGCCGCCCGGGTGTGGAGCGCGGCGCTGGGGACCACCGTCCCTCCTCCCGGTTTGCCCCCACCTCACCGCTTCCGTCCTCTTTCCCCGCGCCAGGGGGCGCCGCTAGGCGCAGGGCCCCATCACGGATCAGAGAGTACGGGGACAGTCCCCAGACCCTCTCACCGGGCTTCCGCACTGCCCCTTGCCTGCCAGGTGTTCATGAACTCTGCTCAGCTGCTTCTCCAGAACATCCGGGTTTGCGGGCGGGATCTCCTCCCACATCTGGGAGTCTCCCAGGACCCCCGCCCACTTTGGGGAGAGCACCCTACCCCCCCGTGACAGTCGTGTCATAGACCACCACTCTCAGGCCGCAGTCTCATCCGGCTCCAGCTCTGCACCTTGGCAAACTGCCTAGACAGAGCTGAGCACCTGCACCCTGGGGTAGACTCCTTTTCCCAATCCTAGCCTCTCTGCACACCTCCAATCCTGAATGGGCTTCCACCCCCTCTCCATCCCCGGACACCTGGCAGAGCCAGCGCAGAGAACCTCCTCCAGCTCCCATCTGTTCCTTAAGAGGGCGGAGGCTCAGGCTGGAGCCAGAGCAGTAGAGGGGATATGGTAGGCTGGGAGCCAGAGAAGAAGCAGAGGTTGGGGAAATAGGAGTGTTGGGTAAAGTGAAATTCTAGCTGCAAAGAGGAAGCCGGCATGTCCCACCCGGAAGCTTGCTCCAACATATCTATTCCAAATTCTCCCAGTCCCTGACCAACCCCAGAGAGGGAGAGAGAGAGAGAGAGAGAGAGAGAGAGAGAGAGAGAGAGAGAACATGAGAGAGAGAACATGAGAGAGAGAACATGAGAGAGAGAACGAGAACACGAACATGAGGTCAGTTATCAGATCTACCCTTCCCCTAAAAAGTCAAAGAGAGAAGGAAATTCGGGTGTGTCTTCAAAAGCCCAGCTTGTTACCAGACTTAGATCTGCTTTCCTCCAGCATCCAAGCCATCCTTCTAGGACCAGAGCCCTAGTTCTCACAACTGGCCCACCCTTAGCTCTAACCTTGCTCTCCCTTCCTAGATGCACCCTGACTTTTTTTTTTTTTTTTTTTTTTTCCTGTTTGATTTTCCGTGGAGGAAAAAGATCTACTAACTGACCTCACCTACTCTCTCTTTCAGGTCTGTCAGGGCCTAGGAGAATCTGGGTTAGACATGCAGGATCCAGCTTCCTGCCCTAGGGAATGCTCCAACACTGTCAGCATCCCCCACTCATCCCTTCCTTCACGATCACTCTGTTCTGTCTTGTCTCCCAACTCCTGTTGGTTCCCGGCACTATGTTCTTTCATCTCTATTCTCTGGTTCTGCGGTCACAATCTAGTTCCACATTTTCTTCATCTTTCCCAGATACCAGCACTGAGTTCTACACCCCTTACTCACCAAAAGCTCCTTATCTTGGAGTAAAGTGGGGGCTTCTCCCATGACCTTGTTCTCGCCTTTTGCAGCACAGACTCCCCCTCCCCCCGGCCCCTCAGGCCGGGGGTGACCTTGCCCCCTGGAACCTTCACCATGAATACCAAGGACACCACTGAGGTTGCTGGTAAGTTCACAAAATGGGTTCTCAGTTTGGGCACAGCCTTGTTTTGCTACTGCCTGTCCCTCTGAATCTTTGCTCCCTCTTCTCTCATCCTGGTGCAGGTCCTCTCGGGGCCTTACATTTAGCTCCTTTCCTGTTTGCCTCTAACAAAGCTATTCCTCTGGTCCCCTCTAGAGAACAGCCACCACCTGAAGATCTTCCTCCCCAAGAAACTGCTGGAGTGTCTTCCTCGATGCCCACTGCTGCCTCCAGAGCGGCTCCGATGGAATACAAATGAGGTTTTCTAGGGATCTTGGGGGATTGGGGCTGGGGGAGGTGGAGTGCTATGTCTGTGGACACACAGTGCTGAGCATGGTTCTAGGCCTTTGGAGATTATAGAATTGTAAAGGCTTGGACCTTATGAGTGTCCATTTCTCTTCAGTATAATCCAAGTCCTGGCTGTCCTGGACTCACTCTGTAGACCAGGCTGGCCTCGAACTCAGAAATCTGCCTGCCTCTGCCTCCCAAGTGCTGGGATTAAAGGCGTGTGCCACCACTGCCCGGCCACCGTAGATGTTAATGAAGAGAAAGTGATTGGTTTTGTTTCTATGTGTTAAGTGCTTGTTTTTGGACAAGGTATCATGTAGTCCACGTGAGCCTTGCACTTGCTATGCAGCCAAGGTTGACCTTAAATATCCAGTCCTCCTGCCTCTACTGCCTGAGTGTTGGGATTCTAAATGTGTGCCACAGAGCATAGTTAATGAAGTGCTGGGGAATGAACTCGAGGCCTTGTGCAAGCTAGGCAAGCCCTCTACTGACTGAGCTACTCCCTTGCCCTGGCTTTGAACTCTTGATCCTTCTGATTCACATGTTTGTGAAGGCAGAGGTCTATGTCATATGGCTTCCTCAGTCATTCTGCCTTAATTTTTTGAGACAGGGTCTTTAAATGGACTTGAAGCTCACTGATTGGCCAGCCAGCCCCAGAATCATCTTGTGTCTCTTTCCCCGATACTAGGATTATAGGCACCAGGCATGAACAGTTGTGCCTAGCTTTTTATGTGGGTTACGGGGATCTGAATTGGTGTCCACACTTATACAGCAAGTACTTTACTGATTTAGTCATGTGGGCTGGAGCTCCTGATCCTCCTGCCTCTGTTTCCTGAGTGCTGGGATTACAGGTGTGTACCCACATGTCTGTCTCAGAGTCCCTGCTTTTTACCACCTTTTAGAGGCACAAAATTCTTGTCACACCTTTTGTATTTTGTGTACATGTTCCCTTGCATGTAGTTGGTGACTGGTGATTATTGATTCAGTACTAGAATTATCTGTAAAACTGGGGGGTAGTGGTTCACACCCATAATCTTAGCACTCAGGAGGCAGAGTGCTAAGATTAGTAACTATGACCATCTTGGTCTACATACAGAGTATAGGGCAGGCCAAGGTTATGTAGTGAGACTGTACTGTCAATAAAAATGGGAGTGTTTGCATATGGTTCTTGTAAGTCTATAAAGCCCCCACGAAGTTCAGAGAAGCAACAGGACTTCCAGACACATAGAGACATTTCATGGTCCTGAGGAGTGTGGGCACTACTGTGAAGGGTGTGGTTGTTGGAGGTCTGCTCAGGAAGCAAACAGTGAGCACATCTGGCAGGCCCAGCAGGCTGGATTTGAGTAAATACAGGGATAATTGTGTGATACTTTGTCTGAAAACCTTGGAAACAGACAGAGAACCTGGAGTTCTTGTCAGTGTCAAATTGTCAGATTGATGGTTCTCACAGAGAAAGTACCTAATATGAACAAAGGATAAACTTGAAGCTGGCCCCATGATATAGGCTCTAGTAGGCAGAGAGATAGGTTAGGTTGGTGTTTTTCTCCTCTGGGTACTTGAACCTGGGGCCTTGCACATGCTAAACAAGCATCGTCTTTTTCTGTTATTCAGCTATATCCCCAGCCTAAGGTCAGGTTTCATCTGAGATAGAGCTTGCTGTTCCTAAGAGGGCTCTGTGGCCCTGCTGGGTCCACATACTGGAAGAGCCTTACAATAGGTGGCATACCTCTGCAGAGGTCCTGAGACAGTGACCAAGTGGGGACACCTACCCAAGTGCTTCCTTTCCTACAGGAGATTGCATCCTACCTGATCACCTTTGAGAAACATGATGAGTGGCTGTCTTGTGCCCCAAAGACAAGGTGAGAAAGCTCTCCAGTGTGAAGAGTAACAAATCCTGGCCTGTGTTTATAAAAATCAAGCCTCCCACCCCCATTTCCAGGCCTCAAAATGGCTCCATTATCCTCTACAATCGTAAGAAGGTGAAATACCGGAAGGATGGTTACCTTTGGAAGAAGCGGAAGGATGGGAAGACTACCCGAGAGGACCACATGAAACTGAAGGTCCAGGGCATGGAGGTAAGAGCCCTTGCCCTTGTCCACACTCCAGCCCGTCAGGGTGTGGGACTGTTGTCTGCCCTTCCCGCTCATCAGTCTGACTGATGGCTGAGCTCACTCTCACTTCCCATTTGCCCTTCATGATAACTTTTTGACATGATGGACAGTCCCTCACTTCCCTCACAATTCCCTCAAGGATCCAAGTAATGATATTCTTAAACATGGGCTTCTCTTCCCACATCCTCGTTCTTCTGCACTTCCTCTCTGCCCTTAGAGTTCTTTCTCACATCTCAACTTGGGTACTTTTTGTAAGACCCCACTCCGACCCCCAGCTCCTCTGTTCCCTTCTTTCTGTCCCTCAACCGTGACTTAAAGCCTGCTGGAATTTGGAAGGGATGGGAAGAAGGTGGGGGTAGGGAGAGGACTGAAGAGGAACTGGTGGAAAGATTGGGATTCCTGCAAAGGAACTGAACAGAGGAAGAGTTGGGGAGCAGACTAGCCCTCCCCCCACCCCAGCCTGTCTCCTGGCAGTGTCTCTATGGCTGCTACGTTCACTCTTCCATCGTCCCCACATTCCATCGGCGCTGCTATTGGCTGCTCCAGGTAAGAACTGAGAACTCGGCCAGATTTCTGGTCTTTGAGGAAAATGGGTTCTCAAAAGATGAAGTGAACTAGACTCTGAGTGGGAAAAAGTAGAAAGGAAATCAGAGATAGAACATGATAGAAATTGAGGTGACTAGGATTGGGGTGATGCCCAGAAGACAGTGAGGACTTGGAGGCTAAGCTCCTGAGGCCTAGACCCCATGGCTCTCTCTGTGCCTTTGTGCCCCCAGAACCCTGACATCGTCCTTGTGCACTACCTGAACGTCCCAGCCCTGGAGGATTGTGGAAAGGGCTGTAGCCCCATCTTTTGTTCTATCAGTAGCGACCGGCGAGAATGGCTGAAGTGGTCACGTGAGGAGCTATTGGGACAGCTGAAGCCCATGTGTAAGGAGCAAACAGGGATGAACTCTAAGGGAGAGTGAGAGTGGAATTTTCCAAAAGCACTGGGGTTCTGTGCCCAAACCCTGTAGGTAACTATTTCTCTCTAAGTCAGGAGGGCACTTTCCTGTTTGGATACTGGATACTGAGCCTGTACAGTCTAAGATGTGGAATGTGGAGGGGAGTGAAAGACAGCTGTGGGCTGTATGTCTGAGCAGTTTTAAGTTTAGCATATCAGAGGTTGGGAGGAAACATGAAGGTACTTTGAAAGTCTCACTGTATTTCCCCCAAATCTCCTGTAGTTCATGGCATCAAGTGGAGCTGTGGGAATGGGTCAGAGGAATTCTCCGTGGAACAGTTGGTGCAACAGATCTTGGACACCCACCCAACCAAGCCAGCACCCCGAACCCATGCTTGTCTCTGCAGTGGGGGCCTTGGTAAGTGACCCCTGACTTTGGGACTCCTTTCCCAGTTAGCCACATTGCTTAGTAACTGCCCTGATGAAATTTGCATACTAATTTGCAAGTCTTTGCATGTCCAGAAAGATGGACCAGATGAGCAAAGAACTCCTGATCTGAGGGTACTAGCCCCAGAAATGTATACAATCCTGGCAGTCCACAGCTCATCTGCCCAGTGCTTTCAGTAATTCCTCCCCTACTACCACATACCACCAATTACACCCAACCTTAGGTTTGATCCTATTTGGTTCTTCTTTTGTCCTTTTTGCTCTGCCTTTCGCTAGTGCCTCAAGCCAGGACTCCTCCCCCACTCTGTTCCTCTAGTCCTGTTTGAGTGAAACTGAAGGGAGGGGAGGGGGAGATCCACTTTTGATGCCTCCCAGTGGTCATAATCAGTATTACACTCTAGGTTTACTGTGTGTGTGTGTGTGTGTGTGTGTGTGTGTGTGTGTGTGTGTGTGTGTGTGTGTGTGTGTTGGGGGGGTGGTGGGATGGGTGTGGGAAGTGGAAGAATAGGGATCAGGGGGTGTTTCCAGAAAGGGGCTGCTAGGGAAAAAATGTATCTTATCCCTTCTCTTCTCCCTACTTCTCTCCACTCCAGGTTCTGGGAGCCTTACCCACAAATGCAGTAGCACGAAACACCGCATCATCTCTCCCAAAGTGGAGCCTCGAGCTTTAACCCTGGCTTCTATATCCCACTCCAAGCCCCCTGAACCTCCACCACTGAGAGCTCCACTTCCTCCAGAGCTCCCCAAGGCACATACCTCCCCATCTTCCTCTTCTTCCTCCTCTTCCTCCTCCTCCTCAGGATTTGCAGAACCCCTAGAAATCAGACCTAGCCCTCCTACCTCTCAAGGGGGTTCATCAAGAGGAGGCACTGCTATCCTCCTCCTAACAGGACTAGAGCAACGTGCTGGGGGCCTGACACCCACTAGACACTTGGCTCCACAGGCTGAACCTAGACCTCCTGTGAGCTTGGCTGTGGTTGTAGGTTCTGAGCCTTCTGCCCCACCAGCTCCTCCCAGCCCTGCCTTTGACCCTGATCGTTTTCTCAACAGCCCTCAAAGGGGCCAGACATACGGAGGGGGCCAAGGAGTAAACCCAGACTTCCCTGAGGCAGAGGGCACTCATACTCCCTGTCCTGCCCTGGAACCTGCTGCTGCCCTGGAGCCCCAGGCAGCTGCTCGAGGTCTCCCTCCACAGCTGGGAGCAAGTGGGAGAAGAGGAAACAAATTCTTCATCCAAGATGATGATAGTGGGGAGGAACTCAGGGGTCCGGGAACAGTGGGGCCTGTCCCTTCACCCCCTCCTTCATCCCCATCCTCCCCTGCCGCCTTGCAGCCTTCAGGCAGGGCGACAAGAGGAGAAGCCTTGTTTGGAGGCTCTGCTGGCAGCACCAGTGAGCTAGAGCCCTTCAGTCTTTCATCATTCCCAGACCTTATGGGAGAACTCATCAGTGATGAAGCTCCAGGTGTCCCTGCCCCAACCCCCCAGCTCTCTCCTGCTCTTAACTCCATCACAGACTTTTCCCCAGAGTGGTCCTACCCAGAGGTGAGTCAGGTTTTTCTTCTCCCATTAGTTTTTGGAGTTTTCAAAATGAATTTTATTAATCCTTACCCCATGGCCTTGTTCACGTAAATGTTAGGAATCAAATCCATCTTTATTAAGCGTATACTCTGCCATTAAGTGATTCTACCAAGTCCTTCCTCCTCCTGGCTCTTCTAACCTTTACTTTTATGTGAACTACAGTTTTCCCACATACCTTTTCCCATGTCTACTCTTTCCCATGTTCCTGGAGCCCCTTCGGGGACCTCGTTCTTGGTGACTGTTTTAAGGGAAGGATACAGGGGTCTTTAATCCTAGACCACACACACACACACACACACACACACACACACACACACGAGATGCCTGCAGACTCTGAGCAGATGAGAGGCTGTGGTCAGCAGTGGAGAAGTTCTCCTGTGCTTAGAGAGGGAAAGGGGAACCGCAGTGGAGTGAAGGAGCTTAGCAGCAGAGCTGACACTCTTGGGGAGCCCCAAGTTCTGCTTCTTGGTAGACTCAGAACATTCTAGTTAAGGGCTGAGGGTGAGGCTCAGTGGTTTAACATTTGCCTAGCATAGACAAGGCCTTGGGCTTGGGCTGGATCCTCAGCACTGAGGAAAGGTGGGGCACGCTAATCCCAGTACTCAAGAAACAGAAGCTAGATGATCAGGAATTCTAGGCCATCTTTAGCTACATAGTAAGTTTGAGACCAGCCTAAGTTTTATGAGATTCTATTTAAATCAAAAAACAAAAAGACAGAAGGAAAACTTAGTTCTGATGAGATAAATAAGCACTCGGCAGAACCCTGAGACTCTAGCACAACTGCAGTCATGTGACTGTCTGATTTGTGTCTGCAGGGTGGGGTCAAGGTGCTCATCACAGGCCCCTGGACGGAGGCCGCAGAGCATTACTCCTGCGTCTTCGATCACATCGCAGTGCCGGCCTCCCTGGTCCAGCCTGGTGTCTTACGCTGCTACTGTCCTGGTATGGAGATTGGGAATGATATGGGGAGGGACTGCCACTATGGACAGTTAAGATGG
Source organism: Arvicanthis niloticus (assembly GCF_011762505.2). Lineage (NCBI taxonomy): Eukaryota > Metazoa > Chordata > Mammalia > Rodentia > Muridae > Arvicanthis > Arvicanthis niloticus. Next base: position 51,139,194 of record NC_047663.1, read on the forward strand.
GTGAGGACCTCCAGATTTCCAGGAAGCACTGGACAAAGACCGCTTCCAGCCCTGAAGCACAGTGCCCAGTTCCCCTGCATATAGAAGAGCTTGGCCTTAATGTCAGCAAATCTAGGATCTGATCTAAGAAGTCTACTTGTTAGCTAACCAGTGATCTTCTCTAAAATTCTACACCTCCCTTGTGTTTTCTTCCTCTAAGGTTAAGCATTTGGCTAAAGGGATCTCTAATGTCTATACTGCCTCTGTAGCTTAGATAGAGCCAGGGTCTTCTGTACCAATCCTGGGAGTCTCATCAGCCATATGTACTTGTTTAATTAAATTTAAAACCTGTTTCCTCGGGCATACTAACCATATTTCAAGTGCTCAATCACCACACATTCCAGTGCTCCCAAGTTGAGTATTTTAGATGTAGGCATTCCCATCACTGTAGAAACTTCTGGACAGCAATGGTCTATGCCTCTATTCTGCCACCACCCTTCCTTACAATCTAACACTCAACAGTTGTCTTCCTTGGGGGACAGGTTAGCAGTATTGTAGTCTTTCCTAGTCACCACAGCCCCAGTCAAAAGGGAAGGGGATAAGAAAGGAAACAGGGATAAGGTCAGAGAAGCTGGCAACTAGGGGGCTCTGGTCTAGAGGTTGAAACCTGCCAGCTTTATCCTCAGGGTGGTAGACATTGAGACTCTGGACACAGCTCCTACTGGACACGGCTGGTAAACAGACAGATTCCCTTTCCTGCATTTCAATAAGGGTCATGACCTCTGAACTCTGGTCTAAAGGATTAAAAGAGTTAACTACCATCACGTTTGCTGAGCAACACCCTTAAGGGTCTACATGCAATAATTCTCTGGTTCTTAGAAGGTATTAAGTTATTGAATAAAGAGTCTCCCCTCCCCATTAGTGCAAAGGCCACACTGCTGAAGCTAGGGGTCTCTTGGCCCACAGCAAGGGAACAGGAGAAATAAGGAATCATCATCACTGGCTCTAATAGAGTTAATCAGGAAACCAGCCAGGAAAGGAGCAAGGACAGAGCCCTCCCTTCTGACCTGTTCTCCCCAGCCCATGAGGTAGGGCTGGTGTCTTTGCAGGTGGCGGGGCGGGAAGGCCCTCTCTCTGCTTCTGTGCTCTTTGAGTATCGAGCCCGCCGGTTCCTGTCTCTGCCCAGTACACAGCTTGACTGGTTGTCACTGGATGGTAAGTACTGAGCCCTTGGACCCAAGATCTTAGGTATGACATGTTTGCATTCAAGTGGTACACAGACATACATGCAGGCAGAACTCCCATGCATATAAAATAAAATTTAAAAAAAATTTAAAAATTATAGGTTACTTATTTTTGTTTTTCTTTTGGATGATAAAGATGTTTTCATTATAGGAGTTTTAGAAATTACAGAAAAACAAAAATGGAAACGTGTAATAGTATTAACATGGCTATTATTGAAGTGTTCTCTCTTACCCATAGAGGCATACACAAGTCCATATGCTCACAAGCATATTTATTTGGTCTTGTTTCTGCTTTTACTTGTTTTCTTTTCTGGTGATCTGAGAATTCTGAGTCTGCTGCTTCCTCAGAGTTTGCTTTTCTTCCTCTAGGTAGATCTGTTGCTTTGTGATTCTTCTCAGTTATGCTATCATACCTGTTAGTCTTCTTGTCTCCTGCCATTCCTCCTTCTCTTAGAGCTTCTGGTTGCTACTTTTGCCTCACTCTTTGGCAGTGTATGTATGTGTGTGTGCGCGTGTGCACATATGTGTGCTCCTGTTACAGTTGTCACATGGCCTTAGCACTGCTGGGTTGTCTGTGTGATTTTAATCTGTCTTCCTTGGACCTCAGTAGCCTTCCCTGGCCTGCCCTGTCCTGCCCTGTCCTGCTCTGGTCTGCTCTGGCCTGCTCTGGCCTGCTCTGGTCTGCCCTGGCCTGCTCTGGCCTGCTCTGGCTGTTCATCACTTTATTCTAATCATTGTGCCATCTCTCTGCTGGGTCTCCTCTCTTCCCAGTTTCCTTGAACTCTATCTGATCATGCTTATCTTCTTTTCTAATTGCTTGATTGGGACTTACTGGCTCTGTTCTTTCTTTCCTCACTGTCACCTTAAAATTTCTGTTCCCCTGTCTGTCCTGAGTTTCTGCTCATCATTCCCTCTGTCATGGCATTGTGGAACATCCAGTCTTCACTGTTTTTCTGTGTTGTTTTCCCCAGGTTCTGCTCCCCTCTCACTTTCTCTCCTTGTCCTTGTTGATCTCAGAAGGGGATGGATATAGCTCATGTTTATGTGTATACATGTGTGTGTAGGTTTGTGCATGGAGTTGGGAGGAGGGAGATGAGCATAGCCATCCATCTCTGCTACTTTCCTTTCCCAACCATCCTTTGTGAATAGCTGCAGGGGACCTGCTGGGGTAGGCAGTGGTTTTCAACTATAGTCTTTGGAGTAGTGGTTAACTTAGGAGGGGGACCTTGGAAACTTCAGCCCAGCGTGGAGGACAATGGTAGAGTTTGGAGCAAGAACTTGGGGAGCATGCTGTTTAGGAAAAGGCTGGAAGAGGACATGGTACTATGTGGCTTGGTTAGCTGAGGACCAGATGGGCCCTGGGGAATTCCTGCTGTCTCTGTATTAGAGGAAACAACCTTGGTTCTTAATCCCAGTTCTAGTATATGTGACTTAGGAGCTTTAGCTCAAGAGCTGAGTCTTGGGGAGTTCTGTTTAGATGAGTGGGTGAGGGGGTGTTGTATAGAGTAAGAGCAAGCTCCATCACCCCATTCTTCACCCCCAGATCTTGAGTACAACTGCTAGTAGTCTTCCTAGCATCACACAGATCCTGCTTACTTAGCTCCCATGCCCACCCTACAGACAGCCAATTCCGGATGTCCATCCTGGAGCGGTTGGAGCAGATGGAAAAAAGGATGGCAGAGATCGCAGCAGCTGGGCAGGCACCTGGGCAGGGTCCAGAGGCTCCTCCAATTCAGGTACTTCTAAACCAAGACCATGGTCTACAGTGGGGAACACAGGATCTCAATGCGAGTGGTTCTAGCATGGCTCTCCTCACTCATCTACCTCAGCCTTGTCAGCCAGTACTCCTCCCTCTTCCTGCTATCACCTTGCTGCACTCCACACACACATGGCAAGAGTGACTATTCTGGACACCCTCGTGGCATGACTATTTCTGATCTGATGAAGGGTGGAAGTAAAAGTGAGGATGATGGAGGAATCAGGGTTTTGATCTCTATGGGTTCAGAGTCTTGGAAGGAAAAGGGCTGGGAAAGGATGTAGAGAAGACTATGGTTCCTGGTGCAGAAAAATATATGTGGACATGTCACCAGTCAAAACTAGCATGGAAGCATTGTGTAAGGTTAGCTCCCGGAAGAGCTAGAAGTGGGCAGAGGGGTCAGGGGATAGTGAGGCCACACAGGGATTCAAACTAGAACCAGTGAGTTATCAGTAGTGGGAACTTAAGAGTGGGAAACATGGTGTGTGTGTGTGTGTGTGTGTGTGTGTGTGTGTGTGTGTATACTAAAAGTGGAAGCTGGGAAGATAACCTGCAGGACTAAATGCCCAAGTCTCTGTATATGGGTGTGTATACTGCAGGATGAAGGCCAGGGCCCTGGCTTCGAGGCACGGGTGGTGGTCTTGGTAGAGAGCATGATCCCACGGTCCACTTGGAGGGGTCCTGAACGTCTGATCCACAGAAGTCCCTTCCGGGGCATGAGCCTTCTGCATCTGGCTGCTGCACAGGGCTATGCTCGGCTCATTGAGACTCTGAGCCAGTGGCGGTGAGCAGGGCAGCCTGGGTTGGGGCAGTGCTGGGGGGTGTGGCATTGGGAAACTGTTGAAACTGAAGCACCAGAGGATAAGAACTTGGTTCCCTGCCTGGAAGGAGCAGAGGTCACTGTGGGAAGGCATGTGCTTGGGGAAGATTGGTATTTGGAGGATCCATAATATCCTGACTTAAGACATTGACTTCTTGACCAACTTAAATTGAGAAGGTCACTTCCAGTCCTTCTGGTTCTGATGTTCCTACTTTGTCCCCCCCACCCCTTGTGTTTAACCTGACTGGGCTTTGTCATCGCCCCCATCTCCAGGAGTGTGGAAACAGGAAGCTTGGACTTAGAGCAAGAGGTTGACCCGCTCAATGTGGACCATTTCTCTTGCACCCCTCTGGTAAGGATGTTCCTAAGTTCCCTCAGGCCAATAAAATAAGCAACTGGAATGGATGCTTCAAAGGAATGTGGGGAAATACTGGTGGGTCAGGGCCTGAGGACTGGCTCCCTGGAAGAGGACAGGCCTCAGCACCACCTTGTTTCTTAGATGTGGGCTTGTGCTCTGGGACACTTGGAAGCGGCTGTGCTCCTTTTCTGCTGGAACCGACAAGCACTGAGCATTCCTGACTCTCTGGGCCGGCTACCCCTATCTGTGGCTCATTCTCGGGGTCATGTGCGCCTTGCCCGCTGCCTTGAGGAACTGCAGAGACAGGAGCTTTCAGTTGAGCACCCACTTGCTCTATCCCCACCATCCTCTAGCCCAGACACTGGTGAGAGCTTTGGGTCCTTTTAGAGAATATAATCAAGAAAAATCTAGAGTAAAGCTAAAGGGTGAGACAGACAGAGAGACAAGGATGGGAGATAACAGGACAAAGAACAGGCAGAGAAGGCACTGGAGAGATGGCCTAGAGGTTAAGAGACCTGGGTTCTGTTTCCAGCACCCATGTGACAGCTCACAGCAGTCTGTAACTCCAGTTCTACCTACATATATTGGGGGGAGGGGGGGGGGACGGACACTTGTACACATAAAATAAATTAAAAAGAAGAAAGGAAAAAAAAAAAAGAACAGGCAAGGAAACAGATGACTTGGGGTGAGAGACTTGAGGAGCCTGTAGCTCCTGCTCTCCTTACCTATTTTCCCTTTTCTCAGGCCTGAGCAGCGTCTCTTCACCCTCAGAGCTGTCAGATGGCACTTTCTCTGTGACATCAGCCTATTCAAGTGCCCCAGATGGCAGTCCTCCCCCTGCTCCTCTGCTGGCCTCTGAAATTTCTATGGAGATGATCCCAGGCCAGCTTTCTTCTGGTGCCCCTGAGACACCCTTACTCCTCATGGACTATGAAGCCACTAACTCCAAAGAGTCTGCTCCCTCCCCTTCTGGCCTCCCACTAGCCCAGGATGATGGGGTTGCTCCAGAGGATGCTGACAGCCCACCAGCTGTGGATGTGATCCCGGTACTGCTTCTGTTGATGGATTCAGAAGAGCAGAGTAGGGTGCAGAGGCTGGGTGACACAGATTTCCATAAAGCATAACCAGCCTGGCTTCAGTTTTAGGAGAATGACCATTTATTTTTTGGCTATAGGTCTAGGACCTCTTTGTTTAGCTCCTTGTAGACTTTGTAATCCAGCAGCCATGAGGTAGGAGAGGTTAAGAATTCTGGAAAATATCTTCACTTAGAACTGTACTGTGGTAATTATCTGTGGACCCATAAAGAGCAAGGTTCTTTTTGTTTTGGTTTTTCAAGACAGAATCTCACTATGGAGCTCTGGCTGTCCGAGAACTCACTCTGTAGACCAGGCTGGCCTTGAACTCAGAGATCCGCCTGCCTCTGCCTCCTGAGTGCTGGCATTAAAGGTGTGCACTACTACACTCAGCTGAGAAAAGGTTCTTAAGAAACACAGTATGGAAGGCAGCTAGGAAGTGAGTCTGAGTAGAGACTGGCAAGACAGAAACACCTGACAGTGGCTTGGAAGAAGGCTTGCCCATGGTAAAAAGTTAAGGAAGGCATTATGTAATGAGTGAATGAGAATGAATCTTCAAATATAGCCAACTGCCAAAACCTGTGGACATACCTGCTTTAGAAAGCCTAAGTATAATTAGGAAGCAGTTTAAGTACAAAAAAAACCAAAAAAAAACCAAAAAAACCAAGAACTCCATGTCAGGAGGCAGGAGAAGGAGGATCTCTGAGCTCCAGGGCAGCCTGGTCTACATAGTGAGTTCCAGGACAGCCAGGGCTATATAGTGAGATGCTGTCTCAAAACAAAACTCCACGAGGGCAGCATTGTAGAGTATGGCAAAGTGGGAAGTGCTTATAGGCCTTACGGCTAGCTATTCACCAGAGTGTTATGTGGACAGTAAGCCCTGGGCTGGTTCTTGGAGACCTGAAGCAAGTGGAGTGATGAGCTTGGGCCAGGCCTGTGGAGATGTATGTTGATGGTGTAGCATGGAGTGGGTCCAAGTGGGATAGTGGACAATCTAGAAGGGTGCTAAGATCTTCATTCTTCGTATCTTGTGTTTATTAGCACACAACAGCACAGAGGGCTGCATCCCTTAGAGGAAATCAGCAAGAAAGAATGGATGAGAAACTTTAGTCCAGAACTAGTGATCAGAAAAGCAGTTCCTGGGGCCTTTGCCTGCTGGTATCTAGAAAGGAGATAGGAGATGAGAGTAAGGCTTAAGGCTACAGTTTAGGCTGTGCTGGAACATGGATAGTTAGGGCTCCACAGAGTTCACACATCTCCCTTCATCCAGGTGGACATGATCTCACTGGCCAAGCAGATCATCGAAGCCACACCAGAGCGGATTAAACGAGAAGACTTCTCAGAGTTACCTGAAGCTGGAGCCTCACCAAGGGAGCACACAGGCACTGTGGGGCTCAGTGAGACCATGTCCTGGCTAGCCAGTTACCTGGAGAACGTGGACCATTTTCCCAGCTCAGCCCCTCCTAGGTAACCAGCTCAGAATAAAGCCTCTTGATTCTTTTTTCAGGGAAAGATGGGAGGGAGGAAGTGTGCTTCCTTATAGTCAAAGCATGGTTCTGGCTGAGGCCCTGAAGTGTTTGAGGAGGGACCTGGGCAGGCTCGTGAACTCTAGAGCCACTCTGCAGACCCTGTTGCTGAAGACCGTCCTTACAAGTCACCTCTTGCTAGGATAAGAGGGATTTAAAATGCTTTGTGACATCCTTTTCCTTATCCCCACAGTGAACTGCCCTTCGAACGAGGTCGCCTAGCTGTCCCTCCGGCACCTTCCTGGGCAGAGTTCCTCTCTGCATCTACCAGTGGCAAGATGGAAAATGACTTTGCCCTGCTGACACTCTCAGATCATGAGCAGCGGGAACTGTATGAGGCAGCACGAGTCATCCAGACAGCTTTCCGAAAGTACAAGGTCAGAGCCTAGGTTCTTGGGATAAATTATCCTTGACCAGGGAAGACTGTAGGATCCCATTGCTTTGTAGAACAAGCACTTACCCAGAGGCCTTAAGTAGGAATGGGAAAGAATGGGGGCAGGGCCACAGTACTTTCCACCAAGCCTGACCATCTAACTTTGATCCCTTAAATTTACAGTGGAAGAGAACTGACTGCTTCAAGTTGTCTTCTCATGTCTACACACAGGCAGCCTATATACACACAAAATAAATAAATGTTTTTTTAAAAGTTTTAAGGAGGAGACTCTGGGAGGGAGGAAGAGGAGGTTCAGAGCCTACTAGGTGGTCTGTGAGATGCTTAGATGAGGTCTCATTCTCTTCCTTTAGGGTCGGAGGTTGAAGGAGCAGCAGGAGGTAGCAGCAGCGGTGATCCAACGTTGTTATCGGAAGTACAAGCAGGTTAGAGCATTTTCTCCAAAGTATACCGACACACACCTACCCAATCTATCTCTGTGCTACGAGAGCCCTAACTTCCCCTCTCTTTCCACAAGCTGACCTGGATTGCACTTAAGGTATTAGGCATGAGATCTGGGTGTGAGTAGTCTGATTCAGCCGTCCGTGTGTGGGTCAGAGAAGGTCTGGATTTCTCCAAACCTCTGCATTTTAGCTCCTTGTCCCCGTCTCCATCCCTACAGTTTGCACTCTATAAGAAAATGACTCAGGCGGCCATCCTGATCCAGAGCAAGTTCCGAAGCTACTATGAACAGAAGCGGTTTCAGCAGAGCCGCCGAGCAGCTGTGCTTATCCAACAGCACTACCGCTCCTACCGCCGCAGGCCCGGGCCTCCTCACCGGCCCTCGGGCGCCCTTCCTGCTCGAAACAAGTAGGAACCGCCCCTTCCCACCCATCTCCAGCCCTCTGCTTACCTCTTCGTTAATGCCCACTCCCTGTTCTCTTCCAGCCCTCCTGCCTTTCCTTACAGTGGTCTTAAGGTGGGGACTGGGGATGCCTGAGTTTTATGAGGTCTCTCTTTCCCACCAGGGGCACCTTTCTCACCAAGAAGCAGGATCAGGCAGCCCGGAAAATAATGAGATTCCTGCGGCGCTGCCGACACAGGTTCTAACCCCTTACCTCTCTGGATCTCTGCCCTGACACCTTTTCTGATCCATCAGTCTCCTCTGACTCATCTCTGTCTCTCTGCAGAATGAGGGAACTGAAGCAGAACCAGGAGCTAGAGGGGCTGCCCCAGCCAGGACTGGCCACCTGACCTCTCCACCGCCTTTCTCCACACCCTGGGGGCCCCCTCTGGCTGTCTAAACAAGGAGAGGGCTTTCGGGACTAGGGGAGCCCCCTGTCGGCAGCTCTTCCCCTTCACCTTTTTGGGAGCCCTTAGTAGAACCCCGCCCCTATCCCCAGCCTTACACGTTTCCTCCCTTCTGGTCGTGCCTACTCTTTTGGTCCCTGGCTCCAGAAGACCTGTGCCCCACATATCTGCATCTTCAGCTGTGACCTACGGAGCCCTGCCTGCACCTTCTCCATAACCCCGTTCCTGCCTGCACCTGACTCGGACCTTCCTGACTTGCCTTATTTATTTGTTCAACGAGTCTCTGATGAATGTATTCGCCTCGGTCCCCACCGCTGCCTTCGCTGCGCGCGCCCTCGTGTTTCAGGGGTGACTCTGCCCCAACCTGACTCCGCATGTTTGCGTCTGTTTCTTCCTTTCCTGGCCCTGTCTTCCCCATCACTCTGACTCTGGTCGCTCATTTAGGGGCCAAAGAGGAGGGGGTGTACATAGGATCGCGAGGCGGAGTCCCGCTCCCGTGGGGAGGGGTTTGTACATAACTGTAACATACAGAGTATAGTGAAGAATCTATTTAAGGCGCTGCGCGGCCGGGAGTCTGGTTCCCTGGCGTGGCGGGAGTCCCCGGCTGGCTCCACGAGCACTTTCTACTTGTGCATGGGCTTGGTTTATACGAATTGCCATTAAACGTCTCTGCACCAGCTAGCCTTCTGTGTCTGCTGTGGGCGGGGCGGGAAGATCGCCACGCAAGTCGCTGGCCTCGGCTCACGCCTTAAGCGGGGCGGAGCAGCGCGGTTTTTCCGCTTCCGACGTGTTTCCGGCCTTAAAGGCGTTTCGCCCTTCCCTTTAAGACGCACCGCCCCCTCTCACTCATTCCCAAGATGGCGGACCTACTGGGCTCCATCCTGAGCTCCATGGAGAAGCCACCCAGCCTCGGTGACCAGGAGAGTCGGCGCAAGGCCCGAGGTGAGGATCCCAAATTCACAACCGCGTATCTTCGCCAGATTCTTGGGACCACACTCTCCCCTCTTTGAATAATGCCACCTCCTACCCTAAAAGACACCCCCACAGGCCACTTCTGAGACCCTCAGAGTCCCTAAAAGGCCTGTCAGTCCGCCCGCTGTTCTTTGCAAACAATGATTGGCTACCTCAGCTTGTCTCCTGCCTCCTGACTCTTCTTCCTATCCTGGCCTTTTGCAGTCCTCGTTTGCGATTGGTCAACGGGCCTGCCTGTCTGCTGTTGGTGAGCGCTGATTAGTAGGATGCCTTTTTCCGATTGGAGGATGTCGTATCCAGCCGTGTAACTCCAGTTCTATTACGATTGGGTTTAAGGCGCGCCCATCCACCCGTCTGTTCCCTTCTATTGGCTAGCTCAACCAAAAGCTCTACCTTTAAAGTGTTGCCTCTTCAGACCGACCTCAACCTCAGCTCCTCCCATTGGTTGGCTGGATCCTCCTATGTATGCCCCTCCTTGAGTTAACCCAGTCCCTCATACCTTCAACAGCCCTTTCCTAACTATAGCCTTAAATTCCTGTGCTGCCCAACTAGATCGTGATGTTGATTGGAGAGATGAGAATGCCCCGAAGGCTCCGATTCGCCATCTCTCCCCCCAGCCCCCGCGCTGAGTAGCTAACCAGAAAGCTCGCTGGAGTTTGGCAGCCAGAGTAGGGTGCGGCCCGAAGAGGCCTACTCAGTGTTGGTTCAGAGCGCATGTGAAGGACCCTATAGGAAGGACAGTTTAGGTGCACCCACCTCCCAACCATGTGAGCCTTTATCGTGGACAAGTCTCATATCCGGCACCTACTCCCCATCTGCCCAAAGGAGGCAAGACAGCATGCTTTCAGAATGTTCAAAGACTGTTAAATACCTGTAGTCCCTTATTTACAAAACTTGTGGAGCCAGAGGTGCTCATCAAGGAGATTACAGACCGTGTCTGGAACGTTTATTATGATCACACAGAATTTTAATAACCAATTAAGTACTTTGAAAGAAATTCGTGTGTAGGAGAGATTAATTGGGAGTCCTAGGCTTGTCTGAAATGAGCTGAGCAACAAAGAATAGGTAATTCAGTAAAGGGAGTGAAGTCTGTTTGAAAGCTATAGGAAAGCAGAGCTTAATAGGAAACAGGAGTGTGAGTTACTTAATGTTCAGATGAGTAATAGGAGTGCTCACATCGGCTCTCAGAATTGGAGGTTTTAGCCACTTGCCTCGGGTCTCGGGTTACCAAGCTGAATTTGGAACCCAGATGTGACTTCGTAGCCTTAATGTTCTTTTACTGCCTCCCAAGATACAGAAAAGATTGAAAAAGCAATTAGAAAACAATGAAAGGTGAAATCAGACAGACAAGAGCCTCTATTATAGGAACAAAATTTAAAAAACAAAACAAAAAACCCCACACGTCTTTAGCAGTATAGCCTAGAGGAAATCTTGACTCATGGTGAGGATTCAGTGTTTGCAAGAGGAGGAAGAACATTCCAGAGAGAAAGAACAACATGTGCATGGAGTGACCAGATAGTAGGAAGAGTTCAGTGCCACTTTGGGGACTCAGTCCTGTGGAAGAAGTGGACCTAGGATTTTGAACTACCAAAAGCCAGGGGAGGGACATTCGGAGCTGAGGAACAGGAAGAAGATGCCTATGTACAAATCACAAGAGGCAGCAAACACCTACCATGGGAAAAGACAGGCAGGGTAAGGAACCGGGTTAAAAGCAGCTGAGCGAGCTGGAGAAATGGCTCAGTGATTAGGACCTGAGTTAGAGTCACAGAACCCACATCAGGTTGCTTACAACTTCGTGTAACCCCAGCTCCTGGGCGGAATCTGACACCTTTGATCTCCGTGGGCATGTGGATTCATACTCATACACATATGCATAATTATGATAATAAAAATAAATCTAAGGAAAAAAGGTAGTCTGAAAGCTGGGAGTGTTTCTCAGTGGTGAAACACTTACTTAGCATGTGGAAGGCCCTAGGTTCAATCCTCAATACATCAGTCAATCCTAGGCTAGCATATCTGTAAGTCTGAGGCCAGTGTGGACTCCATAGTGAGTTTCAGGTCAGCCTGGAAGTCTCAAAGCTGGGGGAGGGAGGGAGGGCAGGCAGCCAGGTACTGCTTATGGTTGGGGTTGCAGGTCAGTGCCAGATCTCATGTCTAGGTATATTCCCTGGGGTTGCATCTGTCCCCAAGGGCAGAGGGGATGATCTGGCACAAAGGCAGGATCTAAAAAAGGGGAGGAGCATTTAGTAAGAGAGAAGAGGTCATTATGGCTAACTTTGGACACTTGTATCCCCAGAGAAGAGGATGTCTTGGGGTTCCTGTTACTATGAGAAAGCACATGACTGAAAGCACTCAATGGGCTTCCTTTTTTTTTTTTAATTTTTAAAAATTTATTTATTTATTATTTATACAGCATTCTGCCTACATGCATGCCTGCAGGCCAGAAAAGGGCATCAGATCCCATTACAGATGGTTGTGAGCCACCATGTGGTTGCTGGGAATTGAACTCAGGACCTCTGGAAGAGCAGTCAGTGCTCTTAACCCCTGAGCCATCTCTCCAGTCCCCCCGCCCCCCAATGGGCTTTCTAGACCAAAGTTCCAAATTTCTTCAGCCCCACCCCCAAGCAAACCCAACATGGTCAGACCTGTCACAACAATAGTCCACTCTCCGTTACCAATTTCTGTCTTAGAGTTTCTGCTGCTGTGATAAAATACAACTTGACCAAAAGCAACGTGAGAAGGCAAGGGTTATGTCAGTTTACAGTTTCACATCACAGTCCGTCATCAAAGGAAGTCAGACAGGAACTCAAGCAGTGATGTGCTACCTATTGGCTTGCTCCTCGTGGCTTACTACCTGATTTTGAGTCTAGCCTGGTCTACAGAATGAGTTCCAGGCCAGCCACAACTATATACTGAGATGCTGTCTCCAAAATAATAATTTTATATATAGAGATATAAAGATAAATCATTCCCCGGTAGTCAGTGTATATATACTGTGGGCATTAAGTGAATGTTAATTGACGGTCTGGTAGAGTTGGTAAGTTGGGTGTGTGATTCTGCCTTTGTTTCTGCCATCTTGGTACTCTGGATCTTAGCACAGTGTCAGGTTGTGTTACAGAGTAAACATCAGGGAATCCTTGGTGAATGAACAGTAACCCTGCTGTTCAAGCACAGTGCTTCCCAGTGGTTATCAAAAATCTTTTAACCTGACCAGCTCACTACCCATGCATCAGCCCTGGCCTCATGCCGTCCTTTCTTACCCCTAGAACAGGCTGCTCGCCTGAAGAAACTACAAGAACAAGACAAACAGCAAAAAGTGGAGTTTCGTAAAAGGGTGAGAACAACTGGAGAGGTCACAGGCAGCTTCTGGAAGGATTTGCAGTAAGAGTTGGAAGGTTGAGGACTTGGCAGTACTGACAGTGCCTCCAGATGGTGGAACTAAAAGCCCATGGCCCGGGAGCCGGGAAAGTGGTGGGAGGTATAAAAAGGGCACCCATTGGCCCAGGAGATTAAGTGGAGCTGTCATCTCATGTCCTCCCCCTTTTGTTTCTCCTAAGATGGAGAAAGAAGTGTCTGATTTCATCCAGGACAGTGGACAGATCAAGAAAAAGTTTCAGCCCATGAATAAGATAGAGAGGAGCATACTGTGAGTGTCTCTGGGCTTGGGGAGGCAAGGAATGAACGACAAAGGGGCATGAACGAGCCAATGTGGACTAGACTCCTCCTGGCTCATGTACTCTCCTGCCTTCTCTTTGCAGACATGATGTGGTAGAGGTGGCTGGCCTCACATCCTTCTCCTTTGGAGAAGATGATGACTGTCGCTATGTCATGATCTTCAAAAAGGTAAAAAGCCTGGCCCCTCCCTCCTCCTCAGCCTATCCCTGCACCAGAGGGAATGGCATCCCTCATATATTTGGACTTTGACTCTACCTTTCTCTTCATCTGCAGGAGTTTGCACCCTCAGATGAAGAGCTAGACTCCTACCGTCATGGAGAGGAGTGGGACCCCCAGAAGGCTGAGGAGAAGCGGAAGCTAAAGGTGAGCTGTTCCTGGCAGGCCCTGGAGCCCATAACCATCACCTGGAAGAGGCCAGCTGGGGTCCGGGCCTTGAGCACAGGTACCCCACCTCTGTGTCCTTAGGAGCTAGCTCAGAAGCAGGAGGAGGAGGCAGCTCAGCAGGGACCTGCAGTTGTGAGTCCTGCCAGTGACTACAAGGACAAATATAGCCACCTTATTGGCAAAGGAGCAGCCAAAGATGCAGCCCACATGCTACAGGCCAACAAGACCTATGGCTGTGGTGAGCCATGGCAGGAGCTGTGGGAGGCATGGGGGAAGAACATAGTTTGGGGGAGGGGAGCAGAGACTGAGATCTTGCCACTCTCTCCTCTGCTGCCAGTGCCTGTGGCCAACAAGCGGGACACACGCTCCATAGAAGAGGCCATGAATGAGATCAGAGCCAAGAAACGTCTGCGGCAGAGTGGGGAAGAGTTGCCAACTACCTCCTAGGCATCCCACCCACCTTGCTTTGACCTCCAGCAAGGCAGGGGCATGGAGGGACAAGGCTGCTGCTATCAGGACCCATCCTGGGGCCCCATTTCTAAACTATGAGGCCCTGCCAGCTGCCACTCAGGCTAGAGGAGAAGCAGGTGTTTATTACTGCTGGAGTTTGGATGTATGGTGTTTGTGTGTGTGTGTGTGTGTGTGTGTGTGTGTGTGTGTGTGTGTGTGTGTGTAAATGTGTGAGTGGGTATTTAATCTGTATTATTCTCTATTACCCTTGGAACTTTCTTCCCCATGGGCCTGGGCTTACTTTACATTGAATAAACACTGTTTGACCCAGTGTTCTGACTTGTACATAGAATGTAGATACTAAGCCAGTGGTGGCACATGCCTTTAATCCTAGCACTTGGGAGGCAAAGCCAGGGAGATCTCTGTGAGTTTGAGGCAGCATGATCTACAGAGAAAACTCCAGGACAGCCAGGGCTACACAGAGAAACCTTGTTTAAAAAAAGAAAAAGGAGGGAGAGGGAGAGAGAATTCTGCATATTACCTCTGTTGGCAGAGAAAAGAATAATTAGGTTGAACAGTATAAAGTTGCCGTTTGTTTAAGTTAAAGATGGCCAATTATTAGCATTGTTACTGTGACACTAACATTTTTTTATTTTTGTGGTGCTAGCGATTGAACTCGGGGCTTCGTGACTACTGGGCAATCGCCACGAAGCCAGCATGACGTTCCTTTTTCTAGATATATGTGTGTGGATGTTTTACCTGTATGTAAGGATTTGTTCCATGTGCCCCTGGTGCCCCTGGTGCTCAGAAGAGGGCACCGGAGTCCCTAGAACTGGAGTTACCAATAGTTGTGAGCTGCCGGGTCAGTGCTGGGAACTGAAGCCTGGTGCTTGTTGTAAGAGCAACAGATGCCACTAACCACTGAAGTCCCCTAAGCTTGGGATTTTGAGACAGGCCTTACTATGCATACAGCCCAAGCTGCCTTGACACTTGCTATCTCATCCCCATCTCCCAAGGCCTAAGATTACAGATGTTAAGCCACCACACCCAGCTAAGATATAGTATTTTTAAGGCTGAAGCCAGTCTTTGTATCCTGGCTTTACCAGTTGCCAACTCTGCTGTGTTGAATAAGGTTATGTTCAACTCATTGTGCCTTGGTTTCCTGGTGTATAAAAGGGGGATAAGAATGGTAAATCTCTGATAGGACTGTTTCAAAGCTTATGTGGGTTAATAATGTCAAGTATTTGAACACTTCAGACCCTCACAAGCTCCACTGAAGTGCTAAATGATCTCATTATCCTTTAATCCTTGAGAAGCACTCAGTCTGGCTGCAGCCTGATCCAGATCCCTTGACTGCTGGGAGCACCAGGCCCCTCGGCCCCTCTGCATCTGCAGCTGCCTGCTCAGGAGCTGCTTCAGCCTTCCATTCCTCCAGCTCCTTCTCACAGACAGTGTTTGCTTTCTCTAGCTTCATTCCAAACTTTGAAATTCTCTGTTCTATATCCACGGAGCTTTCAAATCCCTTACTTCCTTGTCACAGCAGGTCACATGATAGTCTCTGCCTTCTTCCCTGCTACCTGTCTACCCCCTGTCCTTCCTGGCAAGCTCGCCATCCATTCCCTCCTTCCTTCCAAGGAGCACACCATGGTCTTGTTTGGCAGTGTTTATTTCTGGGAGAAGGGCTTGAAGGCCTGTGTCTGTCCTGTGAAATCCTGGAGTCTCCAGCTTCTCACTTGGCCTTTGGATTACGGAACTTTCGTCCAGCAAAGACAGCTTTGTCCCCAAGAGCCTCTTCAATCCTACAATACAAAAAAATCAGAGCTACCACCTTCTAACCTAGGAGCGCCTTCCTTGCTCCACCGCCTAGGCCTCTGTACAAACTATACCTCATAAGCTGGTTGTATTTGGCCAGACGCTCTGAACGGCAGGGAGCACCAGTCTTGATCTGAAGTGGGAAAAGGGTTTGGAGGGGTTAGGCTCTTTTGGGCCCCAAAAGAGCAAGCTGTAGTGGTATCCAACATAGGTGACCCAAGTGATAGATACCAAGGTGACTAAGGAAACTTGGTTAGACACTCAGTGGAGGGAAGCCCTAAGTACCTGTCCTGTGCAGAGTCCCACCACAAGGTCAGCAATGAAAGTGTCTTCAGTCTCCCCAGAGCGGTGGCTCACCATCACTCCCCAGCCATTAGACTGTGCCAGTTTGCAGCTGTGCGGGAAGGACATTTGATGAGGCCTTATGTGACCACCTCAATAAGAAAGCCAGGGACAGGCAAGGTAGAACTCTCCCTTTGTTTTGGGCAGTGACTAAGTGCTTTGGGAAGTAGAGATTTCTGATCTTGGATTAGGGTGGTCAGAAGATGGCAAGAAGGACACAACACAGGAGGGAGGTTAAGGGACATGGCAGAGCCACAATGGCAAAAGTCTTAGAAACAAGCTGAGAGGCATAGCCTTGGGGTTAAGAGGCTTGAGTAGGTCAGGTGCCCAAGGAAAGGCACTCATGGCAAGGGCGACAGCAGTGGCTGGAGCTGGAGCTGAGGGTGGCCACGGAGAACCGAGGCAGGAGGCACTCACGCCTGGATGGATTCCGTCACCGAGCCGATCTGGTTGACCTTCAGTAGCAGGCAATTGCAGGCCTTCTTCTCAACAGCCTGAGCGATCCTCTTGGGGTTGGTGACTGTAAGGTCATCTCCCACAATCTGGATGTCCACCCCAGAGAGGAACGAGGTCCATGTTGCCCAGTCATCCTGGTCAAAGGGGTCTTCAATGGAGACCACTGGTAGGGAGTTGGGAGCATAGATGGGGTTAGAGCTGGGCTGGATGGAGGGATGACAGGCAGCAGGGGTTAAACGTAGCTATGAATGAGCTAGGGATGGAAAGGACCAGAATCTTGACAGAGGCAAATACTAAAACCTATGTTTGGTAACCGCAGAAGACAGACAGGGGAAAAGCACCCGGAAATCTCACCAGGATAGTTCTTGATGAAGTTCTTGTACAGCTCCCCAAGCTTCTCCCCACTGATGTGCCTCGCAGGATCATCAGGTGACTTGAAGTCCAGATCATACTTCCCATTGCGATAGAATTCAGATGCTGCCACGTCCATGCCAATCACCACCTTGTCTGGGTACCCTGCTGCCTGAATGGCTGTCTTCAGCAGCTCCAGGGCTAGGAGAGGAGCAAGAGATGACCTGAGACTCCAGTATCCTGTATCTGCAGCCTCTCTTTCCCCCTACCTCAGGGGCACTCAGGCAGTCTATGCCCCAGGATGTTCAGCACTGACCCTCATTGTTCTCCAGGATGTTGGGTGCAAAGCCACCCTCGTCACCCACATTGGTGGCATCCTTCCCATACTTGGCCTTGATGACCCCCTTCAGGTGGTGGTAGACCTCAGCGCCAATGCGCATGGCTTCCTTGAAAGAGCTGGCTCCCACCGGCAGAATCATGAACTCCTGCATGGCCAGCTTGTTTCCAGCATGAGAGCCCCCGTTGATCACATTGAAGGCCTGGGACACAGAAGTTGGTGCTCAGAGCTGGGTGGCATAGGGGTCACGGGTGAGAGGGAAGTGGAGGTGGAAGCTGTACTCTGCTCCCTGCTCAATGGTCTAGGATGCATCATGGTATTCCTAAGAGCCTTTCGTCTTCCTACAAAATGGTAATAATGCTTGCTTCCCTACAGTTCTGACAATTAAGAGAAATCAAATATACATATGACAAGGAAGAATTTTATTGCATTCTAAATGAATGGGCTTGTTTCACTCTCAAAACACCTCTATTAACTGTACACTCTCTTCTTTACAAATGAAAAAAGTGAGACATCGAGGTTAAATAACCTGCCTGAGATCACACAACTAGAAATGGAAAAGGCCGGGGTCGGAACCCAGTAGCTATCTCCAGAATCTTAACATATTCTTCCTAGTAACAGTAAGTGGTAACATTATTATTAAGTTCTGTCCTGCCCAGGCAGGGCTCCAAGGATGGAAGTGACTGGGGCAGCAAGGGAATGAAGAAAAGACACAGACAGAAAAGCTGGGGACCAGACAGAGTGGGCTCTCTGATGGAAAACCCTCAGCACTCCAGAAGCTAAATATGTTTACTATACAGAGCCCAGTGTGTTTATTATTAGAGCTGAACAGAGAAGAGGGTTACTGCATACATAGAAACAAGGAGGTGGGGGTTATGGTATACAGCTGGACCACAGGAACAGGTTTAGGGGATCTTGGTAAGAGCAGGCTTTGTAGAGGAGCAGTCTTCAGACTGTAAATATCTAAAGGGGAAGGCGCCATGGTAGACATGTTATGCACACACTCTCAATACTTGCACTTGGTCATCGAGGAAGGAGGAAGGCATCATGCCTCTGAATCTTAGCCTAGGGGAAGTCTTTGCCATTCCTCGATGGGTCTGAGGCCCTGGGGTCTTTGACAAGGCTGGTTCATGTCGTAGCACACATTTACCCAGGACCTTGCACACTTGGGGCTCTTTCTGCACACTACAAAATTCAAGGGGCTACAATTAAGAGAGGGTGGTATCTTAAATAGTCTCAGAGGATACAAAGACATACTGAGATCTTTGCCCTGAAAACAATTTCAAATCCGACTGCAAGAATGAGACAGGGGATGGAATGAGGTCTGAGTAGCTGGCCTGAGCCTGGAATATAAAGGAAGGGACCTGGCAAGGGAAGGAAGCCTCAAGAGGCTTAGCTTTAGATGGTGGGAAAAAAGGAGGGGCTGGAGCACAGCAGGAAAGATTTCATTTCAGGAAATGCTTCTTTGGAGCAGGATCTGAGAAGGTAGATTTTCTGGGGGGTCCGGGGGGAGGGTTGCTCAAACATTCCTAGCTGGGAGGTGCAGCTGTCATA
The DNA here is from genome assembly GCF_011762505.2 of Arvicanthis niloticus. Classification (NCBI taxonomy): domain Eukaryota; kingdom Metazoa; phylum Chordata; class Mammalia; order Rodentia; family Muridae; genus Arvicanthis; species Arvicanthis niloticus. The sequence continues at coordinate 51,157,964 of NC_047663.1, forward strand.
CAGACTCAGCACAACCACTCACAGGCACAGGAAGCACGAGGTCAGGATTCCCTGCAAGATCTGCGATGTGGCGGTAAAGAGGGACCCCTTTCTCAGCTGCTCCAGCCTTACAAACGGCCAGGGACACACCCAGGATGGCATTGGCCCCAAACTTGGCTGGAGGGAGGCAAGCAGGGAGAAAAGATGAGAGCTCTTACAGGTCTGGGGTTTAATTCCTTGAACATTCCCTCTGGTCATCCGAGGAAGAAGCTTTCTAAATCACTTGACATTAAGATTTTGTTAACTCATCTCTCTTTCCTGGCCTGTGGATCTCTGGAAGTTCAACCCCCTGGGCCAAGAGTTTCACATGTGTCTACTGCTAGCCTGCCAGGCCTGGCAGAAGCCAGGCATCAGGAAATGCCTGTGGAATGAATAAAAGCCTACTCTGCTACGGTGTGCCCCAAGATGTGGGACAGAAAGAGCCCAGCCAGCTGTCAGTGGTTTCTCTTCCACCCTTTGCTGCATGCTACACCCTTCCACTTCGGGCACCTCACTCACACTTATTCTCAGTCCCGTCCAGCTCGATCATAAATTTGTCAACTTTTTCTTGATCCACAACACTTAGTTTCTGGAAGAGACAGAGGTTGGATTTCTCAGGAGTCAGTCAGGTAACGTGCAGGATGAAGCATAATCGAGAATACTGGGAGTGGGACTACCTGAGGGAAGGCACGGGGTCACAGGGAGGAGGGAAGGAGGAGCTGGCTCCTCCACTTGCCTTTTCCAGCAGAGCAGGACCTAGAGTCTTGTTGATGTGTTCCACAGCCTTCAGCACTCCTGGAGGCCAGAGAATGGGTTCAGATTTCTTTTGTTTGTTTGTCTTTTTTTTTTGTTTTGTTTTGTTTTGTTTTGGTTTGGTTTTTGGTTTTCGAGACAGGGTTTCTCTGTGTAGCCCTGGCTGTCCTGGAACTCACTCTGTAGACCAGGCTGGCCTCAAACTCAGAAATCCACCTGTCTCTGCCTCCCAAGTGCTGGGATTAAAGGCGTGCGCCACCACTGCCCGGCCGGGTTCAGATTTCTAAGTGGGTTAGGCCTCATCCCATGAGGGGCTCTTGGCTTTGGGTTCCGGTCCTCGCTCCCCGTCCTTGAGTCAGTCCACACAGGGTCCTTCCATGCTGAGTTAGTCTTTGCTCACCTTTCCCCAAGTATCGTGATTTGTCTCCATCTCGTAGTTCCAGTGCTTCATAGATACCTGTGGACGCTCCACTGGGTACAGCTGCTCGGAACCGACCTGGGCAGGAGGAACTGGCAGATCAGAAGGAGTCCACCAACAAAGGCCTGGGGTCACCTCCCTGGACCCAGGAAGAGGAGCAAATACAGAGAAACTCCTGCTTCCCCCAGCTTTGGAACCAGGAAGAAAAGAGGGTCTGCAAAGAAGTCTGGGGAAAGGAACCTCTGACTTCTTTGCAAAGGACAGGATGTGGCATAGAACTCTTGGGGAAGGAGCCAGTCAGGTCGAGGCAAACCAATTCAGCAAGCCTGTGTTACCCTTGGCTGTGTGCAGGTCCACCTCCACTGTGGGGTTTCCCCTGGAGTCCAGGATTTCTCGGGCAAAGATTTTTTGCATGGCCATGGCTGCACCACAAGAGAAATGAGTGAGCGAGCGAGAGAGTGAGCATGGACAGTTGATCCCTTAAGGAACTACAACTCCCTTGCCCTTTTAAGAGTCTTCTCCACCCGAAGAAGGCAGGTGCTGGAGCTAAAAATACCCCATAAAAAGGTCACAGACCAAAGAGGAAGGCAGGCTGGTCCCCTCCCCCCACTCAGAATAGCTCTTGTTGCACCCTCCCAATTGGAGAATCAAGCGCTCATGACTTTATAACTCCCCAGATGACACCATTCCCTGAATACCTCACCAAGCTTATACCTTCTTGTACCTTTACGATTAAGTAATCTGCTTGCTACATCCTTCTACCTCTCAAACCGATCTGGTTCTCACTGTCCCAGTCCCAAATCCTCCGAGACCCCAGATTCTCCGCCTGGCTCAATGGTGACTTCTTTATCCACTTTCCCACTCTTCAGAGCTTGCTCTCCTCTGTCAGTACCCTTCAGTATTTGCTTTAATTCTGCTCCCTCCAATTCTAGCCTCTCTCTTTCAAGTACCCTCAATCCTAGGAAAAAAAAGCCAAAATTCCCCTCACTTTTCCCGAGCCAGCACCACCCCACCACTGCACACCGTGTAACTGATGTTTTACCAAACCTGTGATGTCTTCCTTGGGACTCTGAGTGGAGTGTCTCCTCTAGGTAGCAGCTGGGACAGTGTCAGCTCACCCCCTCTCAGGCTGGGCATTTATTTCCAGGCCACCCTGTCCCCCAGCCAGCCCCGCCTCTCTCATTCCATCCTCCTCCCCTCCACACCGGGCAGGCAGCCAAGTGCCCACTACAGCCTGAAGCAGAAGCCTCTGGCCTGGGGCATGTACCCCCTTCTCAAAAGTTAATGACTACTCCTATGCATTTTCTTCCTGTACCCCCAATAAAAGTCTCTACTTTGAGGTCCACTCTTTGGGAAAGCAGGAGAGAGGCTTCTGATAGGAGGGTCTTTCCTCTGAAACTTACATTCCGTCTTGCAAAGGTTAAAGAGGAACCAAGTGCCCTTTTAGAAAGGCCAGGGGTAATCTGAGCCCTGCAGGCTGAGGAGGGGGCCTAGAAAAGGGCCTGCAAGACTGCCGTGTACACGTGCTCCACTCACTCTGCAGGCAGAGCAGGCCACACAGTTGGGGGAAGGCATCAGCGGTGCTGAGCAAGCTCTTTGGTCTAAAGTCGACACCCCTCGACCAAAGAAGGCCAGCGCTTTCACCTCTTGGGTCCTCATAACAGCCATCCCGGCACCACTCCACCCTAGCCTCTCTTGGCCAGTGATGAGCGATGAGAGGCCAGGAGACGAATATAGACCAGCACTGAGCGCTGGCCTGGCGCCCGATAGCTACTGCTGGGATAGCATTTATGTCCCTGCGTGAAGCCTAAGTGGTCAGGAGCCCTTTTCCCCAACGACTGTGGGCGCTTCAGCGTTCAACCCTTGTCTATCAAAGAATGGTGTTATATCAGGAATGGGAAAAAAAAAATGAATGGACGGGAAAAGGGGATGACCCTTTGTAAGCTCTTGGACGCCTGTGGCCACTCTGTCCATCTATTTGCAGCACAGCTGGATGAGAATCTCTGCACTCGGTAACTCCCTCCGCCTTGGCAGGTCTAGAGCTAGTGTGGGGCCTGCCCCGCGCTCCGTGGAAGCCTGACGGGCCGACCGGCTGGTTTCCCAGGGCGTCTCCGCTTTTCACTCGCCGACGCTGGAGCGGGTGACTCACCGGGCGGCCGGCTCTCGAGCGCTCCTCCCCGTCGGCCCTCCCCTCGGGGTCGTCCTTCTAGCCTCCACCCTAGGGTCCCCACCTGCGGTCGCGTCCCCGTCCCGCCCCTCCCCTCTTATCTCCAGCCGCTCCCTGCAGGATTTTTCCACCCCCCGGCGGGAGGCGCGCAGATCAGAGGTCAAGGGATGGCGGGCGCAGACCGCCACGTGCCCCAGCGCGGCCCCGCCCGTGACTCAGCCACGCGGCTGTCGAAGAACCTGGGCTGGGGGGCGTGGGGAACCAGAATTTTGGGATGAACATCAGGGAACCCAACCCGTCTCCCGAGAGGCAGCGAACCAAGTCCCCTCCAACCCCAACACCACTGGGAGAGGCTGCACACCCCTGCGCCCCTCCTCTGAGGGACCGGAAGCGGCCGATCCCCTCGGAGGCTAGGGTCCCGAGTGACTCCTTCACTCCCTCCAGCCTCACCGGCCTGCCATTCACCCCAGACCTGCTCGGCCGCGAGTGAGCTGACCGCACATAAGTAGTTAGCAAAAGTTTTACGGGAAAAGAAAAAAGCCCCAATGGGTCCAAAGTAGAGGGGACTTTCCTCTTCTTGTAAAAGTTGTCATCCTTGGTACTTTAGTATTCTTCCGCCTTGAAAAATGAGTCCCGTCGTGTCACCCGGCTGGCGCCCCTACTCAGTGACCTCTGTAGTCAGGGTTCAGGCTTGGGGCGAGGCTGAGCTGGACCGAATCCAGCGAAGGGAATGATTCCTCTGGAATATAGAGACACGCTCGAATGATCCCAACATGTGCGTCCACGGCAGACGGTTGGGACAGGTGCCCTGGTTGGAGACCTTTAGTACTGAAAATGACTAGAGTATTATATCAATTTTACTTTTACTCCCTTATCGCTTAAACAAAATGTGGAGAAGGCAGCAGCGCACAACCCAGAGCGTCTGCCCGTCCCGACTGCTGGGGACGCGTCTTAGGAAGGTCCAAATCTGTCCTGCCAGGCGCGCGCTCAGGCAGCCAAGCCGCTAGCCCCAACCGCCCCACGCGCTGTCTTCTCACTGCCCCGGCGCAGGCGCGGGCGCACGCGCCGCCGCCGCCCGCCGTTCCTTCCCTCCCGCGGAGGTGGGGGTTGGGGGGTGGAGGAATGATTCGGTTTAACCCTGGGTTCCCCAAACCCACTTTAATTTGTTCAATCTTACTAATTTTCCTCTTTTTTTCTTTCCCTTCTTCCTCTGGCTTCCTCCCCCAAATGGTTTGTATTCAGTATGAATTGGAGCGAGTCCTAACCTTAACCTCTCTTCTGCCACCATCACCACTCTAGCCTTTCGCATGGCTTTCCATCGAACTCGGCAAATTTTGCAAAAGAGGGGGGAGGGCTTTTTAAAATTGCATTTGCAAAAGTTCGCTATCTGGCCCGGCAAGAGGGGGATGGAGGGAGGGAATGGGGAGCAGGCCCCGCCCCGCCGCCCTTTGCAAATAAAAATCTAGAGGGGGGGGGAGGAGCAGGAAGTGGCGGTGCGAGGGCTGCTGCACAGCTAACAGAGCCGCGTTCCGGACGGCAGCGCGTGCCCCGAGCTCTCTGCCTTCCCCCGCCCGCCAGCGCCAGTCCAGCCCGCGATCTCAGCAGCAGCCCGCAGAGCAACCCCAGCAGCAGCGCCATGGCCGGGTGGAACGCCTACATCGACAGCCTTATGGCGGACGGGACCTGTCAGGACGCGGCCATCGTAGGCTACAAGGACTCGCCCTCCGTCTGGGCCGCCGTCCCCGGGAAGACCTTCGTTAGCATTACGGTACTGCGAGGCTTGTACGGTCCCGGGCAATGACCAGGCTTAGACTCTCAGGGAGACTTGGGTGGGGGCGGGCGCAGTCTAGCGAGGGCAGCGAGAGGCCGTGATCCGGTCCTCTCCCTGAAGCGGCGCGAATGGCGGCTGCATGAAACTAGGTCCCTCCGTTGCCCCCCAAGCTCTACGCCCCTCGGCCGCGGCGCCCATCTCGCCCGCCGCCCCGCTTTCTGCGACGGGGCGTTACATCCGGGGCACAGGGCGGGGAGGGGCGCGCCGCCCGGTGCGGCGGCCCACTTCCGCCTCCTCCAGGGCGGGGCAGGCACGCGCTGCAATTTTAGCTTGGGATTATGATTGATAAGGGGCTTGGGGAGTCAGGTCTCCCCTTTGGGCCGACTGGTCGCTCTCCCTCCACCATTGTTTCCTCTTATGCTGATGGGAGCGCCAGGCGCGTGGCCTTGGGCCCTTGCCGGACCTCCGTAGCACCCTGCCCCTCCCCACTCCGTTAGAGAGGGCGAGGCCGCCACACACACCCCCAATTCGGCACGTTAGCCTCAACATTCCTGTGAGGCCAATCCCGGAAGTCCCCTCACCCTCCCTTCCCGCCATCCGGCCGGGCCCGGAGTAGGGGAACTTTATGAGAAGTTCTGAGACGGTAAAAGTGAAGGAATAAGGTTGCTGCTGTTCCTACCACCACCTTCCCTGACCACACTGCCCGGAAGTGGGGAGGGGGAGCGGAAGTTCGAATGGGGGGGAAAGGGGATTTCCGGGCGGGAGGGTACCGGATATAGGGGTTTGGGGTTTAAGGCGGAGAAGAAGAAAGGTTCTCTGAGATGTCTCGAGTCTAAAGCAGACTAGTCTCCCACCGTTATAAACTTTTTAAACTTAATTAGAAAGCCCCCAGGGGTCAGCTTCCTTATCTTGGGGCAGAGATACCTGGAGCTAGACTCCAGCTTACCGGGAGACCCAGGCGTCCGGGCTCCTAACAACGCCTGCAGAACCTTTGACCAAATAAGGACAAAGTTACTTCTCCTCCCTTCCTACCCCCTCCCTTCCCCTCCCCGCTTCTGCTTTTCCTGAAGGACTGTTCTGAGCATCCAAAGGCTCCCCCTAGATCATTGATCGATTTTTGGTAACCAGCATTTTCTTCCTTTACTTTCTATACTAAACATGAAGATCTAAGACTTCAGAGGATTGTTTTTCTTCCTCCTGGACCCATTTACTAGACTTTAGGATCCTGATTTTACTGCCCATAGTGTTGGTTTTTCCCCACAACTTTTGATGGTGTGTATGAAGCACCTCCAACTCCACAGTACGTAAGAGGACAAATTATGCAGTACACTAACTTAACGAGGTGATTGATTCTTCTAGCCAGCTGAGGTTGGTGTCCTGGTAGGCAAAGACCGGTCAAGTTTTTTCGTGAATGGGCTGACACTTGGGGGCCAGAAATGTTCTGTGATCCGGGATTCACTGCTGCAAGACGGGGAATTTACAATGGATCTTCGTACCAAGAGCACCGGAGGAGCCCCAACCTTCAATGTCACTGTCACCATGACTGCCAAGAGTGAGTTTGAGTTTGACAGATTCTCTGGCTTTGAAATCCCTAACCTTTTGTTAGTCACTTTGTTTTATGTGTCCCCAATATCAAGGCTGCAAAACAGTATTTTACTCTGCTGGATATAGGAACCTTGGATGGTTCTTTGGGTTCTGTCTGCCTCTGGCTCCCCATTTTGTAAAGAAACTAAATTACATTATCTCTAAGTCTCTTCTTGTTTTGAGCCTTTCGAGATTAGTTTGCTTGGAGTAGATTGTTGGATTTGAAGTATTATTTGGCTCTAATCTGGAGTTCTGTAAAGACTTGAGAGGTAGGAAGCTCACCCACAGCAGTTCCTAGTCACATCAGTCTACAGCCTGGGAGCCTGAGACCTCTCAAGTTTGCCTTCTTCTTTACTAGTCTTAAAGCTTTTTTCCTTCTTTGAAAAGCTCTATTGTTTCAGGGTGACTGACAGCCTGCCTGTGTATAAGGGGGAGGGCTGCTAGGAGGGATGAGGTTAGGTTACCACCCCTGGGGCTGGACAGCTGCTGAACAGCTGGCATGGTTGAATTGTGACACCTGGGTCCTAGCTTCCTTTCTCTTTCCTCCAGCGCTAGTCCTGCTGATGGGCAAAGAAGGTGTCCACGGTGGTTTGATCAACAAGAAATGTTATGAAATGGCCAGTCACCTGCGGCGTTCCCAGTACTGACCTCATCTGTCCCCTCCCCCACCACTCCCTTTGGCTTTTGCACCCCCTTCTTTCCATACACACACATACCATTATTTTTTGGGCCATTACCCCACTTCCCTTATTGCTGCCAAAACCACATGGGCTTGGGGGCTGGGGCTGGACGGACAGATACCTCCCCCTACCCATACCCCCTTCCTGTGTGTGTTTGGAAAAATTTTGTTTTTGGGTTTCATTTTTGTTTTTTGTTTTGTTTTGGTCTTTTTTTTTTCTGAATAAAAAAAGATTCTACTAACAAGGACCTGTGTGGTTTGCACTTGGCATTAGTTGGAGACAGGCACTGTGACCCACCTCAATTATGTATCTGCTTCTTGGCTATATCCAGAATTAACCTAGACCCCTATAGTGGTATTTCCACTTCAGGTCTAGTTACATTGGTATGTAATGGACCATAGCCATCCAGACTAGAGAATGGGTCCATGGGTCCAAGCCTGCGGGTGAGGCAGGGCCACTTGAGTCATACTGTGTAGGTGGGGCTCCCCCATCCCTGAGTCATAGCAAACGCAGCTAGGGCTGTCCCCCTGAGAAGTTATAAGGTGATTACTCCAGAATTGTACCTGTGTAAAGATGATCTTACCCTTTAATCCACAAAAAAAAAGTTTATTAGTCCAAGAAGTGAAGACCATGTTCTATGGCTCCTAGCCCCCTCAAAAGGATGAGGCTGGGTTCATGAACCTGGGGTGGAAATGTACCCTATCCCTCACCCTCAGCTTATTAGACTGGAAAAAAGAGTTTGTGCAAATAGGTCACCAGAGGTACCAGGTATGGGGGTGTCAGGCCAGGGCAGCAGATGAAGGAGAAGGCGAGGGATCTGTGGAGGGCCCAGGAAAGACCAGGGGGGCAGGGGCTAGGGATCCAAAGGAGGTGGGGAGAGTAGGGCTAGAGCCCAAGAGTGGGGTCCATTCTGAAGCAGGTTGGTCCCTTGGTTCCCCTTCATCACCTTCCTCTTGCTCTTGAGTTTCTTCTTCCTGCTCTTCATCCCCAGGACCCCGGTGGACAGGCTGTTTGCAGATAGGGCAGGTCTTTCGGGTCTGAGTGAGCCAGGGATCCACGCAGCGACTGTGATAAGCTGTGGAGTAGCATGTGTGAAGTGTCTAGTCCCTGCAGGTGAAGCAGGGGTATAGACATGGGCACACGTAGGAGCCTTACCATGAGCACAGGGAAGTACCCGAAGCTTGTCCCCATCTTCATATTCATCCAGACAGATGGCACAGACATCATATTGATCTCCTGGGAAAGGGAAAGGATTCACTGAGCTACTCAGTTTTTTACTTGCCAGAACTTAGGGCACAACATAAAATCTTGGGGGTAGAGGGGACAAGCAGAGATAAGGGAAGTGGGTTTGGGGGGGGTAGGAGGGGAAAGCAGAACTGGGAGGGGCAAGGCTTTTGCTATAGCCTTATATGGTACTGGAGGCTCCAAGTCTAGATAACCCAACCCCTCCTCACCTGTTGAGTTCTCCAGCTCCTTATATTTATATCTCTTACTCTACACCCCCATACACAAGGTCAAAAATTTCCTTTGTTCATCTTTGCTTTCCTGTTCTGCCCTACCTTATTTGCTTGTGATTGGTTGTCAATAAAAGACAAGCAAACGTGGCATCTTTCCGGCTCTTTGAACCCTTATCTACTTGGCTCAAAAATCATTCAATATGAGGCTAGCTAGGAGAAAGGGCCCCCTTGCCCTGTGCCCTTACCTTTTTGATAGTCATGGGTAGGAATCTGTTTCAGTTGCTCTTTGGTAAGTCGGTTCCGTTGAAGCCGTTTCCGGTGCTGGATACATCGAACTATCTAGGGACAAAGAAGAGTGGACCAGGCTTAAGAAATAACTGGAAAAATTCAATAAAAACCTCCCATCTACAGTTCCAGTCTGGCATTGTAAGTTTCCTCAGCTACTTACCAGTACCGTTCCCATGGCCAAAACCAGCAGTCCCACAATTCCAGTAAAAGGAATGAGGTAATAGCCCAAGGGGAAGCTGTTGTCTGGAACCAGAAGCACCCGAGCCCTGAGGAAAGAAAGACAACCTCAAGCCAGGTTAAAATAAAGTTTACCGGCTTGGGACAAGGCATACATGAGAAAGTCAAGACAGATGAGGAAGAACCTGAGCCTGGGTAGTGAAGTTGGGTTCTATCCAGACTAGCATGGAACCCTAAAGGAGAGGGGAAGCATGGGAAGAAAATAAACATCCTACCCCTTCTCATAGACAAAAAGGGCTCGTAGGTACTCTGCACTTCTTTCTCCGATAAATACAGATGGGATCCAGATCTGTTGTTGGATTTCCTCTGTAGGAGGTAGGACATTAGGGATTTAGCCTTCCATTCCTCAATTCCCGGGAACTGGCTTTTGACACTTTTTGCAGGCCTCAGCCAACTGCCCTCTAGGTCTTCAGCCCTCCCGCTGAACGGAAAACGCAGTACAAATTTCCTCATCCTTACCACTGTTCCACACCATGTTTAGCAGTTCATTGGAATTCACATTGTGCACCACAGCTGCGCCATACCCAGCTTTCTGAGCATTTAGGACCTAAGGAGGCAGGTGGATAGAGTTGTAAACCTCGCCTTTCTTCATTCCTGGTGTCATTTACCTTGCTTACCACCTCCCATTCCCCATTCAGCAACCTTGAGGTCAAAGTTGCAGTCGAATCTCCGAAGCAGTGCAATAAAGACTGACCCATTGACTGGGGCTGAGGGTGGCGGGGCAATAGGACTGCAAGCATTTTCTGGGTGGGCCTCCACAAGGAACCCCTGAGGAATAAAGGCAAACAGTTGGATTTTTCATCTTTAGTTCTGTCTTCCACAGGACCTCCCAAACAGCACCACACCACACAATCTGTATCCTGCAGCTTTCTCATTACTCAATCTTGATGTCTGAGCATCCCACACAAATCAGAATCTACAACTCAGGTAGACATGGTAAAACATGCATTTAATCCCAGCTTGTAATTGGGAGTACAGTGAGTTAGGGACAGCCAGAGTTCCAGAGTCCAGTCCTCCCCCCCCCCCAAAAAAAAAAAAAAAACAGAAAGGATCTCTTAGCTTCTTTAAGATGCAGTTACAGTAAACAACATCCCTTTACCAGAGGCTCCCTGACTTCTCAAGGCTATTTTAGTTCTGTTTTTAAGTTTCCCACCAATAGTGATTCAGCTTGATACTCATTCGTGTCATTTTCACCAAGTTTTTTTTTACACTCATCTTTCAAGTACATACAGCATATTCAATTTGCTTCTTTCCCAATTAGCCATCTTACAACTCTACTGCTATCTGTGGCCCAATTGAGTTCATGCTATGTGGCAAGAACTTTGTAATGAACTACTACAGACATGCTTATCTCACAAGAGCCCTCATTTCTATTACCCATTTTACTCAGAACCAATAAAAGACTGTCCACAGCCATACAGACAGTGAGTAGCTCCAGAGACATTGCTGATAAGCACCTGCTTTTTATCTTTACCCACTTTCAGTCAGACTCCCTCTTAAACTTGGGAGTTCTAGGGGCTGGAGAAGGCTCAGTGGTTAAGAGCACTGGCTGTTCTTCCAGAGAACCCGAATTCACAACTGAGTGTAACTCCAGTTCCAAGGGATCTGACACCCTCACACCTATGCACTTAAAATAATAAACTTGGGAGTTCTAGGGTGGACACTAGATTCTGGACTCTGCATTGACATGATCATGAACTTGGGTTTTTCTGGGAGGGGGCGCTGTTTTGCTGGAGAGTCGACCTAGAATCACACTCTGCGCCCGATCACTGAACTATAGCCACAGCCCAATGCATTCCGCTGCTAACTCCACTATTTCCTACTTCCTGAGCATGGCTACTTAACCCCTGCCCAGGATAAACATAGGGAAACGGGAAAAGCATTACCTGGAGTCCCTCATCGCTCAGAGTGGCCCCAAATAGGGCTGGAAGGTCTGCAAAGTCCATGCTGGCATTGTGCTCCGAAGTCTGCAGACAAAACAGTACATTATTCAGTCTGAAACCCATTCTCAACACCCTTTCCCTGTCCAACCCTCAGACTCACCGCTCGAATAAGCCCTCGGATAGGGGCTGCTCCCCACAGCACAGTAGCCACAACAACAGGAAGCGGGAAGGCCGCGGGGTGCATGGCAGCAGGAGGGTAAAGCTGAGAAGGTCACGTCTTGATAGCAGGAGCAGAAGAGTCCTGCGCCCTCTCTGCCTCTCCTTCAGGATCCCAGGGGTCCAACCACCCCTAGGTCCCACTTCTCAGCTACATGGGGACGTCGGGGAAGGAACTCTGATTCGGGAAGTGAGAGATCAAACCAGCTTAGTGGAGCTGGGAGGGGAGACAATGTATCTTTCTCTGGTAGAGAAATAAAACAATAGGAGCGAAGGCAAACAGGTAACAACAACAAAAAAAAAAACTTCAGGAAGGGTGGGAGAAATCTCAAAGAGGTGGGACTTCCGGCCAGGTAGGCCGTCTTCCTATGTCCCTGGAAAAGGGTTTCCGGTAAGAAAGGCCGCTTCCAGTATTGGACGCTCAGGACGGAGGACTTCCGGTCCAAAAAGGCCGGTTGAAAGAAATGTTTGACATGTAGAGTGCCTGCGGAGACGGAGGGAGCCTCGATGCTCAGAAGCGGATCTAATTTTTTTCCCTTAATCCCTGAGATCTTGGAGCTGCCCTGTTTACAAACCTCTCCTTCGTCTGGCCGCCGCGGTACGTTCAGGTATCGCGAGAATGTTTACCACCACCTCCCCCTTTCGCCGCTGAAATTTACCGCGAGAAGCCTCATAGCCCGAACTAGGCTGACTCACTTGCTCTCGCGAGATTTTCAAACAATTTTTCCCGCGATTCTAATTCGGTAGGGGCGGGAGCTACAGGGTAGTTTCCTAAGTCACACCTCTTCATATTGCATCTTAGTTAGCCCCGCCTTATTCCCGGCTGCCTTTGCGCTACGAGCCTGCGCCTGCCCCAGCTTCCAGCTGGAGCCAGATTTGCCTGTCGGAGGGGCGTGCGCGCGCGCGCGCCTTCGCCCTGTTGCGCGCTGGTGTCACCTTGGGCGCGAGCGGGGCTGTGCGTGCACGGGACCCAAAGCCGAGGGCCATCAAGGGGCGATGGCGGCGACGGCGAGTCCCGGGGCTGGCCGGATGGACGGGAAACCCCGTACCTCCCCTAAGTCGGTCAAGTTCCTGTTTGGGGGCCTGGCTGGGTAAGCTCAGGCCCCAGGGATGGGGAAAAAGGAGGAAGGGACGGGAGCAAGCATCTGGGCCCGGTGAAACTTGGGGTATGTTGCAGTAAATTGAGCCGGTGCAGGGTCCCTGATGGGTTGCCAGGATCTGTTCACCCATGCAGGGGCCCAGCTGGGCTGCATTCAAGGGTCATTGCCCCTTGTTTCCACCACCATTGCTTCACTGTGCCTGTTTGGGTGGTGGGTCTAGGTCATTAAAGGCTTTGTTATAGGACAGCTTAGAGTCCTAGGTTGTGGACGCCCTCTCCACCCTTCCTTAGATTGCCTGTAGTCCTAATTCTGCTTGAACCCTAAAGAACTGCCTGAAGCATTATGTTTTGTATGCTCTTTACTGGGCAGCTGGACTTTCTTCAGCCCACATTGCTCTTGATGCACATACACACACATGCACACCAGCCTCCTGAATCCTTAGTTGCTTGTCAGGCCCTGACCTTTGTAACTTCTTGCTGCCGGGTTGCAGTAGATCTGGAACAGCTGACCTCTGATTCCTTTCCTGCCTTACTTCAGGATGGGTGCTACAGTTTTTGTGCAGCCCCTGGACCTGGTGAAGAACCGGATGCAGTTGAGTGGTGAAGGAGCCAAGACTCGAGAGTACAAAACCAGCTTCCATGCCCTCACCAGCATCCTGAAGGCAGAAGGACTGAAGGGCATTTACACTGGGTACTGTGGTTTCCACTTGGGGAGGGAGGTTGTTGGTTGGCAGGTCCAGACCTTGGCCCAACATGCTGACATTTCTTCTCAGGCTGTCAGCTGGCCTACTGCGCCAGGCCACCTACACCACTACTCGTCTTGGCATATACACTGTGTTGTTTGAGCGCCTGACTGGGGCTGATGGTACACCCCCTGGCTTTCTCCTGAAAGCCCTGATTGGCATGACTGCAGGTGCAACTGGTGCGTTTGTGGGAACTCCAGCTGAGGTGGCTCTCATCAGGATGACTGCTGATGGTCGGTGAGTTCCCAGTCTTAGCTTAACTTCAGTCCCATTTCTGGAATCTCGGATGCTTTTGTTGTTGTTAGTCTAGATCTACATCAGGGCACTTACCTGTTCAGGCTACCCTTTATTTGTTCCTATGGACCTTGGGCTGTCCTGATCTTGGCCTTTCCCTGCCTTTCCCCCAGGCTTCCAGCTGACCAGCGCCGCGGCTACAAAAATGTGTTTAATGCGCTTATTAGAATTGCCAGGGAAGAAGGAGTCCCCACACTGTGGCGGGTGAGCAAAAGGGTTGGAGTCGTGGGGCATGCTGGGTTACATCTCTGGCATTTTTGACTGTCTCCGTTGCCTCCGTTCTCCCACCTTCAGGGCTGCATCCCTACTATGGCTCGAGCTGTCGTTGTCAATGCTGCCCAGCTTGCCTCTTACTCCCAATCCAAGCAGTTCTTGCTGGACTCAGGTGAGAGATCCAGAGCTGAGCACTTGGTGCCCAGCCTGGCCTGAGCTACCTGAGAGTTGACTACCACCTTCTGCTTCACCTCCTAGGCTACTTCTCTGACAATATTCTGTGTCACTTCTGTGCCAGCATGATCAGTGGCCTCGTCACCACTGCTGCCTCCATGCCCGTTGACATCGTCAAAACTAGGTGAGTCTGTAGCCTGGGACTGGGGAGCTTCGGGAGGACCCCCTTCTGTCTTCCATGCTCATACTTCCTCTCTTTCAGGATCCAAAATATGCGAATGATCGATGGGAAGCCAGAATACAAGAATGGGCTGGTGAGGAGGCAGGGAAGGGGAGCTGGGTCAAAGTGTGTTGGGTGCCCTGGGAGAGGTGTGAAGGGGGCTGGGGACAGGGGACAGGGTGCTTGAGACCAGGTCCTAGCTTCAGCACTTCACCTGTCTGTCTAGGATGTGCTGCTGAAAGTCGTCCGCTATGAGGGTTTCTTCAGCCTGTGGAAGGGCTTCACACCATACTATGCCCGACTGGGCCCCCACACTGTCCTCACCTTCATCTTCTTGGAACAGATGAACAAGGCCTACAAGCGTCTCTTCCTCAGTGGCTGATCTGGCAAGGTCCTGGGCCAGGGCTTCCAAGTCACCCACTGCTATTACAGTCGCTGTGTCCTGGGGGCCTGGATTATGCTACCCTGGGCTATTCTATTTATTTTCCCTCGACAGTGTGGTTCCCTCCTTTGCGGTAAAGAACTTTAATCTATTCTACCCCCTGCTCCAGCTTGCCGTGCCTGGCCTGATGCTTAGGATCATTCTGTCCCTGGCTATTCCTGAGGAGACCTAAGAAACACCCTGAGGATTTCTAGTCTCTTGGGTGTTAGTTTCAGGGCATACAAGACAGCAGATCCCTCTCTCTGGGGAATCCAAGGCAGAGCTGAGGAGACAGGAGAAAGCAGAAGCTGTCAAGATGGCCAAAGAGTCTGGTGGAAGGATATGGCCTTCCTCCTCCCTGAGGACTTAATAAATTGGATTGATAACACCAATCCCAAATCTGGATAGTCTTGAGGATCATAGGGGGAGCTAGCTGCACAAAGAAGCTGGTATCTCTGGAAAACATACTGGAGTTTTTAACAAAATTATTAAAGAAAATCACCTACTGGTTTTATGAAAATGCTATGTAAGTAAATTGTAGCTCAACAGCTGACAGAAAAAGAAAAAAAAAAAAAAAAGAAGAAGAAAACTGGGCCTTGTGTGTGCTTGCAAGCCATTTGCCCCAAAATGCAGCTGACTCACAAATTATATCACAGTTCTCAGGAAAAGCCTCTGGGATCTGCCTTTTCAGAAAGAGGGAAGGGATAACAAGTCTAAATTGAAGCAAGGCATAGTGGTTCACACCTTTTATCCCAACACCCAGGAGGCAGATTTGAGTTCAAGACCAGCCTAGTCTACAAAATGAATTCCAGGACAGCCAAGGACACAGAAAGAAACCCTGTCTTGAAAAACCAAAACAACAATCAAAAAAACAAAAAAAAACCTGGACTTCTGTGGGCTAGAACCACAGTGGTTGAGTGAGAGGTCCAGAGCTCTTCAGGGGACATACTGGAGTCAAACCCAATGATTGAGGCAAAAATATATAATATATACTTTTTGACTGATCAGAAACTGCGTTGGCTAGGGAAAGTGATTTTTTTTCATCCACTTTTTAAGAATTGTGATTCTCAGGCTCTCAAGGAACCTACAGACTTCTTGGAGTATCAAGGGCTATGGAAAGGTCAAACCAGGAGAAGTGCTAGGCAGCCTAAGGGCTGTATGCCAAGTCAGAGGACAGGCAGGCAGCAGGTGCGAGCTGTCCCCTTGGCAGAACTTTAACACAAAAAGATGATAGTGCAGCATCCTGGTGCGTCTGCTGCTACTTTGTTTAATTCTTCCTTGCACACCATGTTCTAGGCCACCCAAGGTAGCTACCTGAAGACATTTGAAGCCTGCACCTTTACTTAAGGAGTTTAAAGTCCAGCAAGAAGATGGTGGGAACATTTGGAAATGGCTATAGCAGTGGACTGCACCCTACCCAACTTAGAAGAGAGACTTGTTTATGGTAATGAGATAGGCTGAGAAGGAGGCAGAAGTCTTAGCTAAAGTGAGGATGGGCTCAGAAGACCTGCTGGCTCAGATGACCTGTGAGACATTTGTAGTGGCTCAGGTACACGGTACCATGAGAGATGAAGCTGGACTGGTAGGGGAAGTCCATGAAGGAAAGTCTGCTGGCTAACCTCCAAGGTTGGTTTTCTACTTGGAAGAGTTCATGGCAGGAAAGAGATTCAGTTGGGTTCACAGGAAGATCTAGAACCAGTTGGAGAAGGGCATTCTGTAGACCCAGAAAAGTGCAACCTTCCTTCCCTTATCTGGCCCCTAAGCCCCGAATTGAACTAAAATGAGATATGGAAGAAGACCATGCTGGGAGAATCTGTGAAATTTGGGGAGAAAGATGCTATTACACCCAGCTTTGAAAGCAGGAGACTTAAAAGACTACAGTCAAACCCAACAGGCTGCCACATCCTTTCCCAGTCCCACTGACCTGTCCAGCAAGGAGAGTTGTGTTCTAAAGGCTATGTGTGTGAAGAATGTACCCACCTCTGCTGCAGTCAGTCAGGCTTTAGCTCTGCCTCTCAGCTCTAGAACATTTTCTCTTCTAGAATTGATACTTGTAGCCTGGTGCATAGCCAAACCCTGCAGGAGATGAGTCACTGAAGTGGAGGTGTCCTATCTGCCTACCCTCAGCTAGAGGTTTGTTGGGTATTTGGGATCAGGATGGTGGCAGTTGGGACTTTGGGATTCTTGTAACAGGTGCTTCAGCCACCCCCCCCCCAAAAAAAAAGCGAGATATTTATTTATTTATTTATTTATTTATTTATTTGGTTTTTCGAGACAGGGATTCTCTGTATAGCCCTGGCTGTCCTGGAACTCACTCTGTAGACCAGGCTGGCCTCGAACTCGAGATTTTTTTTTTAATATTTTTATTATACAAATGATAGCACTGGTAGAAAACCAGAAAGTGTTAAACAGGGAAAAAATACTCATGATACTTAGAGATAATGCTCCTGTCCTGGTTAATGGCTTTCCAGGTTTTCTTCCAAGTGTGAACGTGTGGGAGCCATGTTATTTGCTTTTTCTAGCTTTTTTTCCCCACAGTGGTAGCAGTGACTATGTAGCCTGTCAGTGTTCTAAGCAACATAGGGAGGTTGGTCCTATGACCACCCAGTTACATCACTTCACTACCTCTCTTGGTTTGTGAGGTCTGGAGTTGGGTGTGTAGATGTAAAGTGGGGTCTTCAGATAAAGGAGAAGTAAATAGGATGTCCTGTAATGGTCTCCCATCCCAACTAGATCCTAGTAGAGTCCAGTGAAGTCTTAGGAGCTCCAAAGCACTCACTGTCACAGACTATGACCTGAGTACCTAATGCCCACTGTACCCAATAGGTCTTGACCACGACCCTGACTCAGAACTGAGGGTCGCCGTCCTGCTACCAGAGGCCCCACACGCCCATTAGGCCTTATCCACAGGAAAAGGCTAGACCGGAAAGTAGGAAGTGACCCTTGAAGGAAGAGCAGCCAGGCTCGGGGCATGGTTACTTGCCTTGCCCTCTGCACCTCCAGGCTTGTGGTCTGTGTGCTTGTAGCCAATGCAGCAGATTGGTCCATGTCCAGACTGTGTGGTGTCACATGCCAGATCCAGGTCAGCAACAAGATGAGGACCACAGAGGCAGATAGGAGCCAGAGGAGACCCAGAACATAGAAGCCCAAGGGGAGGAGGCAACAAAAGTCAGAATTGAGAAAAAGATTGCTTTCAGAAGTATCAGAAGGTGCGTGAGCCACCACCTTTTGGAGATTGAAGCTGTTCCACTCTGGGTTTATTGTGGATTCTAAGGTAGAGAGTAAAGTGAGCTCTGTGGTAAAAAGTTGTTCTAAAATAGTCTCAATTGGGGTAGACTCTGGAGTGGCCAAGGTGGTAGTGAGCACTGGGGAGACAGTGGACACTAGAGTAATCGGGGTGCTGCTGGGCTCTGGGGTGGTCAAAGTAGAGGTGGTAAGCATTGGGGTGCTTCTGGGCTTTAGGGTAGTTAGGGTGGACATGGTAGGAACTGGGGTGCTGCTGGGCTCTGGGGTTGTCAAAGTAGAGGTGGTAAGCATTGGGGTGCTGCTGGGCTTTAGGGTAGTTAGGGTGGACATGGTAGGAACTGGGGTGCTGCTGGACTCTGGGGTTGTCAAAGTAGAGGTGGTAAGCATTGGGGTGCTGCTGGGCGTTAGGGTGGACATGGTAGGAACTGGAGTGCTGCTGGGCTCTGGGGTGGTCAAGGTGGAGGTGGTAAGCATTGGTTGGACGTTAGGCTCTGGGGTAGACTGGGTGGAGGTGGGCTCTAGGGTGGTTGGGATGGTGGTGGGTACAGTGTTGAGTTTTAGACTGTAGAAGGTTGTGTTGGATTCCGTGGTGTTTGGGAGTATGGTGAAACCTGGGGTCTGTGTGTGGGTGAATGTAGATTGTTTCTTACTGGGTTCGTGGGTTGGAGGCAAAGAAGTCATTTGGCTGTCTTGGTAAGTAGAAGACACTTCGGAGAGAAGGTCCCAGTGGGTAGTGTGAGCTTTAGTGTTAGAGAACTTGACCTCAGTCCTTGTGGCAGGAACATCAGGGACATCATCATAGTCATCATAGTCTGTGTCACCACCAGTGGTGGGGCAGCCCTTCCCTGGGTAGGTGTAGACAGGCGCATAGTTCAAATTGGCACAACGTACACTGGCCACATTAGGAGTCATGCCCCGGAGATCCACACCCTCCTTCCATAAGTAGACATTGTTGCTATTTTCCTGGAGCCAGTTACGGAAGTAGAGGATGTCACAGTCACAATACCAGGTGTTGCTGTGGAGAAAAACAAAAGGTAGGAGGAGGGTCCCAAAGAAGCCCTTTGGTATTGTCCGTAGCCAGTTCCCCTGAAGGTAGAGGGTGTCAAGGCTCTCCAGCCCATCTAGGAGCCCAGGGGGCAGCTCACGCAATTTGTTGTTGGACAGATCCAGTTTCCTCAGGTTGGTTGTGGACACCAAGAGTCCAGGGGGCAGACTCCTGAGATCATTGTTCTGCAAGTAGAGAAACTCGAGCTGGCTTAGGCCTTCTAGGGTACCAGGAGAAAGTGAGCTCAGCTTGTTGAAGGAGACGGTTAGACTAGTGAGTGCAGGCAGTGTCTGTCCTAGGGAGGGCAGGCTTTGCAGGTTATTGTGGGATAAGTCCAGGGTTTTCAGCTTTAACTGTTTTGCATTGGTCTGCAGACTGGTCAGCTCACATTTATCCAGGTATAGATGAATGATGTGAGTGAAATACTCCAGGGATGCTGTGGAGAAGGTACCCAGTTGGTTCTTGCCCAGGTAGAGGGTGCCTGTGTCTGCTGGCAGGCCTGCAGGCAATGCTGTCAGCTTCTTGTTCTCACAGTTTACTACCAGCAGGCTGGTCTCTTTGGAGATACTACAGGTGGACTGGGAATGTAAGGGACTTGGCAGCAGGAACAGCAAGATGAGAAGAGCCATGTGAACCTGTTGGCACAGGGAATTTGAAGGGGTGCCACCCATTGCATCATTTTCCCAGGGTCCAGCCCTTCACCGCTGTAGTTCTCAGGATCCCATCTAGAAACAGCTCCCACACCTCCCAGACTTCTCTCTCCTCTTCCACCCCTGCCTCCAGTCCTTGGTTCTTATACCCTCCTTAAACCCTCCTCCACCTCTGGTTCCAGCCCCAGCTTACAGTCAGGCAGAAAGTCCTCTGAAAGCACAGAACTTCTTCCAGGGAATGACTCCGTCCTTCTCTCTACTAGCTCCAAGGAGAGCCAGGCTAAGAGCAGGAAGGAGATAGAGATGGGGAGGAAATGACAACCTGATAATCAGCTCCTGTGACCAGGGAACAGTCTCCCTTGTGGGTACAGGCTCTTATCAACTCTCTCCACAGCTTTTCCCAGAGCCCTCCATTTGGTTTTACACTCTCACTTTCCTTCCACCCTGGAGAGATCTAGAGACTGCAGCCACCAACCACCAGCATTCAAATCCCCTCTGCATGCTACCTCTCTTCTCCATAGCAGTTCTTAGTGGTGCCCAATTCTCCTTCTCTGCTTCCTTACACTCCACTGCCACCTTTCCTACCCTAAGCTGAGCCTCTCTCCAATCTAGGGACTGCTGGCACCCTCTGTTCTGCATTCCCTGAGCACTTGACTGGTACTCTCTAAACTGTTTTTGCAGCTTCCATACTCAGGGCTATTTCCTCCTGGAGATGTGACAAGTGACACTCATTCTCTTGTTTTTTTTCTCTTGCCTCTGTGGTTGGTCCTTCTCTGTCTCCTCTGTGGCTCCCTCTTCCTCCAGCTTTCTGGAGCAGTAAACCTGCCTCCATAGTATTCATAGGTTTTTGAAACATAACCCCATAAGTGCCTGGGATATACTTTGCTGTGCGTTTAATCACCACTTTTGCCCTAGACTTAAGTCTTTATCTCTACTCTATTTCACATTTTCTGAGACCTGAATACTTAACATTAGATTGTTACTTGGAGTTTTCCGCTTACATATTCTTCAAGTATAGAAACAGTGTATATCACTGAGAGCTTCCAACAGGAAGGTGATGAGTTTGAAGCCAGCTTGGTCTACAAAAGAAGACCCTTTTCATTAAAGAAACAAAACAAAACAACAAACTATCATCCAAAACTCAAGTATATTAAAAAGTCAAGTTCATTATGCAAATAGTTTCATCTGTTGGCTATGGAAGTACAGGACTGTCTAACACCAATGCATGGAAAGCAGAGGCAGGAAGATCATGAGTCCATGGCCATCCTGAGCTGTATACTGGGACCTTGTCTCAAATGAAACAAAAAAGAAGCCCCATAAAAAATAGCTTCTCCTCCTCTGTTGTCCACAACTACTCAGTTACCTAGTCCTTTCAAACACTACCTGGTACTCTCCGTCTTAACACTCACCCTGCTATCAAGTCCTCCTAATTTTGACTCTGATATCTTACTTTTTCATGTCCATCCATCTTCCACTCCTCAGTCCAAGGCACTGTCTTTGCTGCAGTAGCCTTCTGATTGGTTTCTAAATTTTCTAACTTCCTATTTCTCATGGGAGAACTGCAAATTTGCTAATCTGCCAACTACTAAAACTCATCAGTGCCTCCTGATAGCTCTCAGGAGGCAATCTGAAGTACCTGAACAGGGCCGTTAGATCTGAAACATGCCACCTACCTGCTCAGCCCCATTGTTCAGTGCTTTTCCCTGTCCTGGTCATTCTCATACTGAACTTTCACTCTGTCTTCTTCCTAACTCTTACATATCTGGCAAGTTCCAGCTCAAAATTCATTCCTCTGGAAACTATTTTGATTTTGCAAGCCTGGGTTGTCTGTTACAGAAAGTCAGCCATCATGTCTGTAGGGCCACTGCCCCATCTAATGATTAAAGATCCTGCCTACCCAGAAGGGGTGTACATGAGCATGCCCCTCTGCTTACTGCTGATGACTAGACATTGGGTAGACACAAGCCACATGTACCTAGTCACAAACTTGCCACTTATATAATTTGCTACGTGAAACAAGTATCAGGAGATGAGACAGAAGGTTGCATTGGTGGAAGTTATCATGGTGAACCTCTGAAGGTGTTTTTTTTTCTACTGTGTTGCTATCTGTTTTCAGATATAAGCCATAGGAAAGGGATACATTACTTAGGCCAGAGACAATGCTGTACATCTTTAATCCCAGAACTTTTATAAAAATAAGTAACATTGACTAGAGCCAAGCAGTGAGCTACATGTCTGTAGCCTTGGTTAATTTGTAGGCTGAGATGGGAGTTCAACTCCAGTTTGGGAAAAATAGCAATACCCTGTCTTTAAAACACTGTATATGGTGATGTGTCAGGGGCCGCTCTGACAAATGTTGGAACCCACACTGCCCCAAGCTTTGGGGGCTAGATTGTTCTGGCTCGTACTGCTGCTCCTGTCTTCGGGTCAGGGTTCAGCAAGAGAGAGAATGAGGGTGGACGCAAAGAATGGAGACCAGACAGAGTGTGATTCAGTCCCGTTTATTCTCAAGTCTCTCTTCTCTCTTTCCAAGTCCTTTGTTCCTAGTCCAAGTCTCAAGTCCCTAGTCCCCAGTGCCTCCAAGTTCCAATTTTCTAGTCCCCTCTTCTGTCTGCCTCTCACCTTTTATAAATCTCACTTAAGTCACGCCTTTAAATCTCATCTCTAAGTCACACCTTTAAGTCAAGCCTTTAGGTCACACACACCCAAGGGAAAATCCTGGGTATATAAAACAAGATGTTATCAGAGTGTGCTCAGCTGTTGTAGGCTGTTGAAAACAAGTCTCTTGTCAGGGTATATGGCTCAAGATGTCTGCAAGGATGATAGCCGCCTTCTGTCGGCTCTCCACAGTGATGCATACTTGTAATCCTAACACCTGTGAGGAGGAGTGCTAAAATGATTTCGGTTTGGGCTGCATGAGTTTGAGGCCAGCCTGAACTACACAATAAGATTCTGTCTCAATTCCCAAACAAAACAACATTGGCTACCTCAAAGATTTTCTAGGTAGAAAAGCCAGACATGGAATTACATGGCCAGGAACAGTGCCCAGAACCATGCTGTAGAACCAGTCTGATGAGCATAACTGACCATGGTGCAAGACCAAGTCACTGAAGATTACCCCGGCCCAGCTGCTGAGCTAGATATTGTTCTACAACATCCAGTGCTGCAGAGATTCCCACACTGTCCCTCTTTCTTTGTGATTATGAATGAAAGCAAACTTGGATGTGAGTCTGGTTGGTCATATGCCTGTGACCCAACTGCCAAGAAAGCCTAGGAAGGCAAAATTTTGATTATTTTCAATTCCTAAAATAGGAAGCATGTTCTGTTTCTTCGGAGATTCTAAGTTAAAGAAATTTCCAAACATGAAAGAGATTCATGTTCTTTGTACCTAAGTGGTCCTGTATTTTACTCTACTTAAGGGTCAGTTTCCTGTACCGGGATCCTTGTTTTGGTCATGAAATAACAGTAGATTTCCCTGCCTTAGTGCACAAGTACAGAAACAGTGGGTAGTTGATTGATGACATTTTAATTTCTTTATTGTATAAAGGTGGGAATACACGTGCCACAACACCTGTGTGGAAAAGGGAGGACAACTTGTAGGAGTTGGTACTCTCTTTCCGCCATGTGGGTCCTAGGAAAATCATACTTGGGTCACCAGGTTCGGTGACAAATTTATTTGATGAGCCATCTTACTAGCCCTGCTTTACATTTCTAATAGAATGATCTATTTCACTTAGATGTTCAAATTTATTATTACATTTATACTTTTAACAATGTGTAATTGTTATATCTGTATGTGTATGTTTGTGTGTATGTGTAGGACCATGAAAGCCAACCTGCTTTCTGATTGAGCACTGACTGGAAATTGCTGGAGACCCCGCAGGGCCCCTTGCAAGAGATGGCAGGCATTTTGAAATGCTCCCAGACTCCACGCTCCTGACACGAGGCCGCAGACCTCCATAGATTTAGGTCTTTCAGTCACATAGGGCAATGCCCACTAGCCCCTCCACAGGTAGAGGTTGTGACTACAGGCTATAGAGCCTCAAGACAGATCTCCATATTAATGAGGTACCTAAAAGATAGAGGGGTGTAGCCAATTAAACATTCCTTCCCAGACCTTCCTCCTTGCAAAAAGTATTTAACATCAGGCCTGCCCTGAAGAAACTGGGGTGTAGTTTTCATCTGCTTTCCGCCATGACAATAAACGTCTTAAGACCATGGACAGCTGTTTCATTGAAATCTGCTGTGGGGAACAGTGGAGCAGGTCTTCATATACACAGCTGCCACCTAATTTCCCACAGAACTCTCTGCGTTCCCAGCCACGGAGACTACCCAACCCAAGCAAGCAAGCTGACCCAGCTGTGGCCAAGAACTCTTATCCCCATGGAACACAGCCAGAGCTTCTCCCCCCCTTCCGATGTGAGCCAATCTAGCCCGAACGCCCCACTTCGTCTGTGGCACCTGGGGGCCCAAGGGCCTAGAACCAGCTGGTCCCGGCTGCCTTTTGGCTCCAGGACTCCCAAGCCAAGAGTTCCATCTTCCTATGGGACCTCAGGTCATATTTCGTATTGTGTCTTGCCTTTCCAAGCAGCAGCCTAGCCCCTTGGGAGGGTGGACACGGGACCCACAATCTAACTGAACGTGCATGTACCCACATGTCACAGAACATATGCAGAGGCAGAGGACAGCTGTGTAGAATCAATTCTCTTCTTCCACCTTTATGTGGGTTCCAGGGATCATGAAGCTGCATGGCAAGCATTTACCCAGTGAGACATTTCGATAGCCATTTATGCTCTCTTCACTTGTCCAAACCTCCACATCTAGGAACTAGGGATATGCCACTCAGAGTCTGTGTTGTTTTTTGGTACCCCCTTCTCCAGGAATGCTACCATCCATTCCGTTTTTATGCTGGTCAGCTTGATTGGTACGCTATGTGAAGTGAGTGGAAGACACCAGGGATGGGCAACTTAGAGGTAAGCAGTGGCTTCTGACCTGGAAAAGAACGGTGGTGTCTGTAGACGTGTACAGTACGGTCAGCTTTGCTTTACCTTGTTCGCGCCTGTACCTGGAGAGATGGCTTAGCATGTAAGAGTACTGCTGCTCTTGAAGAGGGCTGGAGTTCGGTTTTCACAATCCATGGTGGGCAGTTCACATATGTCTTCAACTTCAGCTCTAGATGATGGAACCCTCTTCCAGCTTCCAAGGGCTGGAAGATCCTCTGGGAACTGATGTTACAGACAGTTGTGAGCTGTCATGTGGGTGCTGGGAATTAAATTTGGTTTCTCTGCAATAGCAACCAGTGTTCTTAAGAGCTGAGTAATCTCCCAGGCTGGTTTGTTTGTTTGTTTGTTTGTTTGTTTTCAGGGATTTATTATATAGTACTAGCTGGTCTGGCATGCTTTGTAGTCCCTGTAAAATACCCATGCATATATATAAACAAATTTTAAATGAACATTTTTAAAGTTTTCCCCCTTTCTTTAGACAGACTTTCACTGTGTACCCTTGGCTGTCCTGGAAATTGCTATATAGGCCAGACTGGTCTTGAACTCATAAAGATCTATTTATCCCTGCCTCCCAAGAGTTGGGACATGGTGGTGCCAACATATGTCACCATATCTGGCCCTTACTAAGATTTTGATATAAATTTATTGACTCTGCATATCAATTTGAATAAAACTGATAGTTTCTTTATTGAGTCATGTTGGGAACTGAATCAAGGTCCTCTACAAGAATAGCACACATGGGGGCTAGAAAGATGGCTCAGTGGTTAAGAACACTGACTGCTCTTCCAGAGGTCCTGAGTTCAAGTCCTACCAACTACATGGTGGCTCACAACCATCTGCAGTGAGATCTGATGCCCTCTTCTGGTGTGTCTGAAGACAGTGACAGTGTACTCATATACATAAAATAAATAAATACAAAAAAAGAGAGAGAACAGCACACACTTTTCCACCTCTCTAGTTCCCTCAGGATGTTTTATTTGAAGTAGGGTCTCACTAGCCCAGGCTAGCCTTGAACTCATATTTGGGTCTTTATTTGGTTGTTTTCTTTTTTAAAAAATTTAAAATTATTTCATGTTATGCATTTATTATTTGCTTGTGTGTGTGTGCGCGCGCACCACATGCGTGTGTGTGGTGCTCATAGTGGCAAGATGATCTCTGTGAATTTGAGCCAGCCAGGTCTACACAGTGAGTTCCAGGCTAGCTAGGGCTATAGTGACACCCTGTCTCAAAACAAAAACAAACCTAAGAAAATCCTCAATCTATATGCCCTTCATTTGCTTCCTTATGCACTGGCAAGAACTTGTATACCTCGTGGAATAAGAGCCCAAGTACCTGGTTCCTGAGCTTAGGAGGGAATGCCATCATGACGTGTGGCATTTGCAGTAGTGTTTGTGTAGATACTCTTTGGTAGGTTTAGCAGTCCCTCTTCATTCTGTCCTTTCAGTTCCTGTAGAGCACCTTCTGCCAGCCCCTTAGATCGTGGCTGACAGTATTACTGTTGCTAATTCTTTCTCTACTTCTACCCATTGTAGAAGGATGTCAGCTTTTCCACTTGTATTGGCATTTCAGCCCTTTAAAGATTTTGAGTAATGCTTCATATATTCTCTTAGATGCATTTAGAAAAATATCAGGACAGGCTACGATGGCACATGCCTTTAATCCCAGTGTTTGGGAGACAGAGGTAGGTGGATCTCTGGAGTCCAGCCTTGTTTAATAGTGAATTCCAGAACAGCCAGGATTTCACACAGTGAAATCCTGTCTTAAACAAACAAACAAACAAACAAACAAACCAGCATGGTGAAGCACACCTTTAGTTCCAGCACTCAGGAGACAGAGGCAGGCATATCTCTATGAGTTCAAAGCCAGCCTGCTTTACATAGTGAGGTCCAGAACATAAAGAAACCCTGTCTCAAGAAAACAAACAACAAAAACAGACAGACAAAAATAAACGACATTTTTGGGTCTTTTTTTTTTTTAATTTCACTTTATTTCTTGAGAATACTCTTGCTGGAAATAGGATTCTATGTTAGCAGTTCTGTTCTTTTTGTTTTTTGTTTTTTGTTTTTTTTTTTTCCAGCACTTGGAAAACATTGTACTAGGTCCTGGAAAGTAGTTTCTTTGGTAGAGTGCCTGCCTGGCATGCATAGAGCCTTGGGGTTGGACTCCAACTCTGAGCAGAATGGGAGTGGTAGTATATACTTCTATATCATCCCAGCCCAGGGCAGTTGGAGGCAGGGGGAAGATCAGGAGTTCAAGGCTGTGCTTGGCTGAAGCCAGCCTGGCATACATGAAATCTCAAAAACGTGTGAGGAGGTGGGACTAGAAAGAGGGTTAAGAGCATTTGTTGCTCTTGCAGAGGACCTGGGTTTGATGACTAGCACTGACCGGTGGCTCGTAACCACCATATCTCCACTTCCAGAGGATTCTCTCTCTTTTGACTTCCACATGCACCAAGTATGCACATGTGTATGTGCAGACAGAATATTCACACACTTAAATAAGTAATCCAAAAAAGAGTTTTTAAAAAGATTCTTACTTGGGCTGGAGAGATAGCTTAGCAATTAAGAGCACTGTCTGCTCTTCCAGAGGTCCCAAGTTCAATTCATGGTGGCTCACAACCATTTGTTATAGGAACCCATGCCCCTCTTTTGGTGTGTCTGAAGACAGCTAGTGTACTCACATACATTTAAAAAATTCTTGTTTTGAGAAAAATTCAGTCATGAGCCTGGCATACTCATCCTGGCCTGTGATCCCATCACTGTGGAGACTGAGGCAGGAAGAATGTGAGAACTGTAGGCTAACCTGGGCTACATGATGTCTTGGACTGGAGTTCCTTGGGCTTAGCCCATTTGGGGTTGTCATAGTTTCATCTTTGTTGCTGTAATTCTCTACCTCCCCTGTTCTCTATTTTCTCTGTCTCCTTCCTTTCCTTTCTCTTTCCTTTTTCCCTTTCTTTCTTAGAGTCTCACTATGTAGCCTAGGTAGCTTACAACTCTCAATCTTTCTGCCTCTGTTGCTGTAAGAAAACATCTCTGTTGGCTCTGACCAAAAGCCACCTAGGAAAGAAAAAGATTTATTTGGCTTATACTTCCAGGTCACAGTTCATCACTGAGACGAGTCATCAGGAGCTGAAACTGGAACTTGAAGTAGAAACCACGAAGGAATTTTGCTGTTGGCTTGATTCTCTGGCTGCCTTGTAGGCTCAGGCATAGCTAGCTTTTGTTTTCTTTTTATTTATGCATATGTGTTTGAACCTATATTAATCACATGTTCAAGAGCCCTCTGAGACCAAAAGAAGGCCCCAGATCCCCTAGATCTGGAGTTACAGATGATCTTCCTGCCTCAGCATTTAGAGTGCTGGATTGTCTAGAAGCACTACCAGACCTGGTTATAAATGGTTGGTCTCCTTTATCAGCTTTTGTTTTAAGTGTATTCTCCCTGGTGTTATTTCTCCTCTTCCTCTTCTTTCCCACCACACTCCCCAACTGTCTGGGGCAGAAAGATCATTGAAACTAGGAGTTGGAAATTAGCCTGGGCAAAACATCAAGACTCTATCTAAAAGAGATAGAGCAGCAGGGGAGAGGTGGGGAGAGGGAAAGGAAAGAAGGGGAGAAGTAGGGTTTACGGGATTAATTCTGAGTCCGAATAAAAGTCTATGTGTGTGAAGTGAAATGTTTCCAGCAGGTGTTTGCAAGGCTGAGTGACTAATTAAGCCGAATCCTGACATCTACCTGAGGTCTCTCTGGACTCTGACAGGAGCAGTCAGTCTCTCAGTAGGGCTTCTGTGTTTTTCTTGGCTTTAGCTCTGGGTCAAGTCCAGGAGGAAAACTGCACTTTGCTCACGCTGGGCAGGATTAGTTACTGTACAAAGTCCTGCAGCCCCTACCTATGCCCCAGGACACTTTGCTTTCTCTGTGGTTTATTTTGCTGTTTTGTTTTATTTATGTGCTTGGAAGTAGGGTCTTACTCTGTAGCCTAGGCTTACCTCAAACTCAAGATCCTCCTGCCTCAGTCTCAAGTGCTAGCATCACATTTGCTGCCACACGCAGCTTTAGATCTGACTTTTTGTTTCTTCTAATGTCATTTTATTACAATGCACTTTTTGGGGGTGGGGCAGATTACAGATTTGGGGCTAGGATTGAATTTAGAGACTTGTTTTGAAGGTTTATTTATGTTTTATTTATATTTGCCTGCATGTATGTATGTCTGGTGCCCTCTGGGGGCCAGAAGAGGGCATAAACAAAACCCATACCAGTTGACTTGGTGTTGATGGGGAAATTTCACAAGCCCCCACTCCTAGATAAAAAGCTACAGTTAGTGGCTGCTGAGGAGGGAGAAGGACTTTTCTCCAGGGATGAAGCCCCTATTTGGTTATCCAAGCCAAGTGGTCAGCCCTAAACATATGCACATAGGAGCAACCCTAAAGGGACAAGACAACTTGTTCTTGTAAAGGACCTGAGTTTGACTCTTAGCACCCATATGGTGGCTTACAGCTGTCTGTAACTCCAATTACAGGGGATCCAATACCCTCTTCTGAGCACAGGGTATGTACATGATACACATTCATACATAAAATAAAATTTTAAAACTTCTTTCTTGGAGCCGGGCAGTGGTGGCGCACACTTTTAATCCCAGCACTTGGGAGGCAGAGGCAGGCCGATTTCTGAGTTCTAGGCCAGCCTGGTCTACAGAATGAGTTCTAGAACAGCCAGGGCCACACAGAGAAACCCTGTCTCAAAAAAACAAAAGCAAAAAACCAAAACAACAACAACAACAACAACAACAAAAACCTCTTTCTCGGGCTGTTGAGATGGCTAAGTGCACTGACTGCTCTTCTGGAGGTCCTGAGTTCAAATCCCAGCAACCACATGGTGGCTCACAACCATCTGTAATGGGATCTAATGCCCTCTTATGGGGTGTCTGAAAAGAGCTACAGTGTACTTACATATAATAAATAAGGAGTGAGCGAGGATGGAACAAGAGGGAGAAGGGAAGGGGGAAAAAAGAAAAGAAAAGAAAAGAAAACCCTTCTTTTTCTATGGGGTAGGGGGATGGCTCTGGTTAAGAGTAGTGAGTGTTCTTGCAGAGGATGTGTGTTCAATTCCCAGCATCCACATGGTGGCTCAAATCCCATCCCACTCCCACCCCCACCCCTGGCCCGTCTGGCTGAGAACCAGGATGTAACTCTCAGCTACTGCTCCAACACCATGCTGCTGCTGTGATAATGAACTAACATCTGGAGTTAACAACGCTCTGAAAAGACCAGACATTAGCCCTGGACTTGCTACCCAAGGATTCCACAGAGCCAAGACTTCCCAACAAGATCCACATGCAGCTAATTAAAGATGAGAAAGCAGGCCTGATTAGCAAAGTCACTGTGCTCAGCTGCTGGGAGAAGCCAGAAGGAATTCAGTTTGGGGTCATCTGGAGGCCTAAGAGCCCTGTAGCCATTAGTGTGGGTTTCCAAGTTGTGCAGGGCTCCTGTTATCACAAAGGCCTTTAAAGATCCTTATTAAATCCAGGCCTTCTTCACGATTAAAAACAGACATGTTTTAATGTCTTCTTTGCTTTTATTTTTTTAAACAGCTCACTGTGGTGGATAGCCCTAGCCTCTTGTTGTCATGGTAACTCCACTCCTGGGAGGGGCTGCGAAGGAGGAGTGAATCTTGTAAACCTTCTGTCCAATCAAATTTGTTAAATAAAGGCTACAGCCAGTGATTGGGCAGTAGAAGAGGAGTGGGAGGAGCCAGAGGCAGGAAAAGAGGAAGACCAGGAAGAGAGGAGGGAGAAGCGAAGGAGTTGGCAGTTGGTCGAGGCAGAGGGCAGTTGGTAGAGAGAGAGAAGACGAAGAAGACCTAGGAAACCGCAAGTTGTTAAGAGCTCTCATAGCCGGGGAATAGTGTAGTTTAATGGTAAATCTGCCCAATCTAGGCATGCAGCATTCATTTGATACTTATTGACTTGTGTCTTTATTCTATGGACTCCCTATGGGCAAGAGATTTACCACAACAGCTCACCTCTTCTTTCTTTCTGTTTTTCTGTCTCTGTCTCTGTGTCTCTGTCACTGTTCCTGCCCCCTCCCCATCATTCTCTCATTACGTAGTCCTCTATATAGCCCTGCCCGTCCTAGAACTCACTACATAGACCAGGCTGACCTCAAACTCACAGAAATCTTCCAGTCTCTGCCTCCTGAGTGCTGGAATTAAAGGCCATGCTCATTTTGTTTTAAAGTTAATTTGTTGATTGTGTGTGTGTGTGTGTGTGTGTGTGTGTGTGTGTGTGTACATGCATGCCACACTGAGTGTGGAATCAGAGGACAACTCTGGGAGTTGGTTTTTTCTTTTCTTTCTTTCTTTCTTTTTTTTTTTTTTTTTTGAAATTTATTCATTTTATGTATGTGAGTACATGATCACTATCTTTAGGTATGCCACAAAAGTACATCGGATCCCATTAGAGATGATTGAGAGCCACCACCATGTGATTGCTGGAAATTGAACTCAGGACCTCTAGAAGAGTGGTCAGTTCTTTTTAACCATTGATTTTCACCTTCCACCTTGCTGAGTCTCTCGTTTCTGCTGCTCTACTGGTTCCAAAGGTCAGACTCTGGTCTTCAGACTTGTGTATCAAGTTCCTCTTTGTGGGGAGTGGGTGTGGCAGCCAGCTAAAATGGCGCCTAAGCTTATGAATGGCACCCGCCTAAGTTTATGAATGGCACCTGCTGGGTTTTGTGAATGGCGCCTGACTTCTTCACACAACTCGGTCAGAGCCACATCCTCAGAACTACTGCGCAGACTCACTACCACGCAGAATCAGGCCATTTGACATGTGCCAATGGTGTGTGCCCACGTGGCAGGCTCTGAGTGACCAAGCATGGGGATAAAAGGGAAAGTGGAATTGGGATCTGGGGCTTCCAGAGAGATATTGAAAAAAGGTTCCTAGCCGGGCGGTGGTGGCGCACGCCTTTAATCCCAGCACTTGGGAGGCAGAGGCAGGTGGATTTCTGAGTTCGAGGTCAGCCTGGTCTACAGAGTGAGTTCCAGGACAGCCAGGGCTATACAGAGAAACCCTGTCTCGAAAAACCAAAAAAAAAAAAAAAAAGGTTCCTGAGTAAACTTCGGTTGGGAAGAATCTCGTGTTGTGTTGCTCCTTTCTGCAGGTCAGAACGGTAGCGACAAGTGGTGGCCCGTACGGGGAACAATTCAGAACCCAACGCAGTCAGGGCAACTAGCTGGTAAGTTCCCAGGTAAGTGGGACAAAAGAAAGCTCTCGGTTTAGAGACTATAAAGTTCCCAGGCAAGTAGGACAAGTTAGGTTCTAGGATAGGAGAAGATATAAGTTCCTGGTTTGGGGACGAGTTAAAAGTGAAAAGTGAAAGTATATGAGTTAAAAGTGAAAGTGTTAAAAGCAAAAGGAAAAAGTTCTTACAGGCCGTGGATAAGGTTTCGGTTTTGGGAGAGGACCTTAAGACGGCTGAGGATGGAAATTTTGGTATATTCTTATTTGTGTTTGGCAGCTCTCTCTCTCTCTGTGTGTGTGTGTGTGTGTGTGTGTGTGTGTGTGTGTGAGAGAGAGAGAGAGAGAGAGAGAGAGAGAGAGAGAGAATCTTGACACAGGCAGAAGACCGCGATGAGGCTGCTGACACTACTGTTAGTGTTTAATGGTAGTTTTAATAGTACAATAATAGTTGCTTTTATTTTTATAGTACAATAATAGTCGCTTTCATTCTTTGTGTTGGAATGCCTCTTTATTTCCTTTTGCTCTGATTGCCCATATGCCTTGCTATATTCCTTGGCCAGTAGAGGCCCCTTCTACAATGACATTAAGGTGGGCCTTTTATTGCATAATTAAGGAGTTGATCTTGTTCAGGAACAAGTATGGAATTGGCCCAGTTGAGTTGCTAATGGAAATACACAGGACTGTGTGTTACATATATTCCGTTTCATAATGCAAGCTAACCTCTCCCAGAGTCTTTCTCGATATCTCACAGGAAACTGGTCTGGGGAATTTGAAGAACTGATGAGAGAACTGAGGCAGTCTATCGTCCACATCACTTCAAGCAATGTCCCACATCAGGGAGCGGGTGGGAACCGGGGAGGTTGCTATGTGCCTGGTCCCCATCAGTTGCCTAGCATTCTGGTGTCTGTGTCGCATGAGAGTTGGACATGCCCGTGATCAAGCCCTGATGGTACAGGCATTTGCAGCAGTAGAGCTGGGACAGTCACCACAAGTATGGCTAAAATATGATTGGACATGGATATATGGTTTGATAAGGACCTTTGCCCAGCAGTTTTGAGGAGGGCTCTGTGTACCAGTAATCACAGGGTGTCAGGTTGCACTGCAAGGGATGTCCTTGAATTATATCAAGGTAGATTCCCTGAGGGATATGCCTGATTGCATGGAGGTTGATGCCAAAATCCTTCCCCCATGAAAAGGCGTCGGGACGGAAATGATTAGTGGACCTACTGCACAATGACAGAGGTCCAAAAATCATTACAATGTCCCATATTTGTCATCCTAATGGGGATCAGGCCTCTACCCCCCCCCCCCGTTAGAAAATGGTAATGAGTACCCTATCCTCTTTTTGTCTGAGGTTGGTGAGACTTCTCATCAAATCAATAAAAAAAGGGGGATTTGTGGGGAGTGGGTGTGGCAGCCAGCTAAAATGGCGCCTAAGCTTATGAATGGCACCTGCCTAAGTTTATGAATGGCACCTGCCGGGTTTTGTGAATGGCGCCTGACTTCCTCACACAACCCGGTCAGAGCCACATCCTCAGAACTACTGCGCAGACTCGCTGCCACACAGAATCAGGCCATTTGACATGTGCCAATGGTGGGTGCCCACGTGGCAGGCTCTGAGTGACCAGGCATGGGGATAAAAGGGAAAGTGGAACTGGGATCTGGGGCTTCCAGAGAGATATTGAAAAAAGGTTCCTGAGTAAACTGCGGTTGGGAAGAATCTCTTGGTGTGTCGCTCCTTTCTGCAGGTCGGAACAGGTAGCGACACCTCTTTATCTGCCAATCCATCTGTGGCCTTGTTTGTTTTTTAAGACAGTCTCACTATTGCATCTAGGCTGACCTTGAACACACTAGTCTCAAGGTCATAGAGATGGATTTTCCTGCCCCAGTCTCCTGAGTGGGATAATAGGTATTATGGTTGGTTTCAATGTCAGCTTGTCACAAATTAGAATCACCTGAGTAGGAGCCTCACCTGAAGAACTGTCCTGATTGTCTTGACTAGAGTGAAATACCTACTCCAATTGTGAACAGGACCTTCAGGCAGCAGTCCAGATAAAGAGGATATTCAGAAGGACATTCATTCTCTTGCCTTGTGCTAGATTGGCCTCCCTGCCCCCAATTCCCATCTCTGCTGCTGCTGCTCTCTTCGTTGATAGCAGAGTCACCATTCCAAGCCTTCATAGTAGAATAGGGACTAGTGGCTCTCGAAGAACTTTCAAGTTTCCAGCACTGGATTGGGAACACTGAAGCATCCCACCTCCTGTACTGAGTAACTTCCATCTTTGGCCTCCAAGTGAAAGACAGGAATTCAGGAACTGTTCTGATTGTTGATGCCCAGCCTCGGGATCAAGTGCTGGGTTCTCAGTAGCTCAGGTGTGATTCTCTATTTTAAAGCTCACTATTTGTATATGCCTTGTTCTATTCCTCAGAACCCATTAAATCAGCAGGAGTGATCTATCTCATTGGCTTTAATGATACTATTTGAAGTAAGTGTGTGTGTGTGTGTGTGTGTGTTGTGAGTGAAGTTATGTATGTGTCCCAGAGCAATTTTGTGGAGTCTTCAATCTTTCCATGGATTGTTGAGCTTGACCTGGGCTTCTTAGGCTTATTCTTATTGGCTGAGTCATTTCCTCCCCTATCCCAAACCCCACATTTCTTCTTCTTCTTTTTTTTTTAAGATTTATTTATTTGATGTATGTGAGTGCTCTTTCTGAATGTACACATACATGCCAGAATAGAGCAGCAGATCCCATTACAGATGGTTGTGAGCCACCATGTGGTTGCTGGGAATTGAACTCAGGACCTCTGGAAGAGCATCCAGTGCTCTCAACTGCTGAGCCATCTCTCCAACCTCAGCATAAGGCTTAAATTTTTTTTTTATGTGCATCATTTTTTGGTTGTTGTTTTGTGTGTCTTTGTGAAGGTGTCAGATATTGGAGTTACAGTTAGTTGTGAGCTGCCATGTGGGTGTTGAACCCAGGTCCAAGTCCTCTGGAAGCCAGTTAAGAGCCAGTGCTCTTAACTACTGAGCTTTCTCTCCAGCCCCCCCAATTTTTTTTTGAGACAGAGTTTCTTGTTGTAACCCTGGCTGTCCTAGAACTCCCTCTGTAGACCAATTGCCTCTGCCTTTGCCTCCTGAGCTTAAAGATGCGTGACACCACCGCCCTATCCATGTTTCTTATTATAGAAGTGGTTTTGATATATTGTTTTAAAAAAATTCCCACTCCCAAACCATAGAAGACTCCTACAGTCTCTTCAGTTAGTTTTAGTTTTCTTTTCTTTGTTGTTGTTGTTGTTGCTACACTTGAATTCACCTGGGTTTGCTTTTTCTCTGGTATGAGGTGTGGGAGAAGCTTGCTTGCTTTTCTCACTGTACATGCCATTGTTCACTGTGTTGATAATGGCTTCTCCCACTGATGTCCAGAGAGTCCCCCTTCTTGTTCTCCCAGGACCCAGGAACTAGCACTCCTGCTGGTACAGTGTTGCTGTGGTTTTTGTGAGATGTTCTAACATTGGGTAGGCTGAGTCCCTCCTATGGTCCCTTTCAAAACTGACAAAGCTGTTCATGGACCTTTATGCTGGTATGTATATTTTTAAATGAGTATCAAGTTTTTTTTTAGAAGTATTTATAGATTACCTTAGGGGGAATGGTCATCTTTATAATATTAAGATAACTCATTGACATAGGTATCGATCACTTAATTTATGTAGACTCTACTGTAATAATTCTTCCTCCTCCTTGTCTTCCTCCTCTTCTTTGATTTCTTTATGTCTTCGTGTTTGCTTGACTATCTGTGCACTATGTGCATGCAGTGCCTGCAGAGGCCAGAAGGGGGCATAGGATTCCATGGAGTCACAGATGATTGTGAAGGGCCTTGTGGGGAATCGGTGACATTATTAATGATACTCTGTTAGGCTTGCAGACAGGAGCCTAGCATAACTCCTCTGAGAGGCTCTACCCAGCAGCTGACTGAAACAGATGCAGATACACACAGCCAAACATTGATGGAGGCTGGGAACTCTTATGGAAGAGTTGGGAGAAGGATTGAAGGGCCTGAAGGGGATGGCAACCTATAGGAAGACCAACAGGGTTAATTAACCAGGACCCCTGGGAGCTCTCAGAGACTGACCCCCAGCCAAAGAGCATACACAAGCTGGGACAAGGCCCTCAGCACGTATGTAGCAGATGTGCAGCTCAGTCTCCATGTGGGTCCCTGAACAATTGGAGTGGAGGTTCTCCCTAAAGTTGTAGCCTGACTGTGGTATCCATTCCCCAACAGGGTACCTTGTCTGGCATCAGTGGGAGAATTCCAGAGTGGGGGAGGATACCTGGGAGGAAGGGGCACCCTCTCATAGGAGAAGGAGAGGGGGATGGAGGGAGAGACTCTGTGTGTGTGTGTGTGGGGGGGGAACCAGAAAAGGGGTAGAGTTTGGGATGTAATAAATATTAATTTTAAAAAGAAGTTAAATAAATTATAAATAAATAAAAAACACTGTAGGAGGCTGCCAGCTTTCCAAAGTGGCTGTCTAGTTCACTATTTTTTGTTGTTTGTCTTTTTCTTTTTGTGGTGGTGTTGTTTTAAGACAGGGTCTCACTACATAGTTCAGGCTGAGCTGGAACTTGCTAGGTAGAGCAGGCTGCAGAACTCAGAGACACCCTAATGCTAAAGACCCACACCACTACAGCTGGCGTCATCTGCTTCCAAATGCGTGGCCTAAGTACTCAGTATTGACAGTGAGCATATTAAAACACATTGAGGCCAGAACTCCATCTGCTAGCATCATTTGCCCTTTGTTATCTGAGTCCCACTGCAAACTGCTTTGGGGACTATGGTTGGTTACTGCCCTGGCTGTCCTGGAACTCACTCTGTAGCTCTGTAGACCAGGCTAGCCTCGAACTCAGAAATCTGCCTGGCTCTGCCTCCCAAGTGCTGGGATTAAAGGCGTGCGCCACCACTGCCTGGCCCTGCCTCCATTTCTTAGGTGCTGGGATTACAAATGCATGCCAAATACCCATCTTACTGGCTAGAATTTCTTAGAAGTTTTTCTAACTCTGAACCCTTCCCTCCCACCTCTCAGGCTCACCAGAGTCTTTGTGTTCCACATGTAGACCTATCTCGTTCTCTGAACGCAAGCTATGATACCTAGCTTTCCCATGAGTGTGTTGTCCAGTTTCTGCTGACATGAGGCTTCCCTTCAAGATACATCATCTTGTGTTTGGCCTCTAACCTGAGGTGAGAAATTGTTTTTGAGATATCCTTCACCCAAGGTGACCAGACTTTCCTGGGGACCATTTTTCCTTTTAAACTTTTTGTTGTGTTTGACCTGTGTGTGTGTGTGTGTGTGTGTGTGTGTGTGTGTGTGTGTGCATCATGAGCATGCCTGGCTCTGAGAGGCCAGAAGAGGGCGCTGGAGCTCCTGGAATTAGGAGTTCTAGAAAGTGGAAAACCCTTGTGCCCTTTGCTTGCACCCAGATCCCTAAAGGGACTGCTGAGTGCTCCTCTCTTGCCCTCTCTTCTCCTTTTGGAGATTAAGTATTGCTTTGTAGCCCAGGCTACAAAGGCTTTTGAATCCCCTCCTTTCTCAATGCTGGATCAAAGGTGGGCTTCAGCCTCGCTTGGCTCTTGTCTATTTTTATTGTTTTGTTTGTTTGTTTGTTTTTCAAGACAGGATTTCTTTCTGTGTATAGCTCTAACTGTCTTGGAACTTGCTTTGTAGACCAGGCTGGCCTCAAACTCACAGAGATCCTCCTGCCTCTGCCTCCTGTGTGCTGGGATTAAAGGTGTACATCACCACTGCCTAGCTCTGTGATCATCATGGTGAGAAGCAGACAGGTCTGGCACTGGAGCAATGGCTGAGAGCTTTACATCCTGATCCACTAGCAAAAGGGAGGAGGGGGGGAGGGAGGGAGTGAAGGAGGGAGAGCTTTTGAAACCTCAAAGCCCACAGTGATGGCCACACCTCCTCCAGCAAGGCCACACCTTCTTCCTAATAAGTCACCAACTGGAAACTAAGTATGCAAATCTTTAAGCCTGTGGGTGTTATTCTCCTTCAGATAATCAATCATATCTCTAGACATGTGGTTGGAGAGACTAGTTCTCAGTAAAAAGACGCTGCAGTTCATTTAGTCTATTTGTCAAGTATCTGCATCATGCCAGACTCTACTAAATACCTTGGACACGGCCAGCCAGCAGGAGAACACTGATGGTTAGTGTCTACTGGATACTCCCTGACCTGGCTCTGCTAACCCACTTCGCCTGCTACCAGAGAGAGACTGCTGTTTGTGCTAAGCACAGGGACCTTTCCTGTGACTAGCTGGGGATGGTACCTTGAGAAGGTCCAGGGTGATCAGAAGCAGCAGCCCTCGGCGCTGGCAGGGGTAGCTGCAGCTGTTCAGAGTAGCTAGCCAAAAGGAGTTGGAGAAGGGAGTGGCTTCCTGTTGAGCTGAGATCTTTGCAGCCAGCTTGGAAGTTAGCTTCCAGAGAAACTGGAATTTTCAATATACAAATACAAAACTGAGACTGGCTCACAGGCATGTTCCTGACACCTATAGCTGGTTAGGAGAATTGGAGAGACCTTTGGTTTTCCCTGTCACCCTTCCTGCTCCGCTCCTGCTCAGGAAGAGACTTGGTCAGGAATGCATGTCTGTACACGAAGGTGACAGTCAGAGGACAGCTTGTAGGAGCTGGTTCGCTCTCTCCTTTCTTCATGTGGGTCCAGGGAATCACACTCAGGTCATCAGGTTTGGCAGGCAGCACCTTTACCCTGACCCCACAACTTACACATATACACTGGTTCCCATTTGTGCCTTTTTAGTTTGAGTTTTTTTTGTTTTTTTGTTTTGTTTTGTTTTGTTTTGTTTTGTTTTTTTTGTTTTTTTTTTTTTTTTGGTTTTTCGAGACAGGGTTTCTCTGTGTAGCCCTGGCTATCCTGGAACTCATTCTGTAGACCAGGCTGGCCTCGAACTCAGAAATCTGCCTGCCTCTGCCTCCCAAGTGCTGGGATTAAAGGCGTGTGCCACTACCTCCTGGCTTAATTTGAGTTTTACTAAGGTTGTCCTTGTGACCATGGGGTTGGAACTATCCTGTGAGGTTTGGTGAGCTCACCAGTGGATCAAGTGAATCTTTCTTTTTCTTTTTGTTCCACTTTGGTTTTTTCGAGTCAGGGTTTTTCTTTGGAGCCTTGGCTGTTCTGGACTTGGTTCTGTAGACTAGGCTGGCCTCAGTCTCACAGAGATCTTCCTGCCTTTACCTCCTGAGTGCTGGGATTAAAGGTGCTTGCTGTCACCACCACCACAGAGCATAAGCGACTCTCCTTAAGCTGTATACTCACAGTATCTGGGTTGTAAGTGCCCACTATGTTTGGACAAATGTCTGCACTTAGCCCAGGCCCTAACTCAGAGACTGGAGTAAGCAACACTCAGCAGGTGTGCACAGTGGTGAGTTCACTCCCATAAATCCTTTCTGGAGTCTGCAGTGGAAAATGAGAAGTTAGTAGATAGCAGGAGAAACAGAGGCTTCAAGTGAGTATGAGAAACAAACAAGGCCCACATGGCCATGCTGCTGTCAGAGGACTGAGGGATTTTGACAGGTGGGGAAAGACATGAGGAAATGATGAACATAACTGTTCTGGGAAATGTAAAATGATAGCAGAGGTACATGATCAATAATGGTGATTAGCAAGCCTCATGCATTATACCAACATACCTGTGGGAATGACCCTCTGCTACAGTCTCTTTTCATGCATTCAGGACAGAGGGGATTATTTCCCTGGATTGGAGTAATGTGTAAGGTGTAACATACAAAGGGCTTCCTGTGTAAGGTGTAACATACAAAGGGCTTCCAGCTGGGCAAGGTGGCATGTCTGGAATCCCAGCAATGTAGCAGATGAGGCTGGAGGACTGTGAAGTTCACTTCTGTAGTTCTAGGCTAGACTAGCCTACATACTGAGACCATGTTTCAAGAAACCCTCTCCCTTAAAAGCCAACAACACAAAATCAAACTGTTTATTCCTCCACTTCTTACCCGGTGAGGAACACCTAGCTAGCTTTTAAAACAACAGCTTCTGATTACCTCATCACACCAGAGCTCACACCTGCAGTCCTAGCCCCTGGAGGGCCCAGAAGATCTGGAGTTCAAAGCCAGTCTGAGCTCTACAAAACCTACCTTAAAAACAAATGAAGCAATAAAAAGCCAGGCCTGGTGGCTCATGATTGTCATCCCAGCACCCAGGTGCTGAGGCAGAAAGTTCAAAACTTAAGGGACAGCCTGGGTTACACTCAAGACCAGTATATTTTGGACAGCAGTTGAAAAGACAGTACCATTGATGACCACCATAAGGTGACAGCAAGAAAAGGGAAGGGATAGCAGGTGTCCTGCTCAAACTAAGGAGATTAAGGTGGGCTTATCTTGGGGTCATGTTGAAGGTGCTGGGCCCAATACTGAACACAGGCTTTGCCAGGTCAAGTGTGTCACTGCAGACTAATTCTGTATGACAACCTGTCTTATTGCCAGGTCTTTATGGAGACTTTTTTTTCTGACTGTATTAGTGTGAATTAGCCCCTGTAAGGGTATAATAGCATGTATTGCACATGGGGGTTGTGGTGGTTTGAATGAGAACACTACTCCTCCCCCCCCCCACACACACACATACACTAAGGACTGAGGCTCATGTTTGAATGCTTGGTCCTTAGTTGGTGAAACTGTATGGGAAGGATTAAATGTGGGCTTATTGGAGGAGGCGTGGCATTGGGGTTGGCCTTTGAGGTTTCACAAGACTATTCCCAGTTCTCTGCAGAATGCTTGTCATCTGAACATGTGAGCTCTAAGCTTCTGCTCCAGCACCATGTTCCTCACCATGATGATTCTGGGATCTAACCCTCAGGAACCACAGTCTTCCAAGTTTTCTCATATATTGCCTTGGATGTGGGGTCTTGGGATGGTAATAGGAAAGTATCTAAGCCAGGGGTAGTATGGGAGGTGCTGGATGTCTACTGCCTCAGGTGCATCCATTAGAGTCACCCATACAGGGCTGCTGGACAGGGATAGCAGTGTTGAGGATGGGTCTAATGGCTTGTGCTTTCAAGTGTTGTTAGAGTCCGCTTCTCTCCTGAGGTGATAGGCCTGTGGCTTACAGAGCTGGCTGAAGCCTAGGCAAAGGATGCTGGGATGGGGTGGGGCGAGGGACACAGGATGGGGCAGCTGCCTCCCCTGCCCCCACAGCAGGGGCAGAGGATTAGGTGACAGTCCCCAAACCTAGCCCGGAACTAACACCCTCCTCCCCTTCACATGGGCACCTTGGCCTGTTCCCTCAAGCTTGTCAAAGCTCAGAATAACCTAAGAACCAGACATCAGGATGGCAGGGGCTCTGCTTGGGGCCCTGCTTCTCCTGACACTCTTTGGTAGGGACAGGGGTCAGGGGAGCCAGTTGGATCCATATGTCAACATTAAGGGAGTAGGGAAAGGACTAAGACTAGGGCGGAGACTGAGACCGTACTTGGTCCTCAGGTGCAATATTGTTGGTTTAGAAGGACTCTAGAAATATAAACACAGGAGGGGTGCACTGGCCTGAGGAGCACAGAGAAGCCTTTCAGGGCTGCTGCTTCATATACAGTGATCCTTCCGTCTTGAATCACAGGCAGAAGCCAGGGGAAGAATGAAGAGCTTAGCCTGTACCACCATCTCTTCGACAATTATGACCCAGGATGCCGGCCAGTTAGGAGACCCGAGGACACTGTCACCATCAAGCTCAAGGTCACCCTAACCAACCTCATCTCACTGGTAAGACCTCCCCCCAATTCTAATCCTATTCCCTCACTTCCATCCCTAACTCCGGCTTCAGCAGGCTTCTTTCTGTTGTAGAACGAGAAAGAAGAAACTCTGACCACCAGTGTCTGGATCGGAATTGTGAGTCAGACTTGGGGAGCAGTGGGAGGGTTCGGAGCCAACCCCTTTCTTTCCTACCAGGTGGGGGATGGAGAGTACATACCCTCTCACTCCTGCCTCTTAGGAATGGTGTGACTATCGGCTCAACTACAACGCGGACGATTTTGCAGGTGTAAATGTTCTGCGGGTCCCTTCAAACCATGTATGGCTGCCAGAGATTGTTCTAGAAAACAAGTGAGGATTACCCAGAGGGCAGGCTGCAAGGGAACTGGTTTTGGGGGATTTTGGTTGGTGAAGGAGGTTCAGACATGTAAAAAGCTTGGTTTCCACAGTATTGATGGACAGTTTGGAGTGGCGTATGACAGCAATGTTCTTATCTATGAGGGAGGCTGTGTGAGCTGGCTGCCCCCAGCCATTTACCGGAGCACCTGCGCAGTGGAGGTCACCTATTTTCCGTTTGACTGGCAGAACTGCTCTCTCATTTTTCGGTAGGAAGAATCACTTCAAGCATGATACTGAGAAGGGCCTAGCGCAGGGGACAGGGCCTGCTATGGAAGAGTCGGTGGGGTCTTCTTTGGAAGAACTTTTGTGAAGAAGGTGGAGTGAGGCGCTGGAATGAAGGGGTGGGAA
Organism: Arvicanthis niloticus; assembly: GCF_011762505.2. Classification (NCBI taxonomy): domain Eukaryota; kingdom Metazoa; phylum Chordata; class Mammalia; order Rodentia; family Muridae; genus Arvicanthis; species Arvicanthis niloticus. The sequence continues at coordinate 51,200,294 of NC_047663.1, forward strand.
GCTGGATCTAGGTTTGCAGTGGGGTGGGCACAGGCTTCTTGCTGCCATCTTGTAGTTTTAGCCTGTAGTCCCGGCTACTCCTCAGGAAGAGTCTGAGGCATAAAAATTACTTGAGTCCAGGAATCCCTTGGACAACATGGTGAGCCCATCAGCAACCCAAAACAAAACAAAAAGGCAGCAGGATTGGAAATAGGCTGGGAATGTGGGCAAAAGGGAGCCATACTACCCTGCCAGAGCCCAGCTTCCGGGGTGGGACTAAGATGGCTCCCAGCTTCTGGGGTGAAGACTGGCCCTGTTTCACAGCTCCCAGACCTACAATGCTGAAGAGGTGAATTTCATCTTTGCATTGGATGACAATAACAACACCATCGACAAAATTGACATCGACACTGCGGCTTTTACCGGTGAAGGGATATATACCTTTTCCCAAAAATCTTCTCTCAGATAGGGCTCAAGGGGGTGAGGGGGACTTTCAGTGTAGGGCTTGACTGGAGCCACACAACTGAAGCTGAGTTTCTTGAAGTCAGCCTGGATCGTCATACTCCTCAAATATGCTAGTTCCACACCCCCACAGAAATGCCCCTCTCCACCCATTCTGCCCCCATGCTGACAGCCCGGGTCTCAAGTGGCCCTCTTGGTCTGGAGTTGCAGGTGTGCAGGCTGACTGAGCCCTGTGTCTTGCAGAGAATGGAGAATGGGCCATCGACTACTGCCCAGGCGTGATTCGCCACTATGAGGGAGGCTCGACAGAAGGCCCCGGAGAAACAGACGTTATCTACACGCTCATCATCCGCCGGAAGCCGCTTTTTTATGTCATTAACATCATTGTGCCTTGTGTGCTCATTTCTGGCTTGGTGCTGCTCGCTTACTTCCTGCCTGCACAGGGTAAGGGGTGACCCTGACTCCTGAACCCCAGGCTGGGCTTGCTCCCTGGCTCGCCTCTTACGGGTTGCTTCCTCTAGCTGGTGGCCAGAAATGCGCGGTCTCTATCAACGTCCTGCTAGCCCAGACTGTCTTCTTGTTTCTAATTGCCCAGAAAATTCCAGAGACGTCTCTGAGCGTGCCGCTGCTGGGCAGGTAATCTCATAGTGGATCCCACAGAGATGGGGGCCTGCATGGAAGATGGAGACTTGGTGTTGTCCCGTTCTGGACTTTTATTTGGACACAGGGTTGGACTGGGACAGTGCTGGATTATCTGTTCCCCCATTCTCCTCACTGCTGCTGGACGACACCTTGAGGTTTCCCGAGTATCTCTGTTAAGAGGACAGTATTGCTCAGTATCTCCTTAATCATACCTTCTCTGACCCGTGTCACACCCTTTATCCCAAACGCACCAGATCCCCAGGGACTCCAAGGCCCAGTTGGTGTAGGGTTTGTTGCAGGGATGAGGTAGACCGTTGCAAACCTCGTCCACACAGGTACAACCACGCCCCCTGGATCAGGTACTGAGCACTCGCTCCAGCTGCTGCTCCAGCTTGTCGAATCCCCTGCCCTGTGGCCAGGGCTACTCGGGCCAGTGCTCTACCAGGATCCCCAGTGTCCTGGGCTGGGCCTGGCCAGCCGTTGCCACTGTCCAGTCGCTGTACCTCCTGCTGCAGCCACAGGGCCGAGATCTGCATTGGGGCACATGGGCTAGAGGTCCCTGCTTTTGCTGGCTTAGCCCTCTCCCCCTTTTCTTCCCATCCCTCAACTTCCCAGAGCTGCACCTCCAACAAGGTGGCGCCAAAGCTCATGATGCTGGCTGCGGCTTCTCTTAGCACCAGTCCTAAGGTGGCTTTCTGGGTGGGTGGCTTGTCGGATTCCCGGGGGTCCTGGGACTTAAGCTCTCTGAACCTTTGCACCAGATATTCGTGAGCTGCGGCCACAGCAAGTTCCAGGGAAGATAGAAGTGGAGGCTGTAAGGCCACCTGGAGGAGCAGGGGTAGTGGAGTGGTCACATGGAAAGGGTCATAGCAGGAAGCGCTGGAGACCTCCCCAGATTCTGCCTTTGGGTGGGCCATTCTAATAACCTCACCTCGGTGGAGCTGTGGAAGTGGTAGACCCACAGCAGGGTGTCCAAACTGTTGGGAATCCCTTTCATGGCCGCCCCAGATGGTATATGCAAAAGGGCCGGGACAATACTGGCATCATCAAGGAGTAGCAAGAAGTAACTCCACCAGCTGTGCGGAGGTGGTATTTGTGAGGTAGAGGACAGCCAAGTGCCTTCTGTTTGTGGGATGCAGTGACCTCATGCTTCCTGTGTATCAGGTATCTTATTTTCGTCATGGTGGTTGCCACACTCATTGTTATGAATTGCGTCATCGTGCTCAACGTATCTTTGCGGACGCCAACGACCCATGCCACATCTCCTCGGCTGCGCCAGGTAAGTGCTGGTTGTAGAAAGTACTGTCCACGGGTGGGAAGCGGACTTGGAACCTTTCTCTGCCTCGGCTGCAGATTTTATTAGAGCTACTGCCGCGTCTCCTGGGCTCGAGCCCACCCCCAGAAGATCCCCGAACTGCCTCACCAGCGAGGCGTGCCTCGTCTGTGGGCATTCTGCTCAGAGCGGAAGAGCTCATCTTGAAAAAGCCGAGGAGCGAACTTGTGTTTGAGGGGCAGAGGCATCGGCATGGAACTTGGACTGGTGAGCACTGCTCTTGGTGGGTCAAAGGCATACACTCGCCGTTGGGGACGCTCTTTAATGACCCAGCGCTTGGTGTTGCCTTAGCAGCAGCCCTCTGCCAGAACCTGGGTGCTGCAGCCCCTGAGATCCGCGGCTGTGTGGATGCTGTGAACTTTGTGGCTGAGAGCACAAGGGACCAGGAAGCCACTGGAGAGGTGGGTTGGGAGGTTGGGGCGGAGCGGTGCTAGAGGCCCCGCCTTCCAGGCATCTCCCTCGCTAAGCTCTCTCTTACAGGAATTGTCTGACTGGGTGCGTATGGGGAAAGCCCTCGACAAAGTCTGTTTTTGGGCAGCTTTGGTGCTCTTCAGTGTCGGTTCTACTCTTATCTTCCTTGGAAGTTACTTCAACCAAGTTCCTGATCTCCCCTACCCACCGTGCATCCAACCTGGGCCTGCAACAACAGCAGCACCCACCTTGGCTCCAACCCCCAAGGAAGAGATTTTGAAAAAAGACTGCCAATAAATGTGGTCTGTGAACTTGCCGGAAGGGTTGTGTGGTCTTGCGGGTGGGCTGACTCCTCAGGGACAGGCACTTGAAGCCAATTGGTTCAGTTTTGCTCTTGGCTCCTAACCTAAAGAATGTTTATCTCGTTGACAGCCAATGAGGTTTTGCAAGACCTAGATATAGAAACACTAAAGCCTCAAGTCTGGCCTGGCCCTGCTGGGGCTGGTAAAAACTAAATCTTCTCAAAGGGTCCTACAGGGCTAGGACAGAGGATGACCTGGATTCCCGGCACCGCCAACCACCTCACTCCATTTCTAATCTCACACTTAACATCATGCCTTCCTTTTACCCTCTGCATCCCAACTCTCAAAGCTCTCCCTAGAAAGCATCCAGGATTGAGAGAGAATGGTAGGATCTCAAGATGGTGGAAGCTGGTTGAATTGTCTTTATTAACAAAGGGGATATCCAAGGCCACTACACTGAGAAAGGATACAGGAGAGGGAAGGGCTACTTGCTGCTCACACTATATACAGATGCAAGCAAGGGAGGATGGAGGGTGGGAGCTCTGAGCTCTCTCCCTCTAGGGAAAGGGAGGGGCTAGAAGAGGTGGGAGTGGGGAGGAAAGGGGGGAATGTTTTGGCTATGGGGTCCCTCCTCCATTCCCTGGGGGCTGGGGGGGGGCAATCATTAAAGTGCTTTCAGAAAATGAGGAAATGGTCCCTGGCCCTGGAGTGGCTGGTGACCGGCCCCCTCCCCCAGAACCCAGGGCCCAGTGAATACCACCCCCCCCCAGAGTCTGGTACATTCAAGGGGGGAGCCGGCTCCCCTGGCGTGCAAATAAAGGGGTCAGGGCCCTGCTCAGTCAGCAGCAATGGGGTAAGGGGTCCAAGCCTCGAGCACTCTCCTCTTCTGTGGAGAAAAGGGGAGGAGCAAGTCCCACTCAATCCCTGCTAAGGGGAAGGAAGCTGTGTCATTCCCCAGAAGTTGGGGAAAGGCACAGTTTTGAGAATGTTGGGAGAAAGGATGGTCACGTGATCACAAAAGCTTCAGGGATATGAGGTCACGTTCCCAGCAGGCTCCAGTGAATCAAACCAGTAAAAGCAAAAGCCCAAGTGGGGAGGGCGGTGGGAGGACAGGGGCGGCCTGGGTAGTCTGGCTGTGGGGAGAGAGCTGGGTCCATGTGGGGAGGCCCAGCCCAGGGGCCTTGTCACCAGTTCATAATGCAGTTACGGTTCAGAGTCATAAAGTAAACTTGGCTGCTTCCTCCAGAGCGGACTGAGGCAAAAAACACCTGGATAAAGGAGAAAAGACAACACCAGGGCTAAAGTGTATGTGGGGAGGGGAGGGGTGCAGGGAGGAGAGAAGAGGTGGACACTGGGAGAGAGAAAGAGGAAGTGAATGACACCTGTTTCTCTCCATCCCCAAGGAAAGGCAAAAAAGTGTTACCAGGTCCCTGGGGTAAAGGCAGCAGAGCCCATGGGGAAGGAGGGTATGGCTCTGATAGCTCAAAACAGAAGAACCATTCCACACACCCAAACCCCTGCCCAGAGCAAAATGGACCACAGCAAGGTGGAGAGGCAGCCCATCACCTGGGCTGGGCTCCTTTCAGACACACACTGGCTCACCTTATCATTGCGCTCGCACAGGAACTTGAGCCTCTGGGCTCGCTTGTGCATGAAGACCCCATCTAGGTGGCCTGTCTCCACAGAGCGGATCTCTATGGCCTTCTCGCCCCAGCCCATTATCTGGTTGGAGCAGATGTAGGCTGAAGGGAGAAGACAGTGGAAGGGCTGTAAGGAGGTTTTAGTCCTAGTCACCTGGGAACAAGCAGCTTGGGGTGGCCTTCTTGGGGTGGCCTTCCTCACGTACCCACAGAGGTGGGCATCTCCCCCCACTGCAGCACCACGTCCTTGATGATCCGGCCGTACGTGTTAACATAGACACCCTCGTCCTCATAGCACAGCAGCATCTCCATGCCGTCAGTGTTAGGGAGGAAGATGATGGCGTGCGGTGTGATCTGGCTCTGGATCTAGGGAGAAGACGGTGGACTGTGTGGGGTCCTCACGTCTCATTGTCCAGAATGGGTTGGTCTCCCTTGACCCACAGCCCTGCTAAGCTCACATGTACAGGGATGTAGATGTCATAGCTGTTCCCCGAGTCAACATCCACAGCATGGAAGCCAGCACTGGAGCCATAGATGACCTTAAGCCGCTGTCCCTCCTCTACGGTCAGGTCCACCAGCAGAGGGCGGTGAGGGAGGTCAGCAAAGGACTGTGGAGAGAGAAGGCTCAGGGAAGACAGGTGGAGGAGCAGAACCTCGGGACATACTGGGGGCTGAGGCTGGGATTACCTTGAAGGCCATGAACTTGTGGTAGGGTTTGGGGGCCCAGGCATACACCTCCACGGAGTTCTTCAGGGCAATAACCAGGAACTTAATTCGCTCATATTTCACTGGAGGGCAGGAAAGGGGGGAGACGCAGTGACTTCCACTATCAGCCTCGAAGATCTCTTAGAAGTTAGCCCAGACCTTGTTGTTCCCTGGCTACTGTGCTGTGGCATCCTCACCAACACGATAGTGTCCGCAGCCCTCCATGTCCCCCACGGTGGTCCACCCCTGCTTCTTTTCCACCTCTGGGTCATTGTGTAGAATCTTGTTCCGAAGCCAGGACAGGTAATACACCCGCAGTTTGTTCCTTTTCCCTATGAGATGATCAGACAAGCATACATGGACGGACACACACACACACACTCATTCTTATCAAAGACCCTGTTGCTGCTTCCCACAATGCTGTCTGACCACTGTTGTTGTCCTTCCAGGATGAAGACAAGCAAGCACAAGTTAAGCCCTTGTCCCCAGCTCCACACACACCTGAGATGGTGATGAGCAAGTTGAGTCCCTCCAGGACGTCCATTTGCTGGAAGCGGCGGCGCCCAATCAGTCCGTATACTTTGCCTTGCCCGCTCCTGTCCAGCAACATCAGCCCATTCTCTGTGCCCACTAGGAGGTTGACCCCTGCAACAGGAATCCTTGGACAGGTCAGAGGCAGATCCAGGCTCTCCCCTGACCAGGAGCATGGAGGCTGTGCCCAGACCGCTTCACCTTTTTCAGCCCTGGCTTACCCCAGAGGGCTGCACAGAGGATCTCTGAATTGAACCGCTTCTTGTACTTGCGGATCTCAGGAGTTTCACTGTGAGCTCGGGTGTTGGTGGGATTTACGTTGACCACAGAGCCCTTCCTCACGTCGAACTGCAGTTGATCGAGGCGACCACCTTCTCCACCCACTAGGGCTGCCAAAGAGGAGGGAGGGAGGGTGGGTTGCAGCCCCTCAGTGATTACTTTTATCCCTATGTCCCTCCATCTGATTTTGGCTCATCAGTATCCTCTGAAGGGGAGACTCTAGAACAGAGGTGCACTGAGGTAAGAGTGCCTGAGCTGGGCGCTAGGGCCTGGCTCAGTGTTGGCCTGCCTCCAGCACTCAGCAGTTCCACCTCTGCCTGGCTCCCTCAACCACTCTGCGCAACCCCACCCCCCCCACCCCCACCCCCACCCCCGCTAGCCCTCCCTTGTAATCTGTGCTAGGGCAGGGGCTGAGCCTCAAATAAGAGGCCTGTGCTTGGACTTTTAAAAATATTTTTTGAATTTTATTTTTGTTTTCTTGTCTTTGTGTGCTGGTACCCATGGAGGCCAGAAGACAGCATCAGATCCCCTGGACCTGGAGTTACAGGAGGTTGTGAGCTGCCTTATGTGAATATATGAATCAAACTTGGGTTCTCTGGAAGAGCAGAACCTTTTATCCACTGAGCCATCTACCCAGCCCCACGCCTATACTTTGTAAAGCCCCATTCTCAAAGAGCTTCTACCCAGGACAGCTCTGGGTTCCAGCCTCAAGGCAGATGGCTCCTCCTGTCCTCACCTGTGATAGGGATGGTGTCCCCACTGCCTCCAGGCTGGTAGAGGCCTAGATCCACAAACATGGTGAATGAGCTCTTTCCTGGGGCCTTTACCAGCCCACGAGACTGGTACTGTAGGGGAGAGGGAACAGTCAAGATACACGTGTGGCCCTGGCCTCTAGGCTGCGTTCTTCTAGTGGGACAGACCTCAGGTCTCATTAAGGTCACAGTGCCTTGCTTCACCTATCAGTGTCCTTAGCACCCCACTCTTCTGTGAACCCCAGGGTTCTTTCTTTCGTCACTGACCCACCCACTCCAGCACACTTACATCACTGCCTCCATCCTTTGTTGGAGGGCTTTGACCTTTGCTGTTCTCAGTAGGTGAGTGGCTAGGCTGGACCACATCCGGCAGGTTTGTGTAGCCATTGCTATCAGCAAGCATCAGGCTTCGTTCCTCTTCAGGAGTCTAAAGAATATCGATTAAGTCAGGGTAGGGCTGCAGAGGGCATGCCCCAGGAAAAGGCAAGAAGGGTAAGGAGACCACTCACACGCTGGACCACCATGGTGCCTCCTCCATATGAGGGCTGGGTCCCAGATATCTCCTCAACATCATGAACCACCATGGTGCTGATGCTGTCTGTATCACCATCACTGCTGTGGAAAAGATGAAGGTGGGGCCTTCCAGGTCCTGCCTGCCATACAATGCCACAGGAAGCAGGTGACAGCCAGAGACTTGGCTTTCAGCCTCCTCAAAAGCCCTCACTGATTCAGGTCCTTTATGAGTGGCCCTCAGCCAGGTTGACAAAGAGACAGAGGGGCATCTGACAGGGTCTCACAGTGACAGAGCAGTGGAAGAGGGGGGAGCTACTAACTCCATTCTGTTCCCTCCAATTCTGCACAACCCTGTTCCCTCCTTCCCTGAATTTCTCCTCTGCCTGTCCTGATGAGGGAGGCCCTGCCCTAGGACACCTCATACCGGCCCCCGGGAGTGTCTCTGCTCCCCTCTGATGGACACCTCATACCGGCCCCCGGGAGTGTCTCTGCTCCCCTCTGATGGCTCCCCATCGCCTTCTTCCTCCTCATCTTCACTGCTCTCCACCTCCTCACTAGATGAGGAATAGTCCATGGCCTTCTTGGGAGGCTTAGGGGCCTCATCCAGAGTCCGCTCTTTGAGCAACACGAAATCCTGCAGGGAAGAAGAGATGAGGGGAGGCAGTAGGGCTTGGGCAGAAGCAACACCAAGGAAGGGTGCCTGCTAGCGGAGGTGCAGGCAGGGAACAAAGGATGGCTTCCCAGCAGCCCCTCACTAACCTCACCGATTGCTCGCTTATAGCTCTGGGAGGGGTCACAGAGGAAGAGAGGCGGCCAGGAGGAAGCAGGAGAGATGGTGAGAAACGTTAGTAACATGAGCCTGCTGTGTAAGTCTGCAGCTCCCCTAGTCTTTCACATCCTGCCCCCGATCACTTACTGCAGGCCGGCCTGGCCTTGAGCGGTGGTCTTCAGGCTTGGCTTTGTTCCCAGGAGAGAGCACTGGGGAGCTTTCCAGTTTTGTGGAGGCTGAGCATGGCAGGGTGGGAGAAAGAAAGTCACAGATACCTACAGTATGGCCCAGGCTGACCACAAGCCCCAAATCCATCCACATCCCTCTTGTTCCTATGTGCTCTGATCCTAAGCCACTAAGGCAATGAACTCTGATTTTGGTGTTGGTTAAGACAAAGCCAAGACCCAGAGAAGGCTTAGGCCTGGTTGACATACCTCCCACACGGTTTCGGTTCCGCTCCAAGGAGCCAGCCTGAGGGAGGTGGCCGTGGGAGGCCGGGAGAACACTGTCTGAGCGCTCCCAGCCAGGGTCACTCCTCCTGAGGTCAGGGTTACTGTGAAGGGACAGAGTTCACATCAGAGATGCACTCCAATCCCCGAGTGTCAAGCTACGCTGCAGGAGGAGCCGTCACCAGGGAAGCAGGTGGCAGAAGTGAGAGGTGAGAGGAAGTGGGGGGCAACTCCATTACCTAAAGGCGTTGGGCGGGCCAGGGGGCTGAGCTGGGGGCCCGGGAGGCTTGGGGGTGCCCCGCTCTGCCCGCCTCTGCAGATAGATTTGCCAGGCGGAGTTACTGCGAGGTCTGTGGAGGGAGCACAGGGTGCCGGGGCGGGTCGTGGTGGCACAGGGAGGGGATGAGGTACCTGGTTTGGGGCTTGCCCCACCCCTATGCAGCTAACCTGGCAAAGTCCCTATATCTCTTACTCCCTAGGCTGCCACATGACCCCACCCTGGTGTTGTGTACCTGGCACGGACAGCCTGAGCTGGCCGGGACCCTCCGGCCCCACTGGTGTTAAGGGCAGTGGCAATAGACGAGGTCCTCTGAGGAACCTGGAGAGAAAGAACAGTTGACAAGCTCTGACAGTCTTGTGCAGACATGGCACACACTTGATTCCACTGTCAATCTGAGGACTGTAGTCTTCAGCACTCATGGAGAAACAAACAGGTTCAGAGAAGTTACTGAATATGTCCAAGCTATGAAACTGAAAAATGGCCACTCTGGGATAGGGCAGCCCTTAGATTGCTGGCCATTTCACATTCCTACAGTCACTTCTGTCTTTCTACTTTCTGGATGCTAACTAACCCTTACAGACAGTGTCTCTGTGGTTGCACTGCTTTCTTCCACCCACTCTGAACTCTCATTTTCTTGTTTTTAGGGTTATACTTACCTTGGGTGGAGCCTCATTATCAGGCCGGACCCAGGATGGAGGGTTTGGGCTGGGCCCAGGCCCTTCAGAGGTGGGGTCTGAATTCTGGCGAATGACAGCTCCTCGGGCACTGGGTGTGGCAGTGGGTGTGGGGACAGCAGCAGGGTCAGGGTCGTGGGAGGCTGGGAAGGCAGCCAGGTTCCGAGTGGGCTGGTCCTGCAGAGACTGGGATCGGGGTACAGGTGCTGCATATGGCTTCAGTGGGACCCGGTGTGCCACCAGGCTCTGCAGGGAAAGACCAGAAAGGGTGGACAGCCTGCTTTGTGGCAGATCCTGCCAAATGGCATCTGGGCTGAGAAAAGTCCTCTCTCCCATCAAAAGATAAGAGGATTCTAAAACTGGAGAAGTAAACTATGCAGGGATGTGCCCAGTATGTGCAGAAGACACCAGTGAATGCAAGCACATACTGATGGCTGTAGGAAGCAAAGGTACCCATGTCTCTGTTAGGACAGGAATGGAGACAGACTCACCTTGTGTGGTCCTTCCTGAGGCTCCACAGGCCTCTGCATAGGAGGAGTTTGGGAAAGAGGTCCTGGGGGGCTAGGAGAGGTCTGGGAGATGGGGGGCTCTGGCCCTGCAGTGCTTGGCTTCGTCTTGGCCAAGGGAGAGTTCTGCTGCTTGTTCATCCGTGCTCTCTCTTCTACCTACATGTGATTTGAGTGGGGCGATAACAGGTAGGCCAGCGAGTGGGGGTCAGCAGGCCAACATTTAGAGCCTCACACACTCTAGCTCCACAACCTCCGCGCCTATCCCTCCTCAGTGCCCGTTACTGTGGAGCAACCACTTCTCCCAACTGTCCAGCCATGGGGCAGTGAGACTAGTAGGATGGGGTCTCAGGGGACAGAGGAGGCGGCATACCTCTCGGGCCCATGCTGGCTTGTCAGCAGGATTAATGCCCCGACCATAATGATACAGGGGCTTCCTGTCTCCAGGCAGGATCTGCTGCTGCTGCTGCTGCTGCTTTTGGAGCTGCTGTTGTTGCTGCTGCTGCTGCAGGGACTTGAGGTAGGCATGTTCCTGCTGCAGCTGTCTCTGGAGCCGCTCCGACTGCCGCTGCTCCTCCAGCTGCTTCCGCTTGTATTCCTGGGCCCAACGGTAGGGAGAGAGGGCTCAGCAGAGTGTGGCCTGTGTAAGTTAGAGCAGGCATGCCTTTTCTTTCCTCTGCTGCCTAGACAGGAGCCACTTCCCTGGTCTTGGAAAGCCCGGTTCCCTGATGTGTTCCCCTCCCAGTGTAGGGAAGCAGCTCAGAATGGCATTTTCCCGAGGACACTGGGGGACCCCGTTACCAGCAGCAGGGCCTGTTCCTGGAGCAGCTGTTGCTGGAGGATCTCGAGCTGTCTCTGCTCCTCCTCTAGCCTGTGACGGATATACTCCTGGGGGGGGGGGCAGGCGGGAGCGGGGGCGGGGCAGGCGGGTGGCGGCAGCGGCGAAGGAAGGGATGAGCAGGGTGAGGATGGGGGGGGACAGGGGTAGATGAGCCCGGGGGGGGGGGCAATGTGGCACAGAAGGGAATAAGAGGACACGGGATGAGGAGGAATCAGGTGGGAACATGAAGGACAGTCAGTGCCCAGGGAGGAGATAGGGATGGGCAGAGATGGGGAATGAAGGCACAGAGACAGGAGGGCAGGGAGCAGGGTGGGGTTGAAGGGTAGGAGAAAACAGAGAAAGAGTGAAGCTAGAAAAGATAGGAGGAATCCAGGGGCAGGGGAACAAAAGGGACAGGGCACTGGGAGCAGGAAGGCAGGCAGCAGGAGCAGGGCAGGGCAGGGCAGGAGTGGAGGCGGGTGTGTGTGTGTGCACTGGCGCCAATACCTGTTCCCGCTCTGCTTGCCGCCTCTCTTCCTCTCGCCGCAGGGCTTGCATGTCTTCCAACCGCCGCTGCTGCTCCTTCTCCTGCAGCTTACGCTGTTCTCGCTCTCGCCGTTGTTGCTGTAGAGCAAGTGGGCAGTATGTCTTATGGATGGGATCGGAACAGATGCTAGGACTGCACAGCCTTGGAAGGACTGCCCCTCCAAGAGGAGCAGGGCCAGTGTGTTAGAGACCGTGGAGAAGAAGGCCTCAATGTTTCCAAGAACATAACCCTAGCCCTGTACCAGAGCTGTGCAACTGGGCCCCAGGAGCTCAGTTTGAGAAGTCTGAGGCAGCCGTGCACATGGGGCTAAACAGAAATTGCTGCCCTCTGAGTGGGCTGAACAATACATTTTTCTCTTTCCACTGAACATGCTAGTTTTATGTTAACTTGACACAAGCCAGAGTGATTTTTAGAAGAAGGAGCCTTAATTAAGAAAATGTCCCCATGAGATTAGTGGTGCATTTTCTTGACTGATGACTGACATGTGAGTGGCCAGCCCACTGTAAGCTGTCTCACCCTTGGACTGGTGGCCCTGGGTGCTATAAGGAAAACAGGCCAAGCAAGCCATGAGGAGCAAGCCTGTGAGCCATGCTCCTCCAAGCTGCTTTTGGTCATGGTGCATTGCCGTAGCAGTTGAAAGCCTAAGCCAGCCAGCCACCAAACAAACACTGCCATGTTCTGACCCTTGCATCCCAAGCCTTTGTGCCTTAAACACTGAGAGATGGACGTTAATGTCAACCTTCGGCCAACAGGGGGCACCAAGTGCACATGCACAGAAAAGCGACCTTGCAAACAACAGCAACAACAAAATGGTCAAGACCAAGCTTCTGGACCCTTACACACAGAGGACCTCTTCCTGTGGCAAGGTTGCTGGACAGGCCTCTGTCAAATCCTACCCACTTCTATTAGAACAGCAGAAAGCTTTCCAAAGTCAATCTTTCTTGCAAATGTCTTCCTACTCAGTAAGACTAGAACTTACTCTGAGAGCAGAAGATAGTGTAGATGTTGGAACTACTGCCTCCTAGACGATGTTTTCATTGTTTAGTTATAAATTTTGAAAAAAAACAAAGTCCAGATTTCTCATTCTCCATTATGCACCAATAGTAAGTACATTCAAACACACATACACACAAAAATTTTTTGGATGTATTACCAGAGACCAAACCCAAGATCCTCGCGTACGACAGGTTCTACCACTGTGCTGTATTCCTAACCCCCAACCTTTTTTTTTTTTTTTGAGACAAGGCTTAAACTTATCAGATTGGGCACAAACTTGCTATGTAGCTGAGAATGACCTAGAACTTCTCACTTCTTGCCTCCTCTTTCAGAGTGCTGAGATTACAAGTATGTACTATTGCAACTAGTTTTATATGGTACATTGAATTCAGGGATTTAGGCATGTCAAGTTAGCCCTCAATCAACTGACCTATACTCCCAGATTTTTGGTTGTTATGCAATTTTGTTTTTTGGTCCTGAGACTAGGCTGGTCTAGAATTTTTCATCTTCCTGCCTCTACTTCCCAAGTGCTAAGAGTACAGGAGAAAGCTACCACACCTCACTGTATTATTTTAATGAGTAATACAACAAATGGAAAACTGTACTTAAACACAAGATTCTTCTTAATTAAAATGAATCCCCTCTACCAACCTTTAATTAGTCCCAAACAGGAAAGCTATACTTCATAAGAAAATAAGTCAAAACCAAAATAATCAGGGGTATACTCTTTCTGTTTAGAGCAGATCAACTGCACAAACATACACGGATACAGTCCTGCAGGTAGCCAGGACAGATGGGTCTCCAGAGCTGGAGAAACCCAGAGTTGAAGTGTAAGCAGAAATAGCTTTATCCTGACAACTGCTGCTTTTCAGAATGGCTCTGCTCTGACAGGATGCTGATGGCACAACCATCCACATGGGGCCAGGTGGGGAGCCAGGAGGTGGAGACTGAGTCTCTACTAGCAGTGGGGTCTGGTAAGAGGTAGGCAGGGCCTGCCTCACTCTGCTCTTCCTCCTGCCCTGGTCCACAGTCAGTGTCTTGTCAATACACAGGATGGGGACCCACCTCCTCCACGCGTCTCCGCTCCTCCTTCTGCTCCTCTATGCGACGCTGCCGCTGGTGCAGCAGGTGTTTGATGTGTGCCTCAGGGTCCCGCTGCTGCTGCTGCTGCAGCTGCTGCTGCTGCTTTAGGGCCTCAGAGTTGCTCTTATTCTCCTGCTGGAGTCTGAGGAATTCTCGGCGCAGTGTGGACTCCCCAGGCACATTCATGATAGAGCTGGGCGAGTGGCATAAACACATACTGAGGTCAGAGCTGGTGGTCCTTATCTCTGGGTAGCTTGAGTGGATGCTTCCAACTGTACCAGCCATCCTGCCAATGTCTAATCCCAAATGGGGCAGGAAATCTGTCTTCTGTCTTGCCCCTATTCCCTGTTTTGAGACAGGGCCTGAATTATGCAGCCCAGACTAGTCTGTAACTTGCTCTCCTCCTGTTTCAGGCCCCCAAGTGCAAAGATTAGGGAAGCATCATCATCCCTGGCATCTGCTCAGGGTCTGGTGCTGTTTTAAAGATTCCAGATCAAACCTTTGTCAGCTCTAAGACACTCTCCTTGTCACAAGTCATCTGCTTTACTCTTTGTCCTGAAGGGATTCTGTGTCATTTTGTTTCTTTAGTTACATTATTTATTGTGTGCGCATGCATGCTTATAAATGGTGCGTGTGTGCGTGTCTGAGTGCCCCGCAGCATGCCGGTGTGAGCGGTGCGTGTGTGCGTGTCTGAGTGCACTGCAGTAAGCCAGTGGGGTTCAAAGGACAACTTGGAGGAATTCTCTCCTTTCAACATGTAGGTCCTGGGAACTAAACTCTGGCCACCAAGCCTGGGAGGTGCCTTTGCCTACTGAGCCAACGCACCAGCTTAGAGATTCAGTTTATACACACTTCTATCATATGTGCCATTACCCGAGAGTCCTGAAGCCAAGGATCACTGTTGTTCCTCCAGACAATAGAGCCCCACCCTCCCAGCTCTCCTTGCCAAACCCACCTTGGCTCGCCTTCCTCTCCATGGCTGTCGTCTTCCTCCTCACTTCCGCTGTACTCATACTCTGTCTCCTCTGCAAAGGAGACCACGAATACTTTTCCACTCGCGGTCCCAGCCTCCACCCTGGGTAGGGAGACCTCAGCTGGGAATATCTATGTGCATGGCCCGACCCTGGAGCTGCAAGTTTGGGAAAGGGTTCCTTGGGCAAGGAGACTGGGGTGAGAGAGGGTGCAAATGCAAGCCCAAAGACCTCATGGCTAGAGAGGGGGCGGGCAGAGGCGTCCCCCAAACCCTCTGCTCCCCACCTACCCACTGACCTTTCTCACCCCGCTTCTTCCTGGAGCGGTCAATGTGGTCCTTGAGTTGGATGCGGACCTGCCGCTCCGTGGGCTGGTCTCGGATGAAGGGAAATTTGAGTAACTGTTCGGTTGGTGGGCGGCTCAGGTAAGTCTTGATGAGACATGTGTCAATGAAGTCAGTGAACTTCTTAGACCTAGAAACAGTGGTGGCTCACACTGGGAGGGCCCCTTTGGAAGGGGAAGTCACAGGAAGAAGATGGTGGGCCACTCATCTCTAAACTGTCTTTTCTCTTCTGGCTTCTCCAAACCCCAGTCCCAGTTGCTACCTGGAGTCCCCACACCTCTTCCATGGTGTACACCAAAGCCTGGACACAGGAAGTATTAAGGTGAGGGCAACCCTGCCTAGAAAACTTCCTTGCCAGATTGCAAACACTCAAAGACATACCATTTCTTTGACTTGAGCCTGGGGGGAGGGTTCCGGGGGATGAGGAAGAGAGCCCGCATAGGGTGCATGTCACACAGAGCTGAGACACAGAAGAGACACCATCAATCCTCTTTGCTATATTTAGGGGCCAAAGAATCCCTGCCTTAACATGGCCTCTGAAGCCACCTCCTCCCTACATCCACGCCCTTGCCCTCCCTGTCCCATCCAAGGCAGAATCAGCACTTACGGGGGGCTCCCTCTGCCATTTCAATGGCTGTGATTCCTAGAGACCAAATGTCACTCTAACAGAAGAGAAAGAAGGGACAGGTATGAATGTTCCTGACAATACTGCACAGTAACTTCCTTCACCCAGGACCCCACACATTTTCCAGACGGTATTACATAGTAACTACCTCCCTTCACCTAGCATCTCATACAAAGCTTCCCCAAATCCCCTTCCTACAAATCATCCCACCTTCCAATACAGACTTGTCCTGCTGTAAACACTAGGTTTTAGTTTAGCTCCTTTGTAACGGGTATTGCTGGGAAGTCCTGGGAGGTTTTCAGCAACCCAGGTCTGGCTAGATCCATAGACTCTCTCTTCACTGCTCAGGTCACTTTCCTCGCCTGGCTTATGCCCCCAAACCTTTAATCTGTCCTCCCCACCTCCTTCCTACCCTGGGAGCCCCAGTGCTCCTGTTCCCCACAGCATACCCTGTAGTCATAGGTGGCGTCGGGGTTCTCATCACAGGCAATGACTTCTGGAGCCATCCAGTAAGGGGTCCCAATAAAAGTGTTCCGCCTGCCCACAGTGCGGTCCAGCTGAGCACTCACCCCAAAATCCACTGTAAGCATGAGGAGAGGCAAGTATGGGGAGGGGTGAGCATGGTGAGGGGTGAGCATTGGGAGGGGCGAATATGGGGAGGGGTGAGCATGGGGAGGGGCGAACATGGGGAGGGGCGAGCATTGGGAGGGGCGAACATGGGGAGGGGCGAGCATGGGGAGGGGCAAGCATGGGGAGGGGCGAATATGGGGAGGGGCGAGCATTGAGAGGGGTGAGCATGGGGAGGGGCGAACATGGGGAGGGGTGAGCATAGGGAGGGTGGGAGATGGGGAGGGGTGAGCATGAGGAGGGGTGAGCATGGGGAAGATGGGGCATGGGGAGGGTGGGGCATGGGGAAGGGTGAGCATGGGGAGGGGCAAGCAGGAAACATCCCAGTGTTCTGCCTTACTCCACTACATGCACTCACGCCCCTGGCTTCAAACACGAGGTCCAGACCCACACACCACTAAGAAACTGCACAGCCTCTCCCATCCTTCAAGGTCTTAAAGAAACGGACCCAATTTTCCTGGATCTTGGGGCTCAAAGGACAGCATCCCAGGGAGGAGAGAACTCAATGCCCTATCTCCCACAGAAGGATGTTGAGCAGCTGCCCTCTGTGGGGTAGCAAGTGAAAAACTCTCAAGATTTTCAGCAGGAGGCAAGATTCTCAGGGTGGGTGATGGGGACAGGAAACAAGCCTCCTCAGCACACATGCAGTTGGACCTAAGTCAGACAGACATCTGAGAAAAGGGACCTTGTTCTCTGTCTGGACAGTGACGGGGCCTCAGAAGGACCCACAGTACCTAGCTTGACTTCAGCATTCTCTGTCAGCAGCACATTCTGTCCCTTGATATCTCGGTGGATCACCTTGTGGGCATGGAGATGGGCAAGACCCTGGGACAAAAGAGTGGGAAAAACCAGTGTAGTGTTGGAGTGGATGGGAAAGAACAGGAACGTGTAAGGAGACTGAGGGGAGGTTAGCTCTTAGTCCATTCAGAGTGAGGCTCAAGTACAGACCACACCCACCCACAGCCCAAGTACAGGCAGAGTTGCTGTGAGTGTGTGCGTGTTCGTGCGCGTGCACGTGCACGTGTGTAGAATGCAGCAGATTAGTGGAAAGTGGCGTGGGGGAAGGGCTAGGAAGGGCTCCGAGCTCACCCTGAGAATCTCTCTGCAGATGTAAGCAATGCAGTCCTCCTTCAGCGCGTTCCCTTTTGTGTTCTTCACCAGGTCTGTCACTGAACCGGCACCACAGAACTCCATCACCAGCTGTGGCCAGGTCCAAGAAAACAATCAGAAGAGAAATACCTGTCAGGCAAGGCCTCTGTCCCCAACCAGACTCCTGGAGGAAGACCAGAGGTTTGGGGACCAGACTGGTGTCAGTCAGACAGCAGGGGCTAGATGATCCTTTAGAAGCTATAGGACTTCCCTGAGGTCAGATAGAAGGCACACACTTGGAGAACTGGTAGTATAAAGAATGAAAGAATCCCCCAAACTGTCAGCACAGTGATACAGGCTATCTCATTTTCTTTGACGTGTCCAGTGCTTTAATCCTATTTTCCCTAGAATCCCAAACTGGCTTAGAACTATTGTTCTAGAGCAGGGGCTGGCAAGCGCAGGTGCCAAAGAATGTTGTTTTGTGTGTAGGTTTTTGCTTTGTAAAAGTTTTTTGGTTTTGTTTTGAGACAGGGTCTCACCATGTAGCTCTAACTGGAACTCACTATATAGACAAGGCTGGCCCTGAACTCAAGAAGATACATCTGCCTCTGCCTCCCAAGTGCTGGAATTAAAGGCATGTGACAGCACCATCCAGCTCCTGTAAGTGACTTCTGTGTATACATGGGACACTAGGGATTGCATTCAAGATACTAGGTGAGCACCTACAAGTGAGCTACACTCAGCCTGAATCAACGGATAATGGTATACCATCCCCCACGTGTGTGTGTGTGTGTGTGTGTGTGTGTGTGTGTGTGTGTGTGTGTGTGTGTATGGGGGGGTCAAGACTTCAACAAGCAGGCTAGACTAGCTAGTCCTAGTCTGTTTCCCATTTCACCATAACTGGGTACAAACATCTACTGTCATGATCAGCTATTTGTGTGTTTTTAGGATTCAAGCTCATGTCCCCACACTTGAATGGCAACTGAGGCATCTCCTCAGCTTGTGTCCACTATATTCCATGATTAGGGGGAAAAAACCCCAAAGAATACTACTTCATGACAAATGAGAATAACAGGAAATTTTGATAACCTAAATATAAATTTGGAATTCAGGCACACCTCACTTTCAGGTCTGTTTGAGTGAGGGTCTTCCCAGAGAGTAGCCTTAAATGCACGCTGCTCCTGCCCTCAGGCTCCCGAGTGCTGGGACTATGTGTGAGGCTCTGCTTGGCTGGCTATGGTTAGCTACTCACGTGTTCTCTACTGCTGTCGGGGTGTGAGCAGAAGTGAGCCGTGGTAACAGCAACGTGACCACGTGACTCAAGTGCTTCCCATTTGGACCTTCCCAGGAAAAGCTCGACACCTTTGACTCAGGTAAGAGGGGCTGGGACTGCTAGGAAAGCTCTCGGGTCCCACTCAGTGCGCTGCTGGAGGGACTCGGGAGCAATTCCTTCCAACTGTTTCACTAAAGCTGACATCTAACTTAGGAAAGGCTGGTTGGGACTGGTGTATCTGCTATGTAATTAAAGTAACTGCCATGTGTCCCACCACCTGGACAACAGAACACAGTGGGTGGAGTAGAGGCCCAGTACCCACAGCTAACAGGAGAGCATTTGGCCTACTGCTCCAGCCCTCAGTGGTCTCCCACTATACACAATTTGGTGTGTGGTATGTGTTCCCCCACAATCCTTAAGACCACTGAGTCTGTGACCATGTCTCATGCTCATCTTTGCAGGGTATTCAGAAAACGCTTACTGAGTATCTCTGAAGTCTAGTGTGCTTCTAGGGGGCGAGACCTGGGATCTTGTCCCAGTAGCTACAATGATGCCCCTAGCAACTCTTCCCTTAAGTATGGGCCCAGTACCACAAAAGGTGAAGCTGGAAACTTGGTGGCACTGATGTCTAAGCTAGGGAGAGAATGACTCTTAGGTATGTATGTATGTTCTGGGTCAGGAGGTATCTGAGTAGGCTTTGGTTTAAACCACCACCCAGAAGGGCTGTGTGCTGCCAGGATGGGTCTGACTGAGTCCTGTTGTTTCCCACAGATACTTTGATTCTATGGCTTTCCCAATATTGTATTCAAAGGCACAAGAATTTATAGACTAGCCGGGCAGTGGTGGCATACGCCTTTAATCCCAGCACTTGGGAGGCAGAGGCAGGCGGATTTCTGAGTTTGAGAATTCGTGGACAGCTTGGTCTACCGAGTGAGTTCCAGGACAGCCAATGCTATACAGAGAAACCCTGTCTCAAAAAAACAAACAAACAAAACAAAGATTCTTATTGCTCACTGATTAAGAAGTGCTTGCTGAGTAGCTAGGGTAAACGGGGGATGAAGGAGACAAATACTAGGATAACTAGACACACGAGGACAAGACACTGGGTATACAGACTAAACAAAGAGTCCCATGAGTCATGAGGTCCCTTTAGATCCATATTGAAGGCAGGGCTGTCAGAACGGATACAACAGGAGGAGGGGCAGGAAGGGCACTTCTTACCCAGAGCTGGTCATCGTTTCCAGGAGGGCTCTTCTTAATAAAGGCCCCATAGTAGGTGGCAATATTTCGATGGTGAGAGTACTTCTTTAACATGTTGATTTCCTGTTTGATCTCTTCCTCCTCATCCTAGGCAAACAGGGGAGGTGAGGCCTGGGCTCCTACAGACCCTTTTTTGGTGCCAGCCCCATCTTTCCCAGCTCCATTTCCTACCTCTGTGACATCCATGACCTTGATGGCAGCCAGCTGCCCAGTCTTGACGTGCCGCCCCTGCAAGACAGTCCAATATGGAGGGTGTGGAGGGGTCCCGGTATATGCTCACTTAGTAAAATAAGGAAGAGGAATTGATTCTGGGAGAAGCCAGGTCCCTTAGTGCTTTTCTTAGAATGTGTCCTCCATGTGGCTAGATGCCTCTCTTTATAAAGCAGAAGGCAAGGGAGAGGCTCCTGAGCTATCCCAGTGAGGGTAAAACTGCCCAGACATTTCTAGGCAATAAAGATAAAGTTCCACAAAGATAACGGCTCCCCCACACAACACCTGAGGTGCAGACAGATGCACTGCTCAGTTCTGTCCTCTCTGGTGGGGATTTTCACCAGACTCAAAGCTAAGAGTGAAGGAACTTCCATATCCTGATGAAGGCTAAAAAGGGGTTAACCCTTTCCTTCATCTATGTGAGGTAAAATGTCTGGTGCTTTCCTGGCCCAGCCACTCTAGACAGGAGGCCTTTCCTTGGATCAATCTTATGCCCAAGGTATTTTACGTTCTCAGGGAAATCACAACCACACCACTGAGTTTAGGCACACGGGGGGGGGGGGGGGGCCGCTGACGTGTGCCACATGGTATGGTGTATCTGTGTTGTGCCACAGCTTCTCTGACTTGATTCCCACCCTACCCACCCACCCACTCTTCTGAGATCCTTTGTTAAAAACCACCAATGAGAGGCTGGAGAGATGGCTCAGCAGCTAAGACTGCTCTTTCAGGGGTCCTGAGTTCAATTCCCAGCAACCAAATGGCTCACAACCACCTGTAAAAGGGATCTGATTCTCTTTTCTGGTGTGTGTGAAGACAGAACACTAAATAAATAAATAAATAAATAAATAAATAAATAAATAAATAAATAAATAAAGTTTTTAAAAAATCAATGGCTTGAACAGGAAAATCGAAGTCTTCCTGACAAGAATGTTCACAGGCAGGACATACAAATTGCTACCCGAGTCTTTTCTTCCATAGTCACCACAAACCCAAGCACAGAGAAGCCCAGTTCTCTGGACGGATGGGACTCAGCAGGAACTGTGCACTGTCTGTTCCCCCACAGCTCACGCTTACAAAGGGAAAGGGGTGGGTAAAAGGCTCATAGTCCAAGTGACTAGGAGACCCAGGCACGCAGGGGCATCTGTGGAAATGTCAGGAGCTGTCTTAAGATAAGGAAGCAGACTAAATGTTCCTGGGGGCAGCACCCAACTAATCCCCCTCACCAATGTGGCCACTTTATGTAGCCAAGGAGGCCTGGGTACTTCAGAGTGCTGAGCTGGCCAAGTTGAAAAAACTAATTGGGGGCAGAGGAAATGCCACTTCTGTGAGGAGAAGCAGCTCAAAAGCAGGAGGCCTGGGTTCTGCTGGCTTCCTAATGTAAGCAGCTGCAGGAGGTCAACAAAGCCACTTCCTCTCTGAGGCCACCCGTGAAGTCTCATCAACCCCAAGTCTCCCTGTAAGCTTAGGAGGTACCCACACACAATTTTGGCAATGATCTGTAAATTTCCAGGTGAGCCCCGACACCCATGTCCCCGCGACTCTTCCTGCGTCCTATCCGAAACCACCAGCTTGCAGACTGGTTCCTGCCACACCCAAAAGCACGTCTACACTCAGCTGTGTCTTACTTCTTCTTTCTGTGGCTGCTCTCTGTGGTCTGTGCTTTCCTCCGTCTCTGAGGGGACCCCAGCCTTTGTCATCTCCTGTAGCTTCCCTCAGACTGCCGGCCCTGGGACTCCCCTTCCTCTATTCCTCTACAGAGGCCCACAGGTCTGAAGGTTGTATTTTTGTCCATGTCTCACCTTGTACACCTGTCCATAGGTTCCATTGCCGACCACCTCCACCAGCTCAAAGATTCCTGCAGGGTCCTGGGAGGAGGGAGAAGAAAGAACAAGATGCCATCACTTCAGCAAGGGCTGTGATGCTGGAGGGAAAGAAGGTGTCAACCAGGATATGAGTGACAGGTTAAGACTATCACTTAGAGGACTGGAGAATCCTAATGGTTAGAAGGGTTTTCCCTGGATAGTTCAGAGTTCACTCTATTATTCTAGAGTCAGGAGGGAACACAGAAGTCAGAGCCCAGGTGGTTTTTTTTTTTTTTTTTTTTTTTGATTCCTAACTCACTGACCTATGGCTATGTATCTGGGTTCCCAACTGCAAGTGAGGGTGCTCAAGAACATACCCCTGGCCTGGGCTAGACTTTCAGTGAGGTAATGCCCACATGCACTAAGACCCAGGCTGGCAGTGTGTGCCAATAAGAGCTTAGTATTATTGCTATTACTTTAAAGGCAGAGAGGAGGGGCTGGAGAGATGGTTCAGCAGTTATGAGCACTGGCTGCTCTTTCAAAGGCCTGGTTTCACTTCCCAGCGCCTGCATGGCAGCTCACAACTGTCTGTAACTCTAGTTTCAGGTACTCTCTAATGCCCTCACCTTCACACTGGCATACATGCAGGCAAAACAACACACAGGAAATACAAATTTAAAAATGGGGGTGGGGACAGAGATGAGCCAGGGCACAGGAGGCACCATCCTTTGGTCTCCCCTCCCTAGTCCTCTTAAAATAAGGGCCTCTGGTAAGATATGAAGTGTTTGGGACATGTGAAGGCTCCTCTACAAAAGGAGAGAGAAAGGGCCTCTCATTGTTGGACTGGACGCTGCCCTTCCTCCTTTTTGGAGCCATGTGGTGCCAGGAGAAAGCCGAACAAAGCTTCTAAAGATCCCCTCCTCCTGCTGGCTCACAGCAGGCAGCCTGGTCTCACGGGTACCCAAACCCTCCAGGCAGGACTGCTCCCCACCCCCAAACTGGGAGGTGTGGCTGCAAGCTGAAGAGACTGGGCCCCCAGTTCCATTCTGCAAAAAGAGCATGTCTGGCCCAATCCTCACACAGAGACCAAGGACACCAATGTGGTGTCAACTCTCCAGGCAGCACAGTCTCAGAGCTGAGCATCCTAACCTAACCTAACCTAACAGTCCCCTCTCCCGGCTTTTAAGAGCCAATATAGGATTTCTGAAAATAAAAACATCCTGTGTGCTGAAGGAATCTACAAGGACTGGGTCTGGGCACAAGACCGATGAGACCCCCACCCAGGGCTTTTTAGGAATGTGTGTACTGACTGCACTTTGTCCACTTTCTCAGAGGAAGTGGAGGGCAGAGACACGCCCTAGTTCCCTCACAGCAGAGATCACAAGGCATGGTGATTACATATTTACTTGCTGGGAAACTCCCTGGAGGAAGTGCCTGAGTTCTCCTTGTTCTCCAAGTCTGTCCAGCATCTCAATGGACCTGGCACTCAGCAGCCTGAAGCCTGCCCCCATCCTCCCCAGAGAATCTCACAGCAATGAAGGGGCTTCTTCCTAATCCTTGATTATATCCCATGTCAACAGCCCATTATTTTACTTTTACTAGTTATGGGGAGCGGTGCATGACATTAGCATCGCCCCTGTCTTCCACCTTGTTTGACACAGCATCTGCTGACTGCTGACTAAGTCAGAAGAGCTTACTTGCTACAGAGAGTGTGTGGAGGGAGGATGACGACTTGGAGAGGTCTGCTCCGTCTACCATGTGGTCCTAGGGAACAGAACTCCAGAACGGGTCATTGGGCTTGATGGCAAGCCAGCTTTTCCTGATGTGTCTGTGCTAAACATTCTAACTGTATACAACCTAAAACTCCAATATAGAGTCAATACAGGGTTTCTGAAAATAAGAACACCCAACTGTACTGAAGGGCTCTCATGAGACCAACCTATAAAAAATCCTTAATGGGTCTAAGAAATCAACAGGACTCAAAGGAAAAGGAGCACTGCTGCCAGTTGGGGACGGAGCAAAATGAGGTCTGCCTGAACCTAACAGCTACAAGGACTATGAAGTCGTATTGTCTAGCTGTAGTTCTAATGCGGAGGGTCAAAGAGAACACGGTCCCTTAAGATCTTCCTGGAAGATGAGCTCCTGAAGTCTTAGTCTTCCAATACTGACTTTAGGGAAGTCTTTTCTTGAATCAAACTTCAATTCTTTCAGCCAAAAGAGAGAGGAAAAAAGACAGATGGGCAGGATTTTTCTGAGTATGATGGCTTGATAACGGCAGTGATATGCCATCTCAATTTACCACAACTCTAATTCAGAATGTCCAGCTGGCTCTCGAGGAGACCAAAACTTGAGGGTTTTGGAGGCTAAGTTTCCAACCACAGATAAGGAAAGGAATAGAGTGCCTGCATGCCTTGCTGAGGAGCAGTGTGTGGTTAAGACGCTAAGTTTGAGAAGTCAGGAAGCCTGGGAGCACATGTCTATCAAACAGTTCAATACAAGGGTCTGACGAGACAGCACAG
Source organism: Arvicanthis niloticus (assembly GCF_011762505.2). Taxonomy (NCBI): domain Eukaryota; kingdom Metazoa; phylum Chordata; class Mammalia; order Rodentia; family Muridae; genus Arvicanthis; species Arvicanthis niloticus. The sequence continues at coordinate 51,224,687 of NC_047663.1, forward strand.
ACACTTGGGATTGAGGGCTGTGACAAAGAATGAAAAGAGTACAGAAAGGTAAGACAAAAGAAGCCAAGGCTATCCCGAAAACACAAGACAGACACTGGAGGATGGGCGACCGTGGAGGACAAGGCGGCAAGACAGAGCAGTCAGAGAACACTGCAGGGACTCCCATGGCATCAGCCTCTAACCGACCAGTGAGAAGCTTCAAGGGAGCTGCGCTTGTGGGAGCGGAAATCAAAGGAGTGGGGGCTGGAGGAAATGGGAGGGTGAGGAAGTCAGGGCTCGGGGAGCACCCTCCCAGTAACAGCCTGAGAGCAAAAGGAAAGCAGATGACACCTAGAAAAGGCCTCGGGTCAGACAAGTTTCTGGGAGATCTCTCATGCCCATGGATGGGAAAAAGACAAAAGGGAAGATGAAAGGAATTGAGTTTAAATAACATTTGTGTGTACAGATCTGTCAGGCTTTGCTGTTGTGGCTACTGTTTCTCTGGTATTTGCTAGGTAGATGTTCCATCTCTTGAGTGATATTCCCAGCTCAGGAGTATGTAAATTTTATTTCTGAGTAAGTAAACTATTGTTCTTTGCTTTGTAGTAGCAGCAAAACCCAATGGCGCCCAATTCTCTTGTATACCAAATGATTCAGAGTGCCCAGACACCCAAGAATTTAGGTTCGATTTGTACAATGATTAGACAGCAAATGTAACCCTTCACATACTATCTGTCCTTAGTGACCCTCTTCAAATGTGAAGCTCCAGTGCTCCTAGCTGGCCTAGCACTGCTTTGTAAGGAGCGCTGTAGTCCTCCTGAGCCTCCTCCCCAGGACACTTGAGCTGTCTTCCCAGTTCTAATCTAGCCAGCTACCCAAGGAGGAAAGGACACTCAAACCCAAGGGAGGGGGTAAGCCCTGAGATCTGCTGAAGTCAAGAAGACAGCTAAGCAGGAAAAGATGCATGTTGCATAGCCTTTCGTCCACACAAACATGGAAGACCATCTTTACAAAGTTATCCTCTGACCTCCACAACACACATCATACCTATACGCAAATAATTAATGCATAATTTTTTAAAAGACAAAGACTAGAGAGATGGCTCAGAGTTAAGAGCTCTGGCTGCTCCTAGAGCTGAGTTGAGTTCAGGTCCCAGCACCCACATGGTGGCTCACAACCATTTTTAACTCCAGTTCCAGGGGGTCCAATGCCTTCTGCTGGCCTCTGAGGGCTCCTATCTGCACCTGCATGTGAAGCACGTAAAACATACAAACACATTTTTGAAAAAATAAAAAGGAAGATGAGAGAGCAGAGTAATACTCGGTGGCCTGGACAGCGACGGAGCTGTGGAAGCTTGGCTCTGGTTAGTGTGTGGACACACATGGTGGCATTCGTCTCTAGTCTCAGCTACCTGGGAGATTAAGGCAGGAAGCTGAGTCAGAGATTAGCCTGAGTAATATATACCCCCAGATAAAATAGCAAGTAAAAAGCTAAGCAGAAGTGTAGCTCAGCTGGTACAGCATGTCTACATGTGCCTCCAGGGTGTAATCCCCAGAACTTCATATATACCCAGTGTGATGATGCATACCTGGAATCCAAGCACTCTAGTAGTGGTGCCAAGATGATCCGAAGTTCAAGGTTATCATCAGCTACATAGTGAGTTTGGGGCTAACTGGGACACAATAAATGACCCTGTCTTTGTGGAGGTTTGGTCTGCTGGTACATACTGTACACTAAGCTCTGTACCTGAAGGCTTACCAGTGAATTATCAAGCTTACTAGTTTTTGTTGTGCAAATCTTGTTTGTTTTTTTTTGTTTGTTTTGTTTTTTGTTTGTTTGTTTGTTTGTTTGTTTTTTTTTTTGGTTTTTCGAGACAGGGTTTCTCTGTGTAGTCCTGGCTGTCCTGGAACTCACTCTGACCTCGATCAAACTCAGAAATCTGCCTGCCTCTGCCTCCCAAGTGCTGGGCTTAAAGGCGTGCGCCACCACCACCCGGCTCAAATCTTGTTTCTTAATTTAAAACTATTGGTTAAATAGAAATGGTTACAGCCAATTACTGCAGGGATTAGAGGTAGATGGGATTTGAGTTACTTGGTTGAGGGTAGACAGCAGAGGAAAAGGAGGAATAAGGAGTGAGGAGAAAGTGCCACAGGAGGCAATGTACCATGAGCACATGGCCAGAACAGCAAGTATTTGGGAACACTCGTGGAGAGGTAGCCAGGCCAGGGGCTAGTAAGGTAGATTATGGGTTACCCACCAATACTGTCAAAGCCAAATAAAATAACCACAGTCTGAGTCTCATTTATACGTAAGCTAGTCAGGGATATGCTTAAATTGGTTCTACTACATGTCTCAAAATGAGGGAGGGATGCTTAGGAAGATGGTTCAGTACTTGCTGCATAAGCATCAGGACCTAAATTAGCTATCTAGCACCCACAAAAAAAGGTAGTTTTGGCAGTACATGCCTTAAATCCTGGGGAATGGTATCCCTAGAGCTTGAGGGCTGTCCAATCTAGCCAACCAGTGAGTCCAGGTTTAGGAAGAGACTGTCTCAAAGAGTAAGGTGGAGAGCTACAGAGATAACAGCTCTGATGCTAATGTCCATTCCCACAAGCACATGCATCCACAGACGCCAACACACACTCCTAGAGACCAGTGCCTCTCTCAGCCCTCAGCTGAGCGGCTTCTTTTGCAGTAGATGGTGATGAACATGGAGACCCACAACTGGCCAACTTGTAGAGAGTAATAGAATAAGAGACTGTGGAGTGCTCAAACACCATATACACCATCCACCCCAACCCCAAAACTCAAGATCACTGCGGGCAAGCAGGCTATGACAAGGACACTGTGGTTTCTAGATACACCAGCACAGTTGGTTACACATATGAACTCACAATTATGGTGACAGCATGCACAAGACCTACGCAGACTCAAGCCAGAAAAAGGATAGCTTGGAGGGGGGTTGTGGCATGATGCCCCCACCCCCAGCCAAGGAGCTACTAGCAAGGAAACTGATAGAGTCAGTTTTTAAAAAGGGCATGACCTTATTTGAATGGCACAAATGAGACTGAAATTTTTTAATTTTTAAAATTGACAATTTTGGGTTGTTGTTTTGTTTTCTAAAAAAAAAAAAAGGAGACACAGCAAGTTCAAGAATACCCAGGACTACATAGAAAGACCGTCTCAAAAGGGTGTGGGTTCAAGTCCCAGAACCCACATATTGGCTCACAACTGTAAGTCCAGCCCCAGGACATCTGGTACCATCTTCTAAGCTCCCAGGGTACCAGGCAAGCAGTTGGTATACATATACACAGGTAAAACACTCATTACAAAAAGAACACATAGAAGTAGGGAGACGGGGAGTGCATCTGGGGGGAGTCAGAGACAGTGGTGAATATGACCAATATATATTGTAGGAAATTCCCAAAAAATTAAGCATTAAAAACAAGCTATTTCTGGAGCCTGTTAAATGGTTCAGTAGGTAAAGACACACTTGCCTTGCCACCAAGCTTGATGGCAAGCATTCAATCCCCAGATCCACACAGAGGAAGGGGAGAACCCATTCCCTCAAGTTTTTTTCTCTGACATCCACATAGTGGCATAGTCACCCCCCCCCATATACATGCATGCATGCATGTGTGGTAGTCTGAATGCTAATGGTCCCCACAGGCTCCTATCTGAATTCCTGTTTCTCAGACTGAGAAGGATTAGGAGAAGTGGCCTTGCTGAAGGAGCTGTGGCTGGCCTGCGCCATGCTCCCCTTCAGATGACCATGTGCTGACTCTGTACGGAAGCCTCGATTTATATAGTTCCTTTCACTTTGCTTTGGTCATGTGTTTTGTCACAGCAATAGAACAGTAACTAAGACGAATGCAAAATAAATATATTATATATTAATACAGATATACACGTCACATACACCAGGCAGTACTTATTGTTCCTGTAAGGCTGAGAGCAAGGCCAGTCTAAACCAGTCCAAAAAAGATGAAAATTTTAATTAGATTGAAAATAAGTAAAGGATCTGAAGAGATGTTTCTTTAAAAAATATATGCAGTAGCCAATAAACATATAGGAAATGTATAGCATCATTCCTCATTAGGAAACACAAATAAAAAAACCACAAGACATGAGTTCACACCCATCAGAATAGCTTTAATCAAAGCCCCGTCAACAGATGTTGGTGAAGGCTACCTATGAAGAAACTGGAACCCTCATATTGCAGGTAGGAGTGTGAAATGGTTTGCCACTTTGGAAAACAATTTAAGTGACACAGTGGCACATGTTGCTGCCTGTGTATGTGACTTGCTTGGGCAGGACCTCTGCCCAGCATCAGGCCTTCTGGGGTTCCTTGGACGAGGACTACCAGGACCCTCGAGAAGCTTACCAGAGCTCAGGAGTTACATGGCCAGTACATAAGAACCAGGATTTACCCACTGCTCACAGGTGGCCCTGGTGGCCAACTCCCATACCCAGGGATTCACATATACCTTTAATTCCTAAGCAGCTGAAATAATTCTGCAAATGTTATACAGAATTCATTACTATACACACTCAAGACACCTGAAATGCATACAGAAGTCTGTATGTGATGTCCACAGCAGCACTGTTCATAAAAGTCCTACAGCAGAACTAACCAACGTCAATCGATAATTCTATAATATCTACATAATAAAACAACGACACACTACCTAAAACACTGGAACAGAGTACTGCAGCTAGACAATCTCGGGACAAACGTTAATGAGCATGTGTGGCAGCTCACGGCTGTGACGCTCACTTGGGAAGCTGAGACAAGAGGGTTATATGTAAGGTAAACTGAGCTACAGTTTGAAACCCTGCGAAAAAGAAAAGAAAAAATATGTTTGTGAAAGAGGCCGGTGACAGAAGGCCACACATTTTATGACTCCATTATATGTGTATTTATAAGAGGCAAGTCCAAGTGATGGAAAGTGATTGCCAAGGGCTTAACAAGGAGGGAAGTGGATGGTGACTGCTCATGAGAACAGTTTTACTGAGGGCTGATGAAAACATTCTGAAATTAGATGGGGTAATGATTACACAAATCTTGACTATACTAAAAGCCACTCTAAAATTACCAACTAACTTCTTTGAGACAAGAGTTTATATGTAGCTCAGGCTGGCCTTGAACTTATTACACCCAGGTAAGATACTTTCAAAAGCTAGATTTTATGGCATGTGAATTATATCTCAAAAAGGACTTACTAAAAATAATGACCCTAGCTGGGCTTAAAAGAGGCGGGCAGAATTCTGTGTTCAAGGCCAGCCTGGTCTATCGAGTGAGTTCCAGAATAGCCAGGGATATGTAGAGAAACCCTGTCTCAAAAACAATAACAAAAACAAAAACGAAGAAACCAAAACCAAACCACAAACAATTAATAATAATAATAATAATAATAATAATAATAATAACCACCTTAAGAATGTCTACCGTGATGACCCTGATTTATGCCAATCTGTCCACTCAAAGAACACTACTCCACTACTGATGACCCAAGAAGTGTTTCTGATAACACATCCAAAAAGTCGCAAGTCAAACACAGAAAACATGGTAGCACACACCTATTATCCCAGCACTTGGGAGGTGGAAGCAGGAGGATCACAAATTTAAAGCTATCCTCAGATAGAAACCAGCCTTGACTACATGAAACTCTGTCTTAGAAAAAACCCAAAACAAACCAAAACAAAAAAAATCATAGTAATTCACAAGATTACAAGTTACACAATTTAGGGGGCAGAGATGGATCAGTAGGGGTACCTGGTTTGGTTCCCAGCACCCACACAGTAGCTCACAACTGTTTGTAACCCCAATTCCAGAAAACCCAACAGAGGTGAGAGGCATTAAATCCTCCTGGAGCTAGGTTCACAGGTGGTTGTGAGCCACAGGACTTGGGTGCTAGGAACTTGGGTCTTCTGAAAAAGCAGTATAAGTGCTTAGCCACCAAGCTGTAATTGAGGCCACATTAGAAGTAATTTTAAAGCATTTGCTTTGTCCCTGGTCAAGCACTGTAGAACTATAATCTCCTAAGAAGGCTTGGAGGGAGGGACAACCGTCACCACCTCACAGGGAAGGAAGTGCAGAATGATCAAATGCCATGCCCAGAGTCACACACAACTAGAAAGGGATAGAGCCAAGACTTGACCTCAGAATCTAAGTCCAAGGCCTGAAGCATACTCTGCCTGGTTCACAGCTCCTGTCGTTTAAGGGACTGTGAGACCTGAGGAACTGGGTTCCTGACTGGACACTGCCAGTCCAAGACAGAGGGGAAATGCCAGCTAGGGCAAACTTATCCCTATGCATTCCAACCCATGGAGAAGATGACAGAGAGAAAATGGAGTCAGGACTATTCCTCAGGTAAAGGAAAGCAGGAGCTGTCAGGGAACAGAGTACATGGACATCTAAGCAGACATGGAGAGACAACACAGGGCTGAGAGCTGCAGGAGTAAGTTAGACTGCAGCCATCCACCCTGTGCTGTTTCCTAAAGTCCAGCACCATTCATGGTCCATGGAGTCATATAAGCTACAGTTCTGGTGTACAGCAAGATTCCAACAAGGTTCCTGATCTTAAGTAAAAAAAACACTGACCTCCCAAAGCAGTGTGTTTGCAATTCCAATGCTTGTGGCAGGAGGAACTCAAGTTCAAAGCCAGTTAGACCAAGGAAGCAAACTTTTGTTATAAACAAGAAGACGCAATATTAACAGACAGGCACTGTGCTGTTTTACACATGGCACCTCATTTAATGCTCAGATACATCCACAAGGTAGACAGTTGTGGTATTCTCATGGATAATCTGGATTGTGAAGGTGTGAGGATGTGACAGTCCATCCTAACCTGATGGCACTGTGTTACTGCCTGCCCAGAAACAAACTGCTCTAGCCCAGTCATTAGTAACACTTCCGCCAGAGAGCTCAGACCTGGGTAATAATTTACACCTAACTCTCCTGTGCCAGCTAGAAGATGCATGATCTTTTTATTACTGTACATCAGGGAAGAGAAAGGGAGAGGAGTAAAACCATTTTCTTGCCCAGCTGTGGATTCCGTAGATAACTGTAATGTCCACCTTTGATGTCCACCTTTATAGACCCTTCCTCTAGCTCAGCATGCTGTTCGGCTCTAAAGTTGCTATCCTGTTAGCGGTAAGAATAAATTCACTTAATTTAAATTTAAACTGAACCTAAGTCTTTGGTCTTTCCCAGTAGATTCAAAAGCCACGACAAAGGTGTTGTGTAACTCCTTAAACAGGAAGATAAACAACTCAAAATAACTTTAGGAAGTCCTCGAAACTGACCAGATTCATGAGGCCCCTCCCTGCCAGAGTAAGCAATAAAAGCTGAGAGTCCCTCAAAGACAAACTAAGCCAAACTGTCAAGAAGACTCTGAAGCTGCCTGGAAGAGCCAGAAAACAGAGAGCTACTGCTGGAGGAGGGTTAGATCCACTAAGTCACTTGGAAAAGACACTCTCCGACTTGCTGAGCGGCTTGCAGGCTGTGCAGTCTGCTCCAGGTTCCCAGGTTTTGTGAGCTGTCATACCTGCTGGGGTGGGCCTTGGGGATGCAGCTGTCCTTGAGTCATCTCTGCCCCTGTAAGTGACCCTCACCCACACTCCTGAGAGTAACCCCAATAAAACTCATTGGTTCACCAAGTTGGACTTTGATGGTGTCTGTCCTTTGGTCTGTGGTGGCCTCCCTATCTGGGGTAAGTTAAAAGTTTCGTCACACAACATGAGGTGTGCAGCTTGCTCAAGGCTGGAAGCCCTTTAAGTAGTGGAGGCGGGATTTAAGATGTAAAGGCATGTGGTCGCTTCCAGAATCAACCATCCTTTATGCGACCTAACCTGAGTAAGCTCTGACAACCCAACAGGCTGGACAGCACACTGCTGTTCTACCTTACACACGATTATGTTTCCTCCCCAGTACAACAGGAGCCATTTAAGGACAGGATGAAGACAGCACTTAGGTGTTATACACAGAATGAGGGCTAGCCAGACTTGTACCTGAATGAAACAGCAATGTCTTCCCTTCAGCTGAGTCTGTGGCATATGCAAAACTACTTTGCTCTACAATAAGCACATACAGCCAGGCTCTGGCTGCTGCTCCGTCCTCTTACTAGTGTTTCTATGACTAAGCATTTATCATCTCATCCCTCACATATGTTAGCATTTCCACATATGGCCAGGTATGGTGGTGTATACCTTGAATCCCAGCACTAGGGAGGTAGAGGCAACAACGATCTAAGTTCAAGGCCAGCTTGATCTACACAGTTAGCCCCTACCCAAAGGGGGCCAGGGCACGGTGGGAACAACCGATGGATGGTAAACCTCCATGTATGAGCTGGGTATGGTGGCAATATTCCTGCAGTTCCAGCACTTGGGAAGCAGAGACAGGAAGACCATGAGTTCAAACTCATCACTGGCTACATGAATTCAAGGTCAACCTGGGCTACACGAGACCTTGTCAAACAAAACAAAATCACGTATAATTTTATTTTCTCCTGGAGACCGTAAAAGGTGGCCTGGGAGCTAGTTACATGTGATACACTGTAAAGGGCAAGATGGCTCAGGAAGCAACTGCAGGGAACGACATAAGATAGGATGCTACATCAGCCTTTTTTGCTGATCCGGGAGTCTTATAATTATAGAAATTCTTATCTGTAAGGGCTCATTACTAAATCCAGAGAAGCTGCTAGTATGGTGAAAGATCTGGAACCATAAAATCTGGAGGAATTCCTTAGGAAAGAAACACTAAAAACATAACAAAACAAAAAAGCCAGGTAGAAACAAGAGGAGGCCTGGTCTCAGGTGGGCTTCAAGCCCAGCAGCAATTACTCACTTAGCTGTGCCCAGCAGGCCATGCCACGGCAGTCAGTGCCTCACCTCTCCCTGCCCCAGGGGAACTGGGCCAGGAAGTGAAGCTGCCACAGGGTGTGGGCAGACTGGACAAGTCATGGCCAGCCAGCTGTGATGCTAGAGGGCCAGAACCCCCACCCCGAGCCCCTTTCCTGCAGTCCAACCTCACTTACTGCAAACTTGCCAGTGATGACCAACAGCACAGAAGATGAATAAACTTAGGAAAAATGTGATACAGAAGAGACCAGGGGAGCAAAGACCCAGGGGTTATTATGCAGGAAGAGATTGGGAACCTGAGCTCTAAGATGAACAGAAGGCTGGGCAATTGCCCAGGAAGTCTGTGTATCTGGTACCACTTCAGAGGCTAGAGCAGGCTCCTGCCTCCCTGCCTGAATGAGAACAATGGGCCTGTCTTCCTCAGCTCTTTCTGTAATCTAGAAGCCCACACAAAGTGTGGTGGGGTGGGGGGCTACAAAGGCAGTGGCAGAACAACTGACTGGCAGCTTGGGAGAAGGACATTTATTTATTATTACTTATTTACTTTACATCCCACTCACTGCCCCCCTTCCAGCCATCCCCTCCCACGATCCTTCCCCTCACCCCACCCCTTCCCCTTCTCTGAGCAGGTGGGGGTTCTCCTGGATATCTCCCCTACCCTGGCACATCAAGTCTCTGTGAAGGTAGGTGCATCCTGGGAGAAGGAATTTTTGATCTCCCATAAACTCATCAGCTCCTTCAAAGCCACTTCAAACATTAACAACTGAGCACAGAAGTGTGAGCACTGTGCAAATGCAACTTTGAAATCCATCCTTTAGTTCCACTCCCAACCAGATTACCAATTTAAACCACTGTTATTGGGGGTGTCTGCAGTGACCACCAGGGGAGCACCTCATAGGGTTTCCAACAACTCAAGGCCCACCAGGATCACACACTTTTCTCAGTCCAGGCAGACATTTGGAGGGAGAGGCGTGAGTAATTAAGGATGTGGAAGAAGAAAGAAAAGGAGTGTGAGAAAGACAGACAAGTGATCATGTATGAAGGAGAGAAACCAAGGGCTTTGGGGAGCTAAGAGATACAACAAAGTCTCATGAGCTCACCCCTGCCTTCATGCCTAAACAGAGATGACATACAGCTCCAAGGACCCAAAAGAAATGTAGAGTCAGACTCCAGCCTTCTCAACAGATGAGCTGAGTGGACCTCCATCTACCAACCTCAGAAAGCATGCAATACGACCCTGTTCCCAGCCCAGATGGCTAAATGTGGAAAGCAGGCCCAGGCCAAAGCATTGGGCAGATTACATCTTTAGGGGAAAAGGAAGTGGACGAAGAAGGGCTCCCTAGAGGACCCCTCTTCAATGAGCCTGAAGAAGTGAAGAGAGTGTATAGAACATTCTAAAGGCTAAAATCCTCAAACTGTCAGTATTTAGCATGCCCACTTACAATAAACTAGGCTCTCATGAAGCCTTCCAAAATCCAGGCTCTCAGATTTCCTCACTGTCAAAAATGGATTCTCAACTCTACTGGCCTCCCTCTCAAATCAGGAAACTTCATCTGCTCTCCATGGATTCTGACTGTACACTATAAAGTACCAGTCCTCCATGTATCCATACTCTGAAGTGGTTTGTTTTTTTGTTTTGTTTTGTTTTGTTTGTTTGTTTGTTTTTTTGGGGGGGGGGGTGTTGTTTTTTGTTTTTGTTTTGTTTTGTTGTTTTTGGTTTTGGTTTTTTGTTTTGTTTTGTTTTTAAGACAGGGTTTCTCTGTGTAGCCCTGGCTGTCCTGGAACTCACTCTGTAGACCAGGCTGGCCTCGAACTCAGAAATCCGCCTGCCTCTGCCTCCCAAGTGCTGGGATTAAAGGCGTGCACCACCACTGCCTGGCTTTGTTTTTTTAAGTAATCAAGTATGCTCCAGGAGTAGGGGAGAGGGAAAGAAAACAAGATGGATATATACATAGAGGGGAAGGGTGGCGTAATGCACTCTTCCTGGGTCTGTAAGCCAGGAGGAGGTATGAATCACACACGCAGATACATGCGGAAACAGAAACAAGTTAGAACAGAACACGTCTATGAATACAAATGCCATTCTCATCAGAAACTAGTTAGTGCAAAGGGGTGCACTGCCTGATACAAGGATATGAGGGACTCTCACCTCCACTTTGCTTTTACTGTTCCCATGTCTAGGTTCCCCAGACTTTGCAGACTCAGAAGGGCCCCAGGATGGCTGCCTGCATCAATCTAGAGGTTTCCAGAAATGGCCCAACACTTGAGATCTACATGAGGAAGGCTTGTGGTACACTCAGGCAGGAGGGGAGGGAGCAAAAGAGAAGGAGCCAAAACTCAAGCAGCATGGTGGGGCTCTGAAATGGCCGCAGGCAAGGCAAGGACAGATGGTCCCTTTCTGAGCTGGGGAAGTGGAGAAAGGGACAAGGAAAGAAATAAATACCATCAGTCAGAAATTTAAAAATAAACTGAAAAACCCGAAAGATAAACAGCTTGCTTCTGAGGTTCCGCCTGCCTACAGAGCTTTCTAAGGGAAAACAGAGCTGCAGGCCAGGGAGACCAGGCCCCTAGCGGCCCGTCTGGAGGAGACTACTGTCCTTGGTCAGGAAACCCTGCAAATCTCCAGGCAGCTGAGGTGGTGTCTTGCTCTTGTTCCCTAGTCCTTCTTCCCAAGAGCCAGAGGTAAGTGAAGGTCTTAAGTACAAGGTCCCCACACATTCAGGGAGTCCAAGTGAGTAGAACTGGTTCATCATCCCATGGCTGCTGCCTTCTCCCTGTTGCCCAGCATCTGCAGTCATTAAAGTGATTTCAATTGTGCCTCAGACCTGTAGAGAGCAGGGCAGATGAGAAAACCAAGGCTCTGACAAGTGGAATGTCTGCCTAGCCCAGTGGTTCTCAACCTTCCTAATGTGGAGACCCTTTAATACAGTTCATGGTGTGTGACGCCAACCATAAAATGACTTTTGTTACTACTTTGTAACTGTAATTTTGCTACTGTTATGAATCATGTGTTTTCTGATGATCTTAGGCAAGCCCTGTGAAAGGGTCACTCAACACTCACACCTCCCCCCCAAAGGAGTCAAGACCCACAGGTTGAGAACTTCTGGTCTTGAGTAAAGGCAGCAATGAAGCCAGTTTAGTGTTCTGATGGTAACACTACATTGTTCCTACTAGCTCTGTCCACTAGGTCTCATCTGTCATCCATGAACCAGAGATGGCAGCTTTGTACTTAGATGCCTTGTATCTGTCATAAGTGATTTAAATGGAGACTTTCCAGTCAGTGAGATGGCTCAACAGGTAAAAGCACTTGCTACATAAACCTGATGACCACAATTTTAATTTGGGTTGTTTTTTGAGACAGGGTTTCTCTGTGTAGCCATGGCTGTCTTAGAACTCATCCTGTAGATCAGGCTGGCCTCGAACTCTCAGAGATCTGTCTGCCTTGGTCAGCATTACTAAAGACACGCACCACCACCCTCCGGTTGATGACTTGAATTTAAGAGCCAAAAGCACCTGACCTCCACATACCCACATGCAACAAATAAATTCAAAATGCTTTAAATTACATGGAGCTTTGCCAATACTCATGGTGCCCTTTGTCTCTCCTTATGTGGGAAGGAGGCAGGGCAAGCGGCCCAGATGTTACTGGGTCTCAGTTCTATTGTACCAGCCTGTTTTACACACATTCTCCACGTTCAGTCATTCCCTTCTGCAGCACCTGGATGGCTTATAACATCCCTCTATACGTCAACTTCAACACGGCTACCTACTAGAACTGTCCCTGTAGTCACCCTTTCAAGATACCAATTACATGTTTATATAATAATCCCTGCCTGTCTATTCTGCTAGACCACGTTGTTGGAGGTCAGGGCTGAATTTTTTGTCATATGAACACAGAAATAAAACTGTTCCTTAGAGCAGTGGTTTCTAACACTAGTTTGGGGTTATCACCGTCCTTCTAAAATGACCACAGAGGGGAAAATGACAGGTCCATGAGGGCAGCTAGGCTGGGGCTGTTGCTCAGTTGGTAGGGTGCTTCCCTGGCATATAGGAAGCCCTGAGCTTGATTCCTAGCACCACACAACATAGGCAAATGGTGTCACCTGCCTTCATTCCCAGCACTCACTCAGCAAGTAGGAGAATCAGAATCTCAAGACCATTCTTAGAAACACAGTGTAAGCCAGCCTGGGCTACCCCAAGACCCTGTCTCCAGAGAAGGAGGGAGAAAAAAAAAAGGTTCTCTAAAAGTAATGGAGGGTGGGGGGAAGGTCATAGGTAAGTATTACCAAAAAGCATTTTTTTTTTAAAGGAGGAGACTATTTTTATAGTTGGCAAAACCCAAGAAATAACAAGAGAGTAAGGTCCAAAGACCACAGGAAGCAGGAGGGCAAGAAGAGATAAAGCTCAGACTTTCTGGAGAACAGAGTTAAAGAAATGAGCATCTGAGTCTGGTGGCACAGGCCTGTCATCCCAGCTACTCAGGAGACTGAGGCAGGCAGAGCACACACACCCAAGGCCTGTGTGTGCAACTGTGACCCTGTCTCAAACAAGAAGGAACTGGCATTGTAGCTCAGTGGGAAGGACAGAAGGTGGCATCCCCTCCCCTTCAGACAACCGCCTATTGGAAGGTCCTAAAGTGTTTAGAAGATGCTGAAGGGCAAGCCTTTGTAGCTGGTGCAGAAAGGAAGTCAGCAGCACGGGATGCAATGGTGGGCAACCACATTCTGTAACCTCACACTGCCTCTTTTTCTCATCCACCCCATCTCTTCTCACAAGAACTCACTGATGTAAAGCATTCTCCAGTCCATAGCATGCTACAAATCTGCATGAGTCATTGTGAAGACTCGACCCCATAGAACAGAGACTGTGGCAAGAAGGGGCTTTCTAAGACACTGGATGTTTCTAGTATTTAGAGTGAAAAGGAGCAGCTTAGGAGAAAAAGATGATGAGCAGAACTGAGAAGAGGCAGGAGAGAGGGGGCGGGTTTCTGTCCCAGTGGGGAGGGGCAGGCCTGGAAGCAGGAAGGAGGCAGGAGGCACCGGGGCCCATTCACTCTGGCAGACTCCAAGCTAACTAACGGTGGAGGACCACACCAGTAATCAGGGGCTGGGTAATAACAAGGCTTCTCCCTGATGATTTCCAACTGCAGCACAAACAAATCATTATACCTCATTGCCAGCCTCCTACTGTCCAATCAGGTGTTCACAGGGCCAAAGAAGAGACCTGTGCCCTGTCTTAGTTCTATATTGCTTCTAGTTACACAAGTCCAAGTCCAACAGGATGCCATAAGAAACAGTAAGAAAAAAAGTTAAAAAAAAAAAAAAAAAAGAGCATCTGAGTCTGGTGGCACAGGCCTGTCATCCCAGCTACTCAGGAGACTGAGGCAGGCAGAGCACACACACCCAAGGCCTTCGTGGGCAACTGTGACCCTGTCTCAAACAAGAAGGAACTGGCAATGTAGCTCAGTGGGAAAGCACTTGCCTACTAACATAGGAGGGCCAGGGTTCAATCCCTAGCACCACTGGAGACAGAAAGGTGAAGCCAGATGAGAAGAGCAGAAGGTGACAACCCCACCCTCCAACAGACAACAGCCTACTGAAAGTAGGCTGTTCTAAAGTGTTCAGAGGCCAACAAGAAATGAGCAGAGAGGTGCCAGGCTGAGTCAGGGGAAGAAGAGCGGGCGGAGGGTAGGGACAGCAGGGCAGTATGGGAAATGACTGTGGAAATCATAGAGGTAGAAAGGAAGGCCCGGGTTACTCTCTACAGGGTGGACACCAAGTATTCCTGGTTCCACCGAGAACCAACCCAGAAGAAATTGCAGCTAATGAGAGATAGGTAAGAAGGAACTTCCTGACCAGCAGGATAGCACCAGCAGTCACCCAACTTTCCAGCAGGCCTGTCTCTCCACTCTAAGAAACCTCAGACTCCTTTCACACCAACTCTAAAAGTCAGCTCAAGTATTCACTCACTAAACATCCATCAGCAGATAAGGGTGCTTGCTGTGGAAGCCTGCTAACCTGAAACACATGTCAAAGCGCAAGTGAGACAATGACTATAAAACTGTCCTCAATCTTCCACATGTGTGTTAGGGCACACATACTCCTACACACACACACACACACACACACACACACACACACACACTCATACAGATAAAATTAATAAAACATTTTAACGAAGTAGCTGGGAAGCGAAGGTGGCAGTGACTAGGATGAGACAGGTAATACAGAGAACAGAAAAAGCCTCCCCCCAGGGAGCTTACAGTCTACTTGACAAGGTGTCTACTGAAGGAAGATACAATTACACAGCTATAAGTCCTAAAGAAAACGGACTGAGTACTATTAGAAAGATTAATGACAGACCAACAGAGAAGGGAGGCCAGCAAAGGACATATTTAAGCTGAAGCCACAGGGACAGTAAGTTAACCAAGACAAGGCTACAGGGAGGGAGGACGCAAGGACTCCTGGGAAAGAGCCAAGAATCCTCACTAGCCAACCCTGCTCTGTACTTTACATAAAGCTCTAGCATGTTTATACAGAAGCCCTGCCTCTCACACCCCAAGTGTACCCCGCAACAGACTGTTCCCTCCGGTGAGTGCTTCCTCTGGGTGGGCCCACAGTTTTCACAAAAACAGGCAGGGGCAGAGACTGCCCAGGGATTGCTAGGAACCCTGACTCAGGGGGCAAGTCAAACAGGAGTTTCATGTTTGGATAAGATTTTCTAGTCATTGTCTCTCTCAGGGACACTGGAAGACTTTAAGGAGCTCCTGGACAGGCAAGCGGGAGCCAGGGAACCGAGCTCTACAATTCCAGACCCACCCCTGGGGCTGACTCATCACAGCCATTATGAAATCAATTGACTACTGGCTGGTTTTCTCCTTCTTAAACAGAACTCTAAATCAGGAGAGAATGTTAACTGAATTGTCCAAGATTCCCTCTCTTCCACAGGAGAAGGGGCATCACAACCACCTCCTATCTAACAAGCATTTGCCAGGCTAAGCACTTTCATTTAACACTCTCTGAGGGGTTTGTTACCCTCAGTTTACAAAGGATAAAAAATTAGGTGTGGAGTGCTGGCTGTCTGCCAAAGATCACACAGTGATTAGCAGGGTTTAAAATCCAAGCCTGTTGTCAAGGCCTGTGTGGAAAAGAGCTGCACCTATCCCAGCGCCTAGGCCCAATCCTCAAAACCCAAGTGAAAATTCTGTCTTCTGAAATGAATTCCCACTTGGTTCTGACTACCCTTTCCCTTACCACCACCAGTCTGGTTCTGGATAGTCTTTGGGTATCAATGTCCCAAAGTCACCTGCCTTTTACCCTGTGTCTCTAGCATGGATGCTCCATCTCATGCCTGCACTCCAACATCAGCCCCGCCGGAGATCTCCCCATGCCTCTCCAAGATCGTATCTTTTTCTCAACTCCTCCTTTGCCTGTCTTAACATACAGAGGCTTAACATTCCTCCAACAAAGAATACCATAAATCCCCATCTGGATGATTTGTAAGTCTAAATCAGGGGTACAGCCAAGTGTAGTGCATACACCTTTAGTCACAGCATTTGGGAAGCAGAGACAGGTGGATTTCTATCTATGAGTACAAGGTCAGTCAAGGGGACCCAGTGAGACCCTATCTAAAAACAAACAAACAAACAAACCATCTTATAATATGTACTCAGAGCTCAGAGTTAGGGAAGATAGGAAGGAGTTCTGGGTTTCCACAGTTCTGGGCAAGAAACCAAAATACCAGGGCCCCACCCTGAGTATAGTGAATCACCCCCTGGGCAGGGCCTGGCTATGCACAGGTGGTTTTGAATGAGTCTCAGACTGAAAGCCACTGAATTCCTAACCCCTCATTTTGCAGGTGAGGAAACCAAGTCCAGGAGAGACTAATGCTAGAGTTGGAATGGAGAACCAGGTCTCCTGGCAACACAACCACCCCATGGATCATGTTCAAAAGCAGCTACAAAAAGGTGTATAGACAGGCCTCCAACTGGGAACTCGCTAGACATCAGTTTTATTCAAGTAGTTCATGAAGCCAGGGTACAGGATCTGGGCAGTACAAAATGCTCATTGTTAACCTGCTGGGCAAACTACACCAAGGACCCCAGAATGAGCAGCACACACAAACACTTCAAATATGTCAGGAACTGGGCAAGCCAACAGTTACTTAGCAGAAATCAGCTCTAACTCTAGAGCCTTGGGCCTCTGCTGCCACCTCTCAAGTGTAGGGTGGCCAGTGGGCTCTGCCTTAGACATAGGCACTGAGGTCCTTTTTTGCTTTCATTAGGCATGGTGATGGCAACAGCATACCAGACTAGAGTAACACCCAAGGAAGACAGGTTCTCAGAAAAGCAATAGAACATTTCTTTACTCAAACTTTGAGCAGTAGGGTTGGGTAACCTCCATCCAAGAACAGCAACCAGCCTCAACTGGTAACAGGCTGAGTACATGTAGGCTCTAAGAGCAGAGAAAGGAGCCTTAGAAAGCTGTTGGAGAGCTCCTGGACAGGAGCCAGAACCACGAAACCAAGCTCATGACTGCCACAGACTCTGACCGGCAATTCAAGGCACAGTCCTAACCACCACAGTCCTGATTTACTATGTCCAAAGTATGACCTACAAGCCTCTACTGCCCGGCTCTTGACCTCCTGGGCAGTTGGCACTAAGAAGCAGCTTCCTCCATTCTTTCTGGCTCACATGAACACCAAGCCTATCTTACCTCTCTCTCGTGTTCCCACATCCCACTGAAAATCAAAGAATAAAGTGTAAGATGGCACAGACAAGGAAAAGTTAGGTTGACAAGGGCTCCATTTTAAGGTATCCAAACTATTTCCGGGCCATGCTTTGGATCTGACCACTGGTGTGAACACCTCAGAGGAAGGCAGAGCCTGACTTCATTCTAAATTGTTCCAGAGGCGCATGCACCCTCCTCATGTACAAATGCAGAAAGTTGCTAAATTTTATTATCTTTCACCCTCTAAATGGTCTTCTTCCCAACTTCCTCTAAGACAATTTTTTAAAAAGATTTATTTATTTTACATATGTGACTACATTATCACTGTAGTCAGACCCACCAGAAGAGGGCATTGGATCCCATTACAGATGGTTGTGAGCCACCATGTGGTGGCTGGGACTTGAAATCAGGACCTCTGGAAGAGCAGTCAGTGCTCTTAAATCACGGAGCCATCTCCGCAGCCCCAACATAGTGGTTCTTAACCTGCAGGGTGAGACTCCTTTGGGGCTGACCCTTTCACAGGGGTGACCTAAGATCATCAGAAAACAGACATTTACATTATGATTCATAACAGTAGCAAAATTACAGCTATAAAGTAGCAATGAAAATGTTATGGTTGGGGTCACCACACCATGAGGAACTGTATTGAAGGGTTGCAGCATTAGGAAAATTGCGATGCACTGCTCTAACACACACCCTTCAAAGCACAGGATGGAATGAAGTAAAAGGCTGGTGACAGATACAACAACAACAATAAAGCAGGAATTCCTGCAAGTTACATAGAGTTGAATACAGAAACCACTTCTCTTCTTACTGCCCGCCCAATCCTCCTATGATGCCTAGATCCCCTTTCAGAGACCTGACAATGCACATTAGAGCCTGCAAGGTCAACATGCCAAACCATTGGTGACTCCAAAACAGTTCACCTCACCTGACTGGACAAATGTTAAACATCCATCTGCCTGTGTCTAGTACTCTGATCAAGTCTACACACAGAAAGGGAAGAAGTCTCTATCTCGGCTGGGGATGCAGCGCATAGCTAGTGTTTGACAGACACAGGAGATTCCTCTGGGGAACATGGAAACATTCTGGAGAACGGTGATGGAATTTATCTAATACCACAAAACTGTACATTTAAAAATAAATAAATGTGCCAGGCAGTAGTAGCGCATGCCTTTAATTCCAGTACTCGGGAGCAGAGGCAGGCGGATCTCTGTGGGTTTTTGGCCAGCCTTCTCTAAAGAGTGGGTTCTAGGACAGTTGGGGCTACACAAGCCCTATTTCAAAGAGTCAAAGGTCAAAACAAAAACAAAACAAGAAACTAAATATAACTACAATGTTACATGTTTTTTAAAAGTTTGGAGAGATGGCCCACTGGTTAAGAATCCTTGCTGCTCTGGAAGAGGACCCAGATTTAGTGCCTATCATCCACATGAAAGCTCAGAGCCACCTGTAATTTCAGTTTTAAAATCTCCAATCCCTTCTTCATGGATCTATGCACACCAGGCACACACACATACATGCAGGCAAACATTCATATACATGATCATCATAGCTCATAAATGTAAAATAAAAATAAATCTTTTTTTTTTAAAGGCACAGACCTAGGTATCTGAATCATGAGCTTCTGGAGGTCAGAAACCATTTTCACACCAGCTGTCTCTAATCCATTAAGTGAGGCATGCTCTAAAAGTCACTGAAGACTTTACAAGTCCTGGGCAAACCTACAAAATCCATTTGCCACAGGTCACAGAAATTTTACACATATGCAACTGAAACAAGCAGAAAACAGCGTAAGGAGCTGCCACACACTGCCCTCCTGCCCTTCCCTCAGTGCCCACCTCCATATTCCCTGCCTCCAACTGCAGATACTTAACAAAAGCCCTGGTTCTACAGTGAGTCGGATCTGAGGCTGAATCCAGGTTCAGCTACTCGGTGACTACTCAATCTCAGATCTCAGATGGGTTACTGAACTTCCAAGTAGCTTCTCTTGGTTTCTCTTGTTGAAAACCTGGCTCATCGTCCACCTCAAAGGGCTACTGTGAGGGAAACTGAGATCACACAAGGACAGAACTTACTGCACAGTGAGTGCTCCTTGCTCCAGCTCCCAAACTCCCTTCTGAAATGAACACATTAAAATACAAATGAGTCGTATCAAAGCATTCTTTGTTCTGAACTGAAGAAAGGCAGAAAAAGAAGGGCTTATGAGAGAGGATTCGAGGGCCAGAAAATCAGGCTCTGATGCACATGCTCCCGTGTCTCCAATTCTGCTTTGACATATGTCCCACAACAGTGCCCACACACTTGTGAAGGTCGGGGGTGGGGGGGCTCTGCCAGTTTCTCTGGACCTCAGCTAAAGAACAAGTGTCCGACAAGTTCTGCTGCACATCTTTGGCTCCTGTGGCCACACAGACTATGGCAAGTGCCTTCTGTCCTCTCATATGTCCCTGTAAGGTGTGGGGAGTGGGAGGAAGGCGAGGGTGAGAACTAAGAGGGCAAGAGCAGGCACACCTCTTGGTTTATTAAGGGTTCATCTGGATGAGACTCATTCTTCTACCTTTGAGGGACAAGCAGAAGAAGAAGCACAAATATCCTGATATCCTGATCTCTCTCTCTCTCTCTCTCTCTCTCTCCCTCTCTCTCTCTCTCTCTCTCTCTCTCTCTCTCTCTCTCTCTCTCTCTGTGTGTGTGTGTGTGTGTGTCCATGCACACACCTACTTCTGTTCTTGCACTACCCTGTTCAACAGTTTTCTTGAAAGCTCTTCATTAAGTTACTGAGAGCTAAAGTCCAAGTTCTGCAGGTTTCCACCGCTGTCTTCCAAATGCGCCTTGAGAGAGCGGGTGGGGAGTGAATAGAACATGGGAACACAGCCGACCTATTTTGCCTTCAGAGGTGCACTAGAAGACAAAGCTCTTAGTCTGAGAGATATGTGCCACGTGCAAAAGCTCTTCCCAGAAAGAGGTAAACAGGAGACAAGAACTCCTTCCTACCTACAGAAGAAACCTAAATTATCCTTCCTTGGCCTCTCTAATATCCATAACAAATTCACAAAGGTTTTAGAAACAACAAAATTGGAACAATTCTTTAATAAAATGCCTGCAAGGCTGTAGGATGGCTACTGTCCCTGCTCCCCACATAGTAAGTGCTTTCAGTGTTCCCAAGGCATAGTGAAGTTAAAACTCCCTCCTCAACATTTCCAAACACACCCTGGAGGGCAGTGCCACTCAGCTGTGAGTCACTGAGCACTGACTTGTGCTGCTCTACATCCCTTGAGCCCACCGTATTCTAACCATCCGTTATGGCTCAGGAACTAAACCAGTAGGAAAGAACAAGTCAAGAGCCTGTCTCCAACCAAGTGAATAATTACTGAGTCCCTAGCTTGTCCTCAGCTTCTTCATAGGCAGTTACAGATCAACAGGAAGTATGGATCATAATCCCCATGCATAAAAACATTGTTGGAAAGATGACTAACAAATTATTTGATCTACAGTAATGTGTAATCAAATTAAGCCATATGGTCTACGAGAAGCAGATAAGATAACCAGCTAAGGGCTGGCACTATGACAAAGGCTTTGTGGAAAAAAACAAAGGTTTTGTGGTAGGTCTCAAAGAAGGTGAAATTTTCTTCACTCAGTCCTTCTAAGCCTCAATCTCTCTGTGTAAGAACTGCTGTCCATGGAAAACTCCTTGTGGGTCTAGGAGCAATTTACAGTCCACCCCTGCAAATCCCATACTCCAAAGGTCCTGTAGAAATGGGTGTGAGAAATTTTCCATGTTCCCTCAGAAGGCCAACTATTATGAGGCTCCACAGAAGAGGCAGAGGTACCAAAGACATTCAAATACATCCAGTTCCACATGCAGGCAGTGAGCCTTGAATGCTGGCTGGAGTTCCCAGGCTACAGGAATGTTCCATTCACTTGTCAGCTCTGGCTCATGGTCTCCTGCTGTGGGCCCCACCCCCCACTAGCTGTAGGATGAAGTCTGAACTGCCTCCACTGTGGAGGGTCTCCCTCTCCAACCAGCCTCACTTTTCTCAAGTGTCCCTACTTCCTCTACTCACCTCATTCAAACCTCTCAGACTCCTCCCGCAGGCTACGCTACCAAACTCCTCACAGACCATCCTACCATCTCACACCCTCCATCCACCTGACATTCAAGCTGGTTCTGGAGTCTGGCTCCTCCAAGAAGCCCAAGACTTGTGGTTGTCCCAACCCTCTTTCCTTTCAAGCATTCAAAAATACTAACACTCCTTAACACACCCCACTCATCCTTTACATGTGCACAATGTAAATGAGCGTCTCTGTCTATTTATACACAGAATCTGTCTAATGTTAGAGGGAGAATCCTGCTGCTCACAGACTAAGAGCTAAGTCAAGGCCAAGCTGGATTGTTCTTATGAGAGGCTCACTTACCTAAGCCACTGCTCAGACTAACAACCCAGCTCCCAGAGCAGGACACTCTCACCTGCTAGAAACTCACACATGAGCCCACAGACCCAAGACTCAGGAACCCTCCCCCAATAAATACATGAGGGTTACAATCCTGTGCCCTTCCCACAAGCAATCCATTATTTTATAAAACATTTTTCCCCACAGAAAGCTTCAGACTAAGTTCTTTTGGATCAAAGTGAAGTCTGGAGTTTCAATGCCTCACAACTCTCACAACTCAGGGCTCACATGCTGACCAGTGATGCAGTCTCATTTTTAGCCACTGATTCTACCTGCGGCTTCATTTCTATTTCTTGTCTTTTATTTTTCTCAAAGCAATGCCAGCTTGGCTTATGCCTCTCAATCAACGAACCAAACAGCCATTTTTGTCTTATGAAAACAAGCCAGGTGTTGACTCGTATCTGTGTTCCCAGCACTCAGGGTGGTTAAGGTAGGAAGACTAGGGAACCTGACTTACATACTGAGTTCTAGGCCAGCCAGAAGACAAAGTAAGACCCTGTCTCGAAATCAGAGAAATAATTAATGCAAAAGGTTGGCATAGAGGCATAAACCTAACCCAGCACTTGAGAGGCAGAAGAATTCCAAGTTTGTGACCAGCCTGGGCTACATATATAGCAGTTCCAAGGCTAACCTCAGCTAAATAACCAGACTCTAGTTTCAAACAAAAACAAAGCGAACACTAGGTTTTGTGGGGGAGTAGAGTTGGTTTCAGAGATTATCTAAAGCCTTAAATGTCTTAAGCAAGCACTCTAACAGAGATACACCCCAGGCCTTTCTTTGTTCTTTTGTTGAGATAAGAACTCATGTAGCCCAGGATAGCCTTGAACTCCTGATCTTCCCTCCCAAATTCTGGGGTTACAGGTGTTTGCCACCATACTGATACTGCAGCTCTCTTTTTACCTCCCACACCCCTAAAATCACATTTATTGGCTGGCAGTAGTGGGGGATACCTTTAATCCCAGCACTGAGGAGGCAGAGGCAGGCGGACAGTCAGAGCTCCACAGAGAAATCTTATCTTGCAAAACCAAAAAAAAACATTTTTTTAAAATCACATTTATCTATTTATATGTATATGTGTGCACGAGCACGCTCAGCTCGTGGAGGTGAGAGAACAATTTGGGGAAGTCTACTCCCACCATGTGGGTCTCAGAGACTGAACCCGAGTCATCAGGCTTGGCAGTAAGTGGCTTTATCTACTAAGACATTTCATTTCAGCCATCCCCCCCACCCCACCCCCACCCCCGACGCACACACACCCAAGACAAAGTCTCATATAGCTCTGGCTGTCCTAGCACTCACTTTGTAGACCAGGCTAGCCTCAGCACAGAGACCCACATGCTTCTGCCTCCCTCAAACTGGGATTAAAGGTGTGTACCACCACACCCAGCTTCACCAGTCCTCCAATACTTTTGATTTGGAGACAGCTCACTGAATTGCCAAAACCAGCTTTACACTTACTCTATAGCTAGGCAGGCCTTGAATTGGCAATTCTTCTACCTCAACCTGACAAAGCTACTGGGTAAGACTACACGCTTTTGTTGACAAGCATAGCTACCATCATGTAGTATTTGCATAGAACCTACACACTCCCCTGCAGACTTTAAATCTCTAGATCACTTTTGATACCTAATATAAATAAAAATGCTATATAACAGTTGCTATGGCATACTGTCAGGGAACAGTGACAAGAAAAACAAAACTTGTGCAGTCAAGCACTTGGGAAACTAAGGCATAAGGATCACCAGAGTTAGAGTCAGCCTGGGCTACATAGTGTCACCAGCCTCAGGGGACAGAGTAAAACCAGCAAAAACCAACAACAAAAAAGTCAATTAGGACTGGGAAGATGGCTCCGTGGGTAAAGCACTTAACACACAGACACAGACCCAAGTTTAAACCACCAGAACCTATGTAAAGCCAGGTGCAGTTACTGCAAGATGGGAGGCAGAGACAGGAGAACCTCGAGAAGCTTGCAAACCAGCTGGCCTGGCATATGTAGCAATGAACAAAAGACGGCCTCTAGTAAGGTGGAACTCGAGGACCCACACCCAAGGCTGTCCTGATTTCTAACCACATATACTATGGGACAAACATGCATCATGCATACACACATTCATACACAAGCAGATTTTTTAAAAGTCCATTCATTAACAATCATTTTCTGCTCTATTTTTCAATGGGGGTTGGGGAGAGCTTAAAGGTTATTGGCATAAATTGTTATATGGCAGGTGCTGAATGAATGTGGAGCTGAAAATTAATTTCAAGATGATTGGCTACTCACTAATCACAGCACAGCAGAAAATGAGTATGAATTCCTAACAATCAGGATTAACAAGAATGCCTGACTCTGAAAGCTCTAAGACACTGAGGAAACACACTTAAGATAAGAGCAGGGCACCGGGCAGTGGTGGCGCACGCCTTTAATCCCAGCACTTGGAAGGCACAGGCAGGCGGATTTCTGAGTTCGAGGCCAGCCTGGTCTACAGAGTGAGTTCCAGGACAGCCAGGGTTACACAGAGAAACCCTATCTCGAAAAACAAAACAAAACAAACAAACAAACAAACAAAAAAAAAAAAAAAAAAAAAAAGCAGAGCTGGAGATGGCTCAGAGGTTAAGAGCACTGGCTGCTCTTCCAG
Source organism: Arvicanthis niloticus (assembly GCF_011762505.2). NCBI lineage: Eukaryota > Metazoa > Chordata > Mammalia > Rodentia > Muridae > Arvicanthis > Arvicanthis niloticus. The sequence continues at coordinate 51,249,339 of NC_047663.1, forward strand.
AGGTCCCAGATTCAGATCCTAGCACTCACATGGTAGCTAACAACTGTAACTTCTGTTCCAATGTCCTTTTCTGGATATTGCAGGCACCAAACACACATAACACAGACATACATGCAGGCAAAACACTCACATATATAAAAACATAAAAACAAACAAAAAGACCAGGACAGCCTAGGAGGGCACAGTGGTACATGCCTGTAGTACCAACCACTTGGGACCATTGAGTCCAGGAGTTTGAGGCCAGCCGGAGCAATATAACAAGACCCCTGGCAGGAGAAGGGGTAGTACTTCTAAGGTCTGAGTTTGCAAAGCATTTCTTAAGTGGATGCTCACTGAATACTGGTTCAGAAGTTTAGTACGGTTTTGAGTACAATATCCTATCCTTCCCATAGGGTCCAGATCTGGATATCAACAGCAAGACAATGCTCAGTGACCACTGCTGAAGGAAAGGTCAGCACCCTCAGCTCTGATAGGACTCTAGAGACAGGAAGTTCTGCAGGTAGACTCAGATGGCTTATGGAGATGCTCTCCAGGCCCAGGATGCTTGTGTGTGATTGGGTGGACAGGCTACTGCATTCCTTGTTTACACACCTAAACCAAACTGCAAGTTCCTCAGTTAAACATTTCCTGCCATCCTCTCCCCTAAGTGACAAAGTGTTCTAAGTAGCTCAAATTGTGTCTTATTTCTTCTGTTTTAGGCACAGTTTGCAGCTCAATGGCGTAAGGCTGATGCTGCATCTTATACAGCATCATGAGCTCTGGGGCAGAGAGCGAGACCAGAGCAATGTCTTGCTGACCCTCCTTCGTGTTATGGGGGAGGGGAAAGCAGAGTCACACACTCATGTGCGTCCATGTACATATGGGTGTACATGCAATTTAGGGGGGGCAGAGGTCAACATCAGTATCTTCCTTCTTTCTTTGATGGTTCTCCATCTCATTTGTTTGGCTAGGCTAACTGGCCAATGAACTCCAGGGATCCATCTCACTCAGCCCCAGCCTAGAGTTACAAATATGTGTCACCCTACCTGGCTTTTACATAGGTGCTCTGGATCCAAAGTCAGGTCCTCATGCTTGTACCACAGACACCTCATTGACTGAACCACTCCTGCCACCCTTCTCTCACTTTTGGCCGCTACAGAGATGGCTTAGCAGGTAACAGCACTTGATGTAAGCTTGAATCCCCAGCAACCACTCTAAAAGTTAGGCATAGCTGTGTGTGCCTGTAACCTCAACACTGAGGGGAGAAGATAAAACAGGGAGACAGATGGCAAGAGCTCAGTGAGCAGCCAACTTAGCCCAAAACAGAGAACCTCAGGGGCAATGAGACCAGGTTTGCGGTAGAGAGGGAAAGAAGACATCCAGCATTCCCTAGCTTCCACAGGTTATGTGCACCCACACATGCACATGAACATGCACACCCAATTTCCCAAAGAACATTCCTTCATGTATCGCTAAGCTATGGCAATTTGTTCTATCTTACAACATGAAGGGTGGTGATGTTTCTCCTGTCTGGGTAATGGCTGAACACCCAGTTCCAGCCATGGTCTCTCTCATCATCCTTCCGTCATTTTACCAAAGCAACATTTTACATCATCTCAAATGCCACAGCTTTAAAACCCCCCTCCTTTTATCATTCTCTAGGGGGAAAGTCACTAAATGCCCTCACTGCTGCTGCAGGTCAGTCCTCCCATTCCTCTGCCTAGGACATCTGTCATCAGCACGTGGACAGCTAGCATCTCAGCACACAACAGCAGTCCCACCCGGCTCAGCAGCCTAGACATGCCCGCTGCCAGTTTTCTAGTGGTGCTTGGCTCTACAGCAGCATAGACAGAGGTGGAACGGCATCCTCAAAGAATATACACAATCATCCGAGAGACACAAAACGTGCAAAATCATGAGGAAAAAAACACCTGTCAGCAACTACCACCCAATAACAAGTCCCTGGAAGGTGTGCCAAGGCATTACTTCAGTACAGCCACATTGCCTGGCTCCACAGCTGCAGAGACACTGCAGCCTAAAACTTCTAGCTGCTGGACAGTAAAAAGAAACTGTTTGATTTATGAAGTGGGTCACCCAAAAGCAGAAATGTAAAAGGAAAGAGGTCAGCCCGGGTCTGCTCCCCCCTCTCCCAGCTGCTTTTGCTCATGCTTTATCCTCTGTGAGAAGCCAACAGTTCCAAGTCAGAAGACTCTTCTGGAATATAACCAAGTTTGGACACAGGCAAAGATGACTTCATACTAGAGGCCTCAATTTTCTCTAGGATAATACAAACTTTATTTTAGCCATTACTTGATCAGAAGCATCCAGAGCTCTGCTTTATCACAAGGCAAGGTCTGATTCCAAAGCATCTTAGAAAAGACTCTTTCTGTCCTTGTTTTTGAGACAGGTTCTAATGTATTCCAGGCTGCCCTTGAATTTTTTTTTTTTAAGGCAGAGTTTCTCATCTATGTTGACCAGTCTGTCATGTAACTCAAAGATCCCACTTACTTTTCTTCTACAGTTAAAAGCATGTGCTACAACACCTAGAATATTTATTTATATTTATTTGTCTATATATGTGTATACCTCTGTGTGTTTATATATATGACCTCCTGCATACATGCAGTCTGGCATACATGTGGAAGTCAGAGGACAACCCACTTTCTGCATCTACCAGGTGGACTCTGAGGATCAAGCTCAGGTTGTTATCAGACTTGGTAGTGATTGCAGTTACCCACTGGGCCATCTCCTCTGGCCAGGTCTTGCATTTCTTTATTACTTTAAACAAGCATTACACCAACAGCTTCCAACTGTTACAGCAGGAACTTACCTAACAAATAACTGAGTCCCACTGCATAACATGCTCTAGGCACTGAGGACACAGAGGGAGCAGGACAGTCAGAATTCTAGCTTACAATATGCTTTTGTATGTGTGTGTGGCACTGAAAATCCTAGTGTGTCATCCATGTTAAGCAGACAATTACTACTGAGTTATACCTTAATCCACATTTTAGTCAAGATTGACAGGAATAGATCTATGTCAACCAGTGATAAGAAATTATGAAAAAAAAAAGAATTTTACAGAAACATAAAGTGGGGAGAGAGTGTTATTAAAGTTCTCCTGGGAGGCTTCTCTGACTGATAATATGGTCACTCTATGCTAGGAACTGAGGTAAATACATACTGTGCATCACTTCATTTAACTTCAGTAACTATGTCCAATGCTATTGCTATTTCTACCACACATGCAAGAAAACGGAGCTTAGGGAAGTTAGACTGTAGAGTGTGAAAGAAGGGAAGTAAGGATAAAGTACCAAGGTCTGTATCTTACAGGAGATAAGGAAACTAGGACTTTTCAGGAAAGCAACTCCAGACTCATGTTCCTCCCCCACTACACTAGGCCATCATAATGATGACAAACAGCCCAAGAAGCCAAGGATGGTGTGGTAACAAAGTAGCAGGTCCTTCTGGCCTCCTTACTAAGAGATGAGTGCAATTCAACCTTCCTCTAATATCAGACTATTACTCTCACTGTCAGCTGAAAACCAAGTCTTATCTTGAAACAAGAGGAGAAAGACATCTGAGGCTCATAGAGGCTAGCTACTCAACCCTACGCAAACTTCTCTCTCACCCTAACCCAACCACCAACACCACACTTGCACACTTGGTTAGTTCTCCCAATGGTTCCATTCCTATCTAGAAAACAGGAGCAGAACAAGGGTGACTGGGCCAGCTGCCTGACAAAGCCACAAGCAGTTCTCACAGGTGTGTTGGACCCGACTGGCAATTTAGAGAGAAGCCAGCAAGGAGAGAGCAGCTTTTCCAGCCCCATTTCAGGAAAGGACAGCTATTCCTCAGGTCCTGAAGTACCAGAGTGAGAGACATGGGTTGTTTTCCTCAGAGGCAGAAGGCAGGACAAACAGAAGTACAAGGAACAGGTCACCCAGTTCTCCTGAAAGGAAGGAGAGGAAACCCAGGAGGAGTAAGCGTGGAAAGAGGCTAACAGACTTCACAGAGGGAAGTCCAGAAGGGAAATACTATGTCCAAGGTCAAATAGTAATTGCAGAATAGCTGGAAATCCCAAGTTGGGGGCCCAGATGAAGTTAACAGAGAAACCAAAAGAAAAGAGAAGCAGAGGACCAGAGGTAGAAATCAAAGGTCATGGTCTGCACCTACCCACTGAGTAAGAGCGTTTCTTTATGGTCACCACAGCCAGAGTTAATCAACAACTTCAATTTGCAAATACATTCCAAATCTAAGAACATTAAAACTTTACTCAAAACCTGGATTTCCATCTTACATCTCAATGGACATTGGGTATTCCAGTTTAAACAGTGACTAAGCTGCTCTCCTAAAATCCCCCCCCATCAAAGCACACGGGGGGGGGGGGGGAGGAGAAAGGAAGATCCAATACTCAATTTTGTTCTCCAGAAACTTATCTCCAGCAAGTCAGGTCTCATAACCCAACGTTGCACCAGACAAATTATGACCTGAATGGCAAGGGAGGGAAAAAAAAAAAAAAAAAAACTGTGTCACCTAGAGAAACCCAATTAACAACATGACTCTGCTCTCTTCAATTCTCTCTCCCCTCCAGTCATATCCGGGGCATTTGTGGGGTGGCTGCCTTTTCCCTGGCTAATTTAAAAGCCAGAAGACAATGTGTACAGAGACCTTCTCAGAAGGTAAGCATGAGGTGGGAAATCCTGCTCTATCTACACCAACACGGGTCGGGAAAGCTCGCAGGGCATGGAATCAAAACACCACCTAGGAGACTGTCTGGCATGGTTCACCTTGAAATTTCTATGTTGCCCTTAAGACAGAGCTGCCCGATAAAGAGAAACTTGCAAATGCTGCCGAGTTGAAAATTCCGGAAGGAGAGAGTAAGTGCCCCACGTGGAACAATAAATGGGATATTTGAAAGCATTCCTGACACAGTTGTTTCCTCTTAACCGCTTCCCTAATGAGCCCCTCCCTCCAACTCTCCACTCCCACTGGTTTCCCCCAAGCCCTCGCTACTGACCAGAGGCAGCATGTTGTTTTTGTGTGTGTGTGTGTGTGTGTGTGTGTAAACATCGTCTTCCGGCCCAAGTTTCCGAGGAAATCCAGGCTTCCCTTCCTCCCACTGTGCACTTGTCTGTCCTCCCAACCCCACACGGCTGCAGAGTTAGTAATGTAATATTCTGGGACCCCGAGACCGGAAATGCCTGGGTCTGAAAAACTGCACTTGAAACACGAGAAAAGGGACAGAGAAAGTGAACGTGGGATGCAGACGTAGGAGGTGTGTGGGGTGGAGTGAGGAGGTGAAATGTCGCCCAACTTGCAATTCAGGGGTAGGCGAGGAAGAAAACGAGGGATGAGGGGGAGGCTGAGGCAGTTGCAAAGTCAAAATTCCGGGAGCCAGAGGAGGAGGTGGAGGAAGCAGACATGAGTGCCGGGGGTGCTAGGGGGGAGGCACAAGAAAACCTCTGCAGGTGAGGCAGGGCTGTGTTTAGGGACACCAGAGGTGACCCTCAAGCGCCTATAAAGGAGGGGACTCGGATCCCAGCAGCAAGGTAGGGGTGGGACGCAAGTGTGGGGGAGGGCAGCACAGGGTGGGGACCGAATTGGCTCCCAGAACCTCCAGAGGGCGAAAGCCGGAGCGGCGCGAGCTCCGGATAGGGGCAGGGGTCGCGGGGGCGAGGCTGGGGGCGGTGCTCACCCGCAGGGCGGACAGGTCGATGTCGTCCAGGCTGCGGGCTGGGGCTGGGTCGCCCATGGCCGCCGCGGGGCCACTCACGCTCCGGCTCGCTCACTCCGCTGCCGCCGTCGCCGCTTCTCCCCCATCGGGGGACCCGAGGGGCGGGCTCCACCGCGCCTGCCCCGAAGGCCGGGGAGGGGGAGGGCCAGCGGGAGGACAGACCCAGCGGCTGACAGGCGCTCTCACCCGCGCGCCTGCAACCCGAGCTGCCGGCTGCCTTGCGCACGCGCGGAGCGGACCGTGACGTGAACGCGCCGGGCGCCCCCCCCTCCGTGGGGCGCCGACACCTGCGCGCAGGCGCAGGAGAGCGGGCGGAGGGCACGCACGGACCGAGCCTGGCTAAAACCAGGCGGGGAAGGAGCGTGCCCACCGGCTGGTGCGCGTGCGCACACACTTTCTCTTCCTTTCCCCTTTTTATTATTGTTGCCTCCTCTCTCCTAGTTCCTTCGTTGATCTTTATTTGACTCCTTTCCTTCCCTTTCCCTCTTTCGTGTGCCCAGCTGCCAATCAAACCACCCACCTCTCTATTTGCGGGGGAAGGGAGGCGGGACCCAACCCCCTCTATTACTAGGGGGGTTGTTATGGTAACTCCCCACGCGAGGGCTGCTGGCCTCTAGATAGGATGCGCTGTCCACCCACCCAATTGCCATGGTAACAGTGGAGCCGCTGAAGGAGGGGCCTCTCCGTGAGAACTTGGCTGGAGAAACCACGTGGGAGGGAAGGACGGGGTACTGTCTGCCCTTTACTTTCTTTTCTGGCTGGAGTGGGGATGTTGGGAGCAGATAGGCACTTCTACTGCACACATCTGTGTCTGTGTCTCTTAGCACAGTGTTCTGCAGGAAAGAACTATCGCTGGAGTTGCTAGTGGCAAATCAGAAGAGGAAGAAACTGTATCCAATCCCTTTAAATTTTGTTCCAGCTCCTTAGATATACTCCTGTTGACACAGCACCTCCAGCCGGTTAGTGTCACTAGAGGGTGGGTGATGCTTTATAACTATAGACAAACATGTTCTGCCGCTGACTAATGTGTTCTGTGACCTTGAGCAAGTGAATTTGCCTCTGGGCTTTTCTTTCTCTATGAAGTCGAGGGGAGACGGTTCTGAGTGTTTCAAGAGCTCTCTGAAAATGAATATTAACATTGCTTAGGTGAGTTTGAATTCTCTAGAGGCTTCTTGGCACTTTTGGATGCACGTTCAAACTTGCTCTGGGTACTCTCCTGACTTTACCTTGCCCCTGATGTGAAAGCCACAATCCCCATTTGGCCTTCCCACATGGCCTATCTGCCTGGCACCCTCAAATAAATTCTTCATATCCAGAAGTGATTTTTTTTCTCTAAAACTTAAATCTGGCATCATTGTCCTGCTTAAAGCGGTTTTCTAAATCCCACCATTCAGGAAGCTGAGGCAGGAGGATTACATTTTCTATTAGCCTGGGCTATGTGATTACTGGGGAAAAAACTGAAATAAGTGAAAACACCGTTTGATGACTCCCACTGCCTTGTGGGTAGTAATATCAAAGACTTTCAAGATTCTGCCTGTTTCTCTGGAGAAAAAAAATATAAATATAAATATATATATATATATATATATATATATATATATATATATTCCTTTTCTGGTCTTATGTTTTAATAAACCACATTTAAACTCAACATCTCTTACCTGTCTTTGCACTTACGTTTCTTTTCCTTGGAGTATTCTCCAACTTCCAGCTGTGCTGGCTACTTTTATGTCAGCTAGACACAAACTAGAGCCATTTGAGAAGAGGGAAGCTCAATTGAGAAAACGCCCTCACCAGGGTGGCCTGTGGGTAAGCCTGTGAAGCATTCTCTTAACTGGTGATTGATGTGGGAAGTCCCAGCCCACTCGGGTGGTTGCCACCCATGGGCATGTCGTCCTGGATTGTGTAAGAAAGCAGGCTGAGCAAGCCAGGGAGCAGCACTCTTCTGTGGCCTCTGCTTCAGTTCTTGCTTCCCAGGTCCTGCCCTGACTTCCTTCAGTGAGGAAGTGTGACCTGAGAGTTGTAAGCTGAGATAAACCCTTTCCTTCCCAAGTTGCTTTTGGTTATGGTATTTTATTACAAAATCCAACTGAGACACCAACCATGGCCACTCTCATTGGCCTTTGTTTTGCCCGACCTGTTGGAATCACCTCTCTATCACACTACTTTACAATATTCTGTTACATGTGTTTGTATGTATGCAGGTATGTTATAGTGCACAAAGGACTACCTCTGTGTGGAGGTCTCCTGGGTGTAGTGGCTCAAACATCTAATTCCAATACTCTGGAAGCTGAGGCAAGAGGATTCCCAGAAAGTACAAGGCCAGACTGGACTACAGAGTGAGATCCAGGCCAGCCTATGCTATATGAACCCTTATCTTAAGAAACAAACAAAAATCCAGGTATGTGATGCACCTCTGTAATCCCAGTACTTGGGAGGCAAAGCTAGAGGATCATAGCAAGTTGAGGGCCAGCCTGGTCTACATAGTGAATTTCAAGCCAGCCTGTGAGATTCTGTCTAAAGTGAATTAAATAATAGAGAGGCAGTTGGCATGTACTTAATAAATTTCCTAACGCCAGATTCATGGGCTATTTAATAAAGATAGTTAATAAACAAATGAAAAAAATCAATATCTCAGGAATGAGATAAATGGCCACCTTCACCTCACAAGGCCATTGTAGCCCCTGGGGTGGGAAGGGGAAGAAGAAAGACTGCAGGAGGAGCTGATTCTTGTTTACTAGTTTTTCTACCTTGCTTTTCTCCCCTATGCTATGGTTGGCCTTTCATCAAGACCCTTGGCCCAAAGGTGCGCTTGTTTACTCCGGCAGCCACTCCCTGTCTTTAGGAGGTTGGGTCGGAGGATGAAGGATCATGAATTAGAGGCCAGGCTGAGTTATACAGCAAGACCCTGTCCTAGCTGGGTGTGATGCAGAGGCAAGGCTACTGTAACTACAGATTGCTGGTCTACACAGCAAGACCCTGTCTTCAAACAAACACTGAAAGACTAAGAACTAGAAGGATCTATGTGCAACAGCCCAATCTATCCCCTGGCCCAGCTTTGGGGCAGCTGCAGCCTCCACCTTACAGTTAAGGAAAGAATGGTTCCCCCAGGGAAAGAGATATTTAGTGCTGACAATGAGAGTAATTAATGGGAAGCCAATTAGTACTTGGAACTCCAGTGTGTAGGAGGGGATATTAGTATTCTGTTGTGTGTGGTGTATGTATATGCATATCCATCTGTTCAGATGTACACATGTATATGTGTGTGTGCACAAGCACACACACACACACGTGTATACACATGTACACATGCAGTCTGACAAACAAGGGAGAAGAACCCTTGTCCTCCTGCTGGGTTGCCTTATCCAGCCTTAATATGAGGAGAGGTGCCTGATCTTATTGCAACTTGATATGCCACGTTTGGTTGATAACCCCAGGAGGCCTGCCCTTTTCTGAAGAGAAACAGAGGAGTGGATGTGGAGGGAGGAGGTGGAGAGGGGTTTACAGTTGGGATGTAATATATAAGAGAATAAATGAAAAGTTAGGGATCTTTTATCATTTTTTTCTTATTTAGATATGTATGTATTAAAGGTGTGCACCACCACTGCCTGGCATGGAACTCTCTTCTTTAAAAACAAACATGAAAATAAAAGAACAGTTTTAGTTGATTTTTAAAGTTAATGTATTTATTGTGAGCACACATAGGACTGCCATGGCCTATGTGTGGAGATCAGAGGACTTTCCTTCTGTCCTGTGTGCCCTAGTGATCAAACCAAAGCTGTCAGGCCTGACAGGAAGCATCTTCCTCTGCTGAACCATCTCACTGGCCCTAGAAGTCACTTCTCAAGAGAACTAGAGGGATGGGGGAGCAACCTAACGCCCTCTGGTCACATAATCACCCACCCCCACTCCCTTCCATGAAGCCTTCCTAATTCTCAACTCCCCTAATTTTCTTCCTGCTTCTGTAGCTATCTGTGCTCAACATTTTTCTAATTGCAAAATACTTCAGACATATGAAAAGTTATGAACATACGTATCACACAAACAGGTATGTGTGCGCACACATATCACACGGTTGGCCCTGATCTTCAGGAGTTAGGTGAATGAACTTGGAAGCTGCTGAGAAGAAGCACAGAGATAGATGGAGCTGTGGCACAAATCTGTATCTGAGCACGTAGGAGGCGGAGGCAGAGGCGGAGGCGGAGGCCAGAGAGGCAGAGAGAGAGGCAGAGAGAGAGGCAGAGGAAGAGAGAGGCAGAGGCAGAGAGAGAGAGGAGAGAGGCAGAGAGAGGAGAGAGGCAGAGGCAGAGAGGCAGAGGCAGAGGCAGGCAGATCTCTCTGAATTGGAGGATAGCCTTGTCTACAGAGTGAGTTCCAGGACAGCCAGGGCTACACAGAGAAACCCTGTCTTGGAAACCAACCCCCCTCACAAGGAAAGAAAGGAAGGAAGGAGGGAGGAGAGAGAGAGAGCACACACATGCACGTGTGAGAGAGAGAAAAGGAGGGAGGGAGAGAAGGAGGGAGAGAGAGAGGGAAGGAGGGAGTGAGAGAGAGAGAGAGAGAGAGAGAGAGAGAGAGAGAGAGAGAGAGCACAAGCACAGATATGCAGGCAGAAGAAAAGTTAGAAGAAGAGGCAGGGACTTTTTCTACACTTTTATTTATGAAATGCTTGGTGAACTGGTACAAAGTTAGTGTCTGTCAGCAGGCTGGTGGAGGCAGTTATGGTGTCTTCCCCACCACCATTGCTGGAGACTGCAGTCAAAGTGGCTTCATACTCCCCTCCATCTTTGCAGCAACGGCCTGGGAGAGGCCCTGGGGTATGTAGGAGGTTCAAGGGCAGGAGGAAGAATGAGATGAAGAAGACCCAGGACAGGAATTCCTTTTCCTGGAGGAAAAGGCTTGACCTCAGGCCTCCTCATAGGACTAGGGTTCAATGGTGTAGTGGTTTGAACATGGTGGCAGGAAGGCAAACTTCTCCAGAACTCTCTCCTGCCTCCCCAGGCCAGGCTTGAGAGTGCTCCTGTTGGCTACTTCTCAAGCAAAGGTCCTCTGTGATTCTCTAGGACTCTTCAGAGATGTCCTTCCCAAGGATCAAAGGGCACCGCCCTCAGAACTCAGGGTTTGGGGCAAGGATCCGGGCATGATGGGGCCCAACGGCTAGCGACTGCCGCTGAGCTGAAGCTTAAGCTATGTCCACACATCCAAAGGTATCATCCCCTCTTTGCTCCCCAGTGGAGGCAACAAGGACTCATCCTCCAGAAACTTGAGGGGGAAGTGAACCAGGTGGCCCTGGATGTGGGCAAGCTCAGACCGAGCCAAAGAAGGGCTGACTTTAGCCAAGGACTCCACAGCCACGTACTCCCGGAGAGCCCGCAGGGAACGGGTAGCATTGGACGGCAGGCAGCGGAAGATCTGGGGTGAAAGGGAGGACATGAGGGAAGGAACGGTTAGGATCATTATGTGCCCTGGACTCTGAGCTGCCTGGGCTGGACTCCTCATTCCCTGTACCACCTTTCAGTAGCCCAGGGCTATGGAATCCAAATAGACAGTGCTCCCCAGTCCCTCATCTCCCTCCCTCTCAGGATAACCCATCAATCCCTCAGACTAAGCCTCACGGCAGCTTCCACCTGCTCATAGATGCTGGCATTGTTCTCGGCTGTTTCTTGCCACATCTGGAAGAAGTCATCACAGACAGGGTCTCGGAGATCCAGGTCTGGCCGGGTATTTGCACCAAGTATCACACTATGGAAGAATAGTCCCAATGGGTCAAATGAAGATCCTTAAAGAATCTAAACAGTTGGTATTTCCAAACAGATGTGATAAACAGTACCAGCCGACCTGATGGAGCTTTGGTTTATCTTTACTTTGATTTTTTTTTTTTTTTTTTTTTTTTTTTTTTTTTTTTTTGGTTGGTTTCTCTGTGTAAGTCCTGGCTGTCCCAGAACACCTCTGTAGACCAGACTGGCTTTGAACCAGAGATCTGGCTGCCTCTGGCTCCCAAGTACTGGGATTATGTGTGAGTGCATGCACTGCTGCTGCTGCCACTGACACCACCACCACCAGCCCTTACTTTGATGTTTTAAAAAAAACAATTACTTTAGCTAGGCATGATAACCTGTGCACTTGGGAGCCAGAGGCAGGAGGACCAGAGTTCAAGGTCAGCCTATGCTACACTAGCAACTTCTTGTTTCAAAAAATAAAACTATAAAACATTTTTTTCTTGGTGCTGGAGAGATGGCTCAGCAGTTAAGAGTACTGACTGGTCTTCCAGAGGTCCTGAGTTCAATTTCTAGCACCATGTGAGCCACATGGTGGCTCATAACCATCTGTAGTGGGATCTGATGCCCCCTTCCTGTGTGTGTGAAGATAGCTACAGTGTACTCATGTAAATAAAATAAATATACATTAATTTTTAAAGTTTTATTTTCTTTTTGTGTGTGTCCCTAGTTGGCTGATACCTTAACTGAATTACTCTGGGAAGAAATCTACTACCAGTTCTAGGAAACCCTCACATATAGCTCAAAAGGCAGCCCCTCCCAATACCCTCACATCCATCTACACCCCTCGACTCCTACCTGAAACAGTGCTTCCGCAAACTCAAGGCAAATCTGCCTGCCTGGTACTCCACCCCATCCATGAGGGATGGTTCCATTTCTGTGTCCTCGATCAGTATGGCTAGCTCACTGTCACGCTTCCCCAGCAAGCTCCTGTCATTGACGTTCGCAGAACCTGGGTTGAAGGGCACACTGTCTGCTTGGGCCAAGGGGGGTGGGGGGGTCCTTCCAACACCTCATCACTTTTACCAGGGCACTAGCCTGAGGCGCCTACCACAAGCTCCAACTGTAACTCTATATCGCCCACCCTCTGACCCTCCCAGGCCCTCTCTTGACAGAAGACCAGAGGCAGCACTGACCGATGATGACTGTTCTGTCATCTGCAATGAGCATCTTGCTGTGGATATAGATAAGCTCAGAGATCGGGTGCCCGCCCAGCTCGCCGTGTGTGCGAAGCCCACAGATGGACATGTAGTCCCGCCATGCTGTCCCCACTGTACACAACAGAGATGGGGGAGGAGCAGTGAAGTGAGCAGATGGGGCTCCATCCCACCTCTCACTGCCAGCAGTGAAAAGCCACCTGTAGTCTGAATAGCACACAAGAATGACAGTTTCCATCCCCAGTACTCCAGCAACCCAAGCTGCCTCCCTGCCAGGGGTCCAGGGCTTGAGCCCCCAGCACTCACTGGCTGCTTTGAGACGATGTAAGATTGAATATTCCCCACGACACAGGGTCCTGAGAGAAAAGAAAAGGTTGAAGGAGGCAGAGGCTGGAGAAGGAGGAAGGGAAGAACTGGGAGAGGCAGACCTGAAGTTTCTGTAGGAAGGGATCAGGACAGGGTGGGAAGGGTGTGGTATGATGGGGCCAGGAAGGGTGAATCTGGCTGGCAGGGAGTGGGTCACCTGTAGGTGAAGTGCAGAATGGCCTGGATGGAGTTACCACCCCCTGTGGAAATGTCTCCCTCAAAGCCAGGGAGCAAAGGCAGAAGCAAGTAGACTCGGAAACACTGCCCCTGTCTGGGAGACAAATAGAGGTCAGCCGGTGCACCAAAACAAACTCCACCCCTCCATCTGCCCCACCCTCCTTACTTGTGAGCCTTCAGGATTCTGTCCACAATCTCATCGCCCACCTTGTTCAGAACTGTACGCCCATCTGAGCAGCTAATGAAGAACTGATTCTGGGGCAGGGATCAAAGAAGAGACATCAGCATCCTGGCTCTGACCTCTAGCTCCTGTCTGAGACCCTGCATTTGCTTCATATCCAGCCAGGCTAGTCCTGGAAGACTGATCCTACTGTCTTCCCCCCACCCCCCACCCTGTCCCTCATCTGTGACCTCCTTCCCATCCCAGCCCCTCTGTCCCTCCACTGGTGCCTCAGTCAGACCTCAATGTAGAGAAAGTGCTGGCTCTCTCGGATGGTGTGTAGGTAGGCATTGAGGATGGAGTTCTCCAAAGTCCCTGCTGACCATCGATCCACAGACCTCAAGACCTATGGGATGGTGAATATGATGTAGTGTTTAAGTCCAGGAGAGGAGGAACAATGGGGGGTTGGGTGCAGGGCGAGTGGGAGGTACTCTCAGGGAGAGCAGGTAGAAGATGGGCTGATGAGAGGGAGGGAGGGAGGGAGAGAGGGAGGGAGGGGCTGGCTGATCCGGACTGTCACCTGCACAGTGGCGCACTGCCCGCCTGGGACTATGAAGGGAAGATGGTTTGCAGTGCTGGTGGACTTGGGAAGCAGGTAGGGGTACACAGGTATCTTGTACCTGGCCTTGGTGGTCTGCCATGAGGAATAGCAGAATCAGTAGAAGGTGGTAAGCTGAACCTGGGTCCTCCCTCTCCCCCTCTAGGCCCTTTGGAAGGAGTCAGCACCTTGGTGAAGTTCCAGCGCTGGATGAAGTGCCGGGCAAGGTCCCGGGCAGCTACTCCATGTACAACCACGCCAACATCTCTCCATGGCATCCTAGGTGTGGTCTCCCTGTCGATGAAATCTGGGAGTCCCAGGAGTCAAGGGAGAAGTTAGGGCTGGTGTTTTGAGAACACTTGTTGCTAGCCTGGTTTCATGTAAACTTGACTCAAGCTAGAGTCATTAGAGAGGAGGGAACTTCAATTGAGAAGATGCCTCCATTAGATTGGGCAAGCCTGACAGGTATTTATAGTTAGTGATTGATGTGGGAGGGCCCGGTCCATTGTGGGTGGTCCCCCTGGGGTGGCAGTCCTGGGTTCTGTAGGAAAGCAGACTGTGCAGATTCATGTGGAATGAACCAGTAAGCAGCACTCCTCCATGACTTCTGCATCAGCTCCTGCTTCCAGGTTCCTGCCCTGTGTGAGTTCCTGTTCTAACTTCCTCTAGTGATGAACAGTGATATGGAAACAGAAACCAAATAAACACTTTCCTCCCCAATTTGCTTTTAGTCAGGGTGTTTCATCACAGCGATAGTAACCTTAACTAACACAAGGAGGAAAAGGAAGATGATTCAGAGGAGGAAACTTTCAGAGGGAAGGCTATAGTCTTCCTGACTCATTTCATCCTACTGTCTGTCCCAGCTCCTGGGGACCTTGGGGGAAGAGAACCTCACCTTCAAAAGGCCGGTCCAGCTGCACCCAATCCTTGGTGATGAGGTTGCTGTAGTCCTTTCCCAGCCAGAAGAATTGGTTATGTGAGAGGTCTGGCGTGGCTGCAGGGTCTGAACCTGGTGTGGGAGTCTGTATGAAGAGTATACACCACAGCCAGGCAAGGTGAGGTCATGGGCCAGGCCCAAGAGAAGACATGTGCGCTGCACCAGAGAGTCTCATCCCTCAGCCTCCCTCTTCAACTGCAGTTAGAGTCGTTAGAGTCAGTAAAAATGAAAGAAGAGAGGGAGTTTTAGATTTTTTTTTTTTTAAGATAAGGGCTCATGGTGTAGCCCAGGCTGGCCATAAACTTGAAGTCCTTCCTGCCTGAACTTCCTCAGTGCTGGAATTACAGATGTGGACCACATGACAAGCTGGTTGTAGTATTTTGAAAGGTAAGTCTTGATCAACGTCTTGGCACAAGCCTATATTCTCAGCAATCTGGAAGCCGAGATAGGAGGATGACAAATTTGAAGATTGCTTGAACTATACAGTTAGAGTCTGTCTCAGAAACAACAACCAACAATCCAAGCTTCTTGGAGCCTCTGAAAGGCTGAGAAGCCCAGAGGCTGGCAGTTCTGGGAAAGGTGTAAATTTGGAGTACCTGGGTTTGAGGGGAGCACAAGACAGCCTCGGGGCAATTACCTGTGAATCTGCAGATTCGGAGGGGTCCCCCAGGTCAGTCAGTCGGTACTGCACATCATCCCAACGGCCGTAGGCAAGGTCCAGCCCGCCCAAGAATGCCACCGCTTGGTCTACCACCAGGAGCTTCTCGTGATGGGCCCACAATGTCACAAAGTCTGGGTGTCGCATTACCTAGAGTAGGGTGACGTAGAGGAGGGTTTAAGTGGGAGGACAGAGGGGGGTAGGATGGAGGATACGACTTTTTAGGAGAGGAAGGGTTGAAGAGGATGGGAAGTGCTGTCATATAGGAAGGGACTCAGGCCTGAACGTCACCTTTATGTTGGGGTGCAGCAACATCAGCGTCCTCTTGCTGTACCCACTGTTGATGCCCAAGGCCAGTTCCACTTCTTTAAACAGCAGTATGGAAACTCGGACTCCTTCTTCCTGGTAGTGAGTGGGAAAATCAAATCCTAGTGCCTCTCCCCGAGTGGCCCCTATCCGACTCCCACACTCAGGATTCCTGTATGTCCCTCCACCCTACCTGAGTGCCCTCCTACATGCATCCGGAATGATGCTCACAGCAACCATGAGCTCGCCCACTCATCTATCCGCCTCCCTTTCATACTCTCCCAGCCGTCTCCCAGCCATTTGCTTGTCATCTTAACTACTGTCTACCATTCTTCCCTGTCACCTCACCTTCCCGACTCACAGCCTTCCATCCATCTCCCTGCTTGTTGTCTTTTCCCCTTTGTAACACAGTCTCTTAGTCCACGGTGGTATAAAACTCAGTAGTAGCCAAGGCTAACATTCACCTCCTAATCTTCCCAAGTGCTGGGACTGCAGACGGGAACCACCACAGCCATTCTATCATCTATCCACCCATCCTCCATCCTCCATGTATCCTTCCTCTTGTCAAAATTCATAAATGCCAGGTGTGGGGACACACACCTTTAATCTCAGCATTCGGGAGGCAGAGGCAGGCAGATCATCATGAGTTCGAGGCTAACCTGGTCTACATACTGAGTTCCAGGCCAGCCAAGACTATTTAGTGAGACCGTGACTTAAAAACAAAAAACGCTCCTGAATGACTGTGGTACTAGAACTTGTGGTGTTACTTAGCAAAGATACATGAATATCCACACTCCCAGATAGAACAAAAGGGGGAGGGTCTGAGGAGTGAGAACCTAGTTTAGACTCGTACCCTAAAATGGGAACCAGGAGGTAATATTCGATAGACACTGAGCCAGAAGGCGTACGTTTCCCAGTCTTGAAGCATCAGATTCCCAATCTTCTCCTTGGAAGAAGATTTCTGCTGCAGTTCTTCCCCCCCCCCCCATCTCTCTCTCTCCAGAGCCAACCACTTCTCACCGCTTTCCTCTTGAGCATAATGTCCAGTCTCCAGTCATCTGAATGGGCTGGACGCTTCAGGTAAATCTCAGGACTCAACCTAGAAAGTCAGGGCAATCGGTGAGGAGCAAGCTATGCTGAAAACAAACACCCCCCCCTCCTCTTTCATGCCCCTGCACTGCTCTGCCTGCCCACCTCCCTTCTCAGGTGGATCTGACCTTACTCACCACCAGTCTGTGATGAAAATCTCCTCTCGTGCTCGAAGGATGGCATCTGCCACAGCAGCAAAGTAACCTGCCCCATTCACAAACCTGGGGGGAGTCCAAGCCAAGGAGGTCAGGGGAGTCAGAAGCCAGAAAGTTCTGGAGAGTGAAGACCGGAGGACAGCCATGGGTCAGAGGTGACAGCAGGGTCAAAGGTCAGGAATGATCAGAGAGGTTAGATCGGATCAAATGCATCAGGTGGGATTATTCAGTATGGTGGTTTGGGGTGCCAGTGTGAGCAAAATAAACATAACAAGACACACAATAAATTAAAAACAACTGACCACGGATCGGGAGGACTCTTACATCATATATAAAGGAGCTCCAGAAAACAGGAAGAAAAAGCAAATACAAAGAAAAATGCAGAAGCCAGCTGACTAATGAGCAGCCGGAGAACTGACAGCTCAGAGCAGATATTAAGATGGGCAGTCCCAGGGTAAGATGTTCAGTTCACTAATTAACAAGAAATTAGAGCAGGGTGTGGGACACAGGCCTGTAATCCCAGGCCTGGACCAGAGGATTACTAAGAGTTTGAAACAAGCTTGGGCTACATAGTGAGACTATCTCAAAAATATCAAAAAAGGCTGGGCATGGTAGCACATACCTTTAATTCCAGCGTCTGGAAGGCAGAGGCAGAGGCCGGTAGATCTGTGTGAGTTCAAGGCCTACCTGGTCTATACAGTGATTTCTAGGCTAGCCAGGGATATACATAGTGAGACCTTGTCACATGCACAATATACAATACTAAAAAATTCAAATTAAATACGTTTTTTGTTTGGTTGGGTTTTAGTATGTTTCAGACAAAGTCTTTCTATGTATCCCTGATGTCCTGGCTGCTCTGGAACACACTATGTAGACCAGGCTAGCCTCCAATTCACAGAACTCAGATTCCCTCTGTCTTTCAAATCCATGTGCAATCATGCCTGGCTTAAAATTAAACAACTTTCTGAGCAGTGGTGGTGCAGGCGTTTAATCCCAGTACTAGGGAGGCAGAGGCAGATGGGTCTCTGTAAATTTGAGGCCACCAGCTACAGAGCTAGTTCCAGAACAGCCAAGACTACACAAAGAAACCCTGTCTCAAAAAACAAACCAAAAACAAATAAACAAACAAAAAACCCCCAAGAAATCAAGAAATGAAAGAACTTTTTCAAAGGAATCAGTGTCTCCTGCCAGGCTTGGTGCCTTGTATCTCAGCACTCAGCAGGTGAAGGCAGAAAGATTGTCGTGAAATTGAAGCCTGGACTACACTTTTGTTGAGACTACCTTGTCTCAACAAAACAAACAACCCAGAAACTGGGAAACTAGAAGGAAAAAAACATCTGTTAACACAGTGTCAGTGTAAAAAGAAGTGGGCATTCTCACAGACCACAGAAACTGGTTATTGACTTTTTCCTGGTGTTTTCAGACAGGGTCTCACTGTAGAGTCCAGGCTGGCCTTGAAGTTTTGACCCTACTGCCTTAGCCTCTGAGTGCTGGGATTACAGGCTTAAAACCACCATGCCCAGTAGATTATACTGACTTAAGATAAGTTGATAGTATCTATCAAAATGTTAAAAAGTACATACTCTGTTTTTGGTTTGTTTTTTGAACTGTTGGGAATCAAACTGAAGATAGTGGACACTCCTGCAGAGTCACATTCAGTCCCACATAAACCTCCATTTTTTTTCAATGTTTACTCTTTAATATCATTAAATACATACAGTGATTTTTTTTTTGACATTATCTCACTATGCAGCTTGCTAATCTGAAACCCTCTATATACACCAGGCTGGACTTGAACTCACAGACATACACCTGCCTCTGCCTCCTGAATGCTGGGATTAAAGGTGTACGACACCACACCTGACCTATATTTTAAAAACATTTTTATTACATTGATTTATTTTTGGAGGGAGGTACATGTTCCACAACACATCTGTGGAGGCCGGGGACAGTTTCAGGGAGTCAGTAGTCTTACACTGTGTGGATCCCAAGGATTGAACTCAGGTCGTCAAGCTTGGCAAAGCTCCTTTACCTGGTGAGCCATTTCACCAGCCAGTAATTGCATTTCTAGGAATACATGTCTAAATACTTAGGCAAAGATTATGTTTATGGGGAACATTATCTTTAAGATAGGGGAAAAAAAACCCTAAATGTTAAATCTTTAAACAGAAGAAAAATAAGCACGAAAGAGGTAACAATCCCATTTATGTTAAAGCGAAAAGTAATACATGCACATGCATATGAAAACACACAGATGATGAGAGAGGACACACTGTTGCCAAGGTTACCTCTACAAAGAGAAAGGCAACCGATTGGAGAGGGCTACACAAGTACAGAGTGAGATAAAGAGTGGTAATTTCAATTGTTTGGTGTGTCTGGTTATTTTATTTTAAGATAGAGTCTTGCCCTGGCTGGCCTACTACAGTTCAGGCTGTCCTCAAATTTGTATCAATCCTCCTGTCTGTCTCTCAAGTGCTGAGATTACAATGTCCACCACATGCAGCGCCAATTGTTTAATTTAACTTGTTACTGTTCTCCTCAGCCTTCCTCCCCTCCCCCGCCGAGTGCTGGGGATCAAGAGCAGGGCCTCCCTGGCGACAGGCAAATTCCCTCTCACCGAGCTCCACCCTTTCATTTGACTTCTCAGTCTAGGAGGGGGATAAAGAGCAGTCTTGACTCCCACTGCTTGCATGCAAATCCCAGTTCCACTGTTCACAGCTGTAGGACCCTGGGTAAGTTACCCAGCATTGTCTTGCCTCTGTCTTCTCCCGTATAAAGCCAGAGATAACAACCATACTTACCTAGTGGAGTTCAGAGTATCCAATCTGTGAAACACATTCATTCTTGGCACAGAGTAAGCTCTTCATGAATAGTGGCTATTATTAATGTATTAAAAATAAATAAATCAGGGCTGGAGAGATGGCTCAGCAGTTAAGAGCACTGGTTGCTCTCCCAGAGGCCCTGAGTTCAATTCCTAGCAACTATATGGTGGCTTACAACCATCTATAATGGGATCCCATCCCCTCTTCTGTCATGAAGACATACAGGCAAATAGAGTACCCATGTGCATAAAATGAATACATCGCAGCCATATGTGGCAGCATGCATCTGTAATCCCAGTAATCAGGAAGCTGAAGCAGGATTTGCAAGTTTCAGGCCATTTGGGAATCACATAGTCAGACCTGGTCTTAAATGAATAGCCGAGGTCTAGTGATGCACACTTAAAATCCCCCTTCATGAGGCAGAATCGGGAGCATCACCTCCCATCAAGCCCAGCCTCATCTACACTTTGACTTCCAGTCCCATAAAGACCACATGCCAGTGAGACCCTGCCTATGCCTCACCCATAAAGAAATAAACAGCCAGATTTGGTGGCACATGCCTACAATCAAAGCACTTGGTAGGTAGAAACAGAGGGGTCAGAAGGTCAAGGTCATCACTGACTACACAGTATTCCTGGACTACTTGAGAGCCTGTCTCAGAAAACCATGAATGAATGGATAATAAATAGGCAGGCCTCCTGGTACAGGTATCATCACTTCTGTTACAAAAGGAACTAAGGCAGGAAGAAGCAAAATGTTTGAGGCCAGCCTCAACTACATGAAACACTATCTTTAAAAGGAACAAAGAAAAAAGTTTAATAAAAACCAGGAGGGTTGGAGAGATGACTTCCTTCGTAAGTCTGAGGACCTGAATTCAGATCCTCAGTACCCACATAAAAAGCCAGTATGGCCAGGCACATACCCTTAATCCTACCACTCTGGAGGCAAAGCCAGGAGGATCTCTGTGAGTTCCAGGCCAGCTGGTCTACAGAGTGAGTTCCAAGCTAGCCAGGGCTACAAAGACAGTCTTGAAAAACAAACAAACGAATGAATGAACAAAATGGGGCCAGTAAAATGGGACCAGCAAATGTCTATTGTCCCAGCACTGACAAGGAAGACAGAGGCAGATCCCTGAAGTTTGCTTGTCAGCCACTACTGTTAAATTAGTAAGTTCTGGGTTCAGTGAGACCCTAGTTCCAAAAAATGAGGTGAATTGGAACCAGAGAGGTATCTCAGGAGTTAAGAGTACTCACTGCTCTTGCAGAAGACCCTGGTTTGTTTCCCAGGACCCATTCCACACAGCAGCTCACAACCATCTATAACTCTAGTTCCAAGGGATCTGACACCTCTCTTTCTGGCACCATTGGGCACCAAGCACATACATGGCATGCATACATGCATTACAGATAAAACATTCATACACATAAAAAATAAACTAATAAATAAGTAAAAAAAACTATGGTGAAGAGTAACTAAGGAAAATCTCAGTTGTCCTCTGGCTTTCCAGTGCACAGATACGCACATGCACACACCCACATGAGCGCGTACAACGTGCACACACATACACACACACACACACACACACACACACACTAAAACAATAAAAGAAAAGGGCAATGAGTGCTGGGCCCAAGGGCTTAAGGTGCTTGTGCAAACACCACAATCTGAGTTCAGATCCTCAGCACCGAAATAAAAAAGCTTGGCAGAGCAGTGCATTCTATAAATCCAGTGCTGTGGCAGTGGGTAGAGACAAGCAGATCTTAGGGGCTCGCTGCCTAGCCAGTCTAGCCAAGTCGGTAAGCGCCAGGGTCAATGAGAGACACTGTCTCAAAAATTAAAATGGAGGTGCTGGAGAGATGGCACAAGAGCACTTGTTCAGGCTGGAGAGATGGCTCAGTGGTTAAAAGCACTGACTGTTCTTCCGGAGTTCCTGAGTTCAATTCCCAGCAACCACATGGGTGGCTCACAACCATCTGTAATGGGATCTGATGCCCTCTTCTGGTGTGTCTGAAGACAGCTATAATTGTGCTTAAATAAATAAATAAATAAATAAATCTTTAACAACAACAACAAAAGCACTTGTTCTTGCAAAAGACCCAAATTCAATGCTCAGTCCCCATTGGTGGCTCACAGACAACCTTAACTCCAGTTCCAGGGGATCCAATGCCTTTTCTCTGGCCTCCAGGGTACTGCAGGCCTGTGGTGCAGAGGTATACATACACACAAAATACCCACGGACTTTTCTTTTAAGGAAAATATTAGAGGAAGGGACCAAAGGTCAATCTCTGGCACATGTGCAGGAGCACAAGCGTACAGTCTCTCTCTCTCTCTCTCACACACACACATGCACGCACGTACAAGCACGCACACCCGCACATGCACACACATGCACGTGCACACACACACACATGCACACACATGAGCTTTAGGTAAAATTCTTGCCTAGCACATGTGGCACCCTAGTTTTAACCCCAATACTGCAATAAAAAAAAAATAACACTTATCTCTCATAGAAAATTTCCATTCATGCCCACTTTTGCCTGAAAATGTTCAACCTCCCAGATTAGCAAGCTGGACTCAGTAAGACACGCCCCTTCTCTGACTGTGCCTTCTCACTCCAACAGTAATCTGTCCCCTCCTTCTCCAACACCCCATGCTTCTGTGCCCTCTGCCTGGAGGGCGCCTCTCCATTTTCGTTATCTTTCTAAAGGAACCTCAGGGCTGCACCTTCTGGAAGCCTGCCGTGACACGCTCCCTGGGACAGGTGCCCCCTCTGTGCACCCCTCCCTATAGCTACCACCAGGGTGTCGAGTTCACATTGTTCTATAATTAGATCACCTCCCTCTCAAAACCAGAGAAGCCTATGTCTTATTGCCCTACCGGATGGAGCACATAGCTGGTGCTTAAGATTCAAATGCATATTAAATATTAAACGATAGACCAAATCAGAAAGACTTGGAGAGCTCCTCAACAGAGGCTCCGTGTGAGTGAAATGCTTATAAGAATCAGGGACATAAGAGGACAGAGGAGATGTCCATGTTAGGAGACCAGGAAAAGGCAGACAAATCAATGTGGTTAGAGAGGTTATAGGGTCAGAGGGATGAGAGATATAGAAGCAGGGTCATGAGGTCAGAGGAGATAAAAGTGAGGATCAGGAACTCAGAGAATAGCCAAGGGGGCAAGAAAGCCACAGAGAAGCTCAGAAGGGGCACTAAGGTCTCACCACCGGGCCAGGGTGCCAGGCCGGGGTGGGGCATAGCTGTCATGCTGATGTAGCTGTAGAAAGTCTCTGCCCGGACCCTGTGCCAGCTCCGTGATCTCCTGGCCCCACCACCGTGCCTGGCGGTAGCTGCTGCATTTGAGAATCAGGGACCTGGACAGAAACAAAGAGTTGTACCACTAATCCCTCTCCTTCATGCTACAATCTCGCCCAGAGCCCTCCCCCTTTGACTACTACCTTTGCTTACTTCCTCCGTTAGCTTCTAAGCTAGAATCCACAGACATAGAGAATCTGCTTTATTCCTAGTTGGCTTCCCAGTGACCAGTACTGTATTAGGGACTCGTTGTTGTTGAATGAACAAATAGAGTTTAGTTTCCTTCCCTTCCCTTCTCTTCTCTCTCTCTCTGTCTCTCTGTCTCTGTCTCTCTCTCTGTCTCTCTCTCTCTCTCCCTTCCTCCTTCCATCTCTCCCTTCTTCCCTCTCCCACCCCACTTGTACAGCCTGTGTACAGCCCTGGCTGTGCTGGAACTCGCTCTATAGACAAGGCTGGCCTTGAACTCACAGTGATCCGCCTGCCTCCTGCCTCCTGAGCACTGGGACTAAAGGTGTGCACCACTATCGTCCAGCCTCTCCTTTTTAAGATGGAGTTTCACTATAGAGACCGAGCTCTACAGAACCAGTCCTCCTAGCCTCCCAAAGGGCTGGGTTACAGGCGTGCATGGCCATGCTCTGCTTCTTTCCTTTTCTTTAAGCTTTATTTTGTGTGTGTGTGTGTGTGTGTGTGTGTGTGTGTATGTGCACATGGACCAGTGTGAGTAAAGATGTCCACAGAATCCAGAGGAGGGCATCAGCCTCCCTGGAGCTAGGGTTACAGGTGGGTATAAGCCACCCCATGTGCGTGCAGGGAACAGAACTCAGGGCTTCCGCAAGAACACTACTCACTCTTTTCTCTCCAGCATCCACCCCTCTTTTTTTAAACTGAGAGACTACCCTGCCTCGTTTATTCCAAACACCTGTTATAAGCTTTTACTCTAGAACTATCCTGAATATATGAATTAATTCCCTTACTCAAAGCTCTGGCTGGGCCAGGGCACAGAGGGTTGAAGAACCTCCCTCTTCCCCCATGCTCTCTCCTGCTCAGCTCCTCTCAGGGCCACAGGCTACTCTCACAACCAGGGAGGTCTTACCTGTGGGAGGTGTCGATCCTCACCCCATACCGAGCCTCTGTGCTCCTTTTCCCCACCTGGACCTCAAAGCCAGGGTCAAAAAGCTGAACAAATGAGATGGTGCCGGTCTCCGGGCGCATGTACAGCAGGAAGGAGTCCTTGACCACCAGCCACCTGGGGTGGAAGGGCCGGGTGGTACATCTAGGTCCTCCAGATCCCCCTCTTCCTGCCCACTGATCCCTGCTTAGCTCCTCACTCACCTCTTGGACCATCGATAACAAACTTGGTCTCGGCCACAGCAGGTGAAGCCAGGAACTCGATGCCCGCCTGAGCGCTTCCGGATCACCCCTTCCCTACAGGGACAATCAGGAGAGTTGGGGACCCTAGGCACACGGTACTGGGTTTTATTTTCAAGCAGGAAGATGGGGACTGATGCCTGCTGAAAGCTGGGAGAGGGGTTCCCACACTCACAGTCCTTTGGAGCCAAGGTCTGGGATAAAGGAAAGTTGACTGACTTCCAGAAATTCTGTCTGCAGAGGAAGAAACAAGCTTAGGGAGAGACTGGGCTTTCAGCCTCTCCTGCCCTGCTAACTCTGACCCTTTGTCCCCAGGGAAGCTGATGATCCTCATCTATTTCAAAAAACACAAGCATCCTCGGGCACGGTGGCACACATTTAATACTGGCACTTAGGAGCAGAGACAGGTGGATCTCTGTCAGTACAAGGCTAGCCTGGTCTACACCGTAAGTTCAAGGCCAGTAGGGGTTTTACAGTAAGACCCTGTTTTATTATTAAGAAGAAAAAGAAAGAAAGAAAGAAAGAAAGAAAGAAAGAAAGAAAGAAAGAAAGGAAGGAAGGAAGGAAGGAAGGAGGGAGAGAGAAGTATCCACACAGGCACCTAGGACCTTACCATAGCGTGGTAATTGCGATAGAAAGACATGGTCAGAAGGTGGTTGAGGTAATTTTCCAGGTATTTCTGGGGAGAGATGGGAAAGAAACAGCTGTAGCCAGAATCTTCTGCATACTGCAACACCTTGCTACAGGACCTGCTACATACCTGCTTGCTGGCTCTGTGTCTGGTGGAGCCCTCAGAACCTCCGCGGGGTAGGGTGGGAATATTCTCATTGGCTGCCTCTCGGGCCGGAGAACGAGCCACGGCAAAGCTATAGAGGAGATAAGGCTCAGGAAAGAGCTGGCAGGCCATATGCCTGAAACACTGGAGACAGGGCCTTGGAGGGAGAAAGGCTGGCAGAAGAAAGGGTCTCTATCCTGGGGAATGGAGACAACTGGGAGGAGGGGGTTGCTAAGGACATTCCGGGCATCCAGCCTGGCTGAAATATTGGCACAGAACTATGGAGAAGGGGAACCAAGCAGGGAAAGTTTCCTGGGAACCAGGGACAAGGGAAGGGGCGCAGCACAGAGCAGGGGAAGGAAAAGGCCTAGGGGATAGAAACAGGCAGACAGGAGTGAGGCTGCCACAGGATGAGAAGTATCTGCCTTTCACAGGAAGAAATTTAGTTCCACTCACCGAGCCAGAGGGAGCAGACTCATCAAGACTTTGTGTCTCTGAAGGTCCCGATGCAGCTCCTGAAAGTGTCGGAATTTCTTCTTGGTTGTCCAGGTAAAGTCACCATGCGTCAATCGAACAGAATAGAGAGTACAGGTTCCCACCTGGGAGTATGAAAATCTGAAGTATGTCTTCTGGCCCAGCCCAGCCCTTCACCTGGGCCAGGACTCCCTCTCCCACCTTCCCTGTATCAATTGGTGGCTGACCTTGGATCCACTGGTGTATCTTTCAGTGCCTACCACCTGGGCTATAACAGGGACCCCAGGGGCAAACACCAAGGGGTGCGCTTTCAGAGCCTTAAGGTCATAGATGGCCAGAAAGGGATGCATTCGATCAGCTGAGAGGGAAAAAAAAAGCCCAAGAGTGTAGAGATATCCAGAGGCCTCAGATCCCATTCCTCCCCTCTCTGGGAGCCATCTCCCTGTGTACCTGGATCCTCTCCTTCCTTCAGTGTGTCAACCTCATCTGGCTCCATGTGCAACTGGCTGGAGTTCAGATAGTCCCCATAGGGAAAGAGATTCTTCTGGGTTACAGTCATCCTAGGAATATGAGGAAGCCTCAGGAAGGGACTCGCCCTACAGAAACACCCCTTCCCCATCCTAACGCCCCCGGTCTGTCCTCTCCCGTCTTACTTAGTGACTCCCAACTTCTAGGGTTGCAGACCGACGCCCCTCTAACACCCACCCCTGCAACCTCCATTCCCTCCCTCAGCTTTCAACCAGAGCCTCTCAGCCCCGCCTCTCATTCCATATCCAGGGTCCAAAAAAAGCACCTAGCCAAGGTGGGATGGCCTCGAACTGGGGCGAGGTTAAGTCCAAAGGAGGAGTCCGGGTGACAGCGGGGCTGGTAGTCAGGCCAGACTGGCTGGAAGCAAGGGTCCCGGCGGGAATGAGGAAGTTACGCGCTCCCCGCCCAGGAGAGAAATCCTGAAATCTGGACCAGCGGCTGAGTCAGAAGGCCGGAGCAGCTCCAGCCCGACAGCGTCCCCTCCCGGTTCCCGGGGCTCCAGACCTCAGCCGCGCCACGTCCCGGGCCCCGCACCCAGCCTGGATGCGGGCCCCGGCGCCCGCGCGGGTTCGTAAGCACAGGGAGCAGAACTCAGCCAGGAGCCTACACCCCAGAGGGCCGGGGCGGGGCCGGGGTTCAGAGCCTGCCCTCGGGGGCGGGAAGGCCCCCAGGCTCACCTCCACGGCTGTCGCGTCAGCTGGGTCCCGCCCCTGCTGTCCTCTGCCCGCCCTGCGCTAGAGACGCCCTGGCCCGGGCCGCCCACTCCCGGGGCCGCCCACTCCCCAGGGCTGTCCTATTCCTCCGGCTGCCCTCGGGGCACCTGATTGGCAAGGTCCAGCACCCCGCAGTGTGCGATCCACGCCGCACACATTCCTCTAGTGCGCGCGCGCAGCCATTTGGTAGTCTGGTCACCAGCGCTGCCTAGAACGAGGGCGGAACCGGTCTCTGTCGGGAGGACCTGCTGCTGCTGCCCTCTTGGTGGGCCCGGTACAGACAGCCTTTGTTGATGGGAGGTAATAAGAGCATAAAAAGGAGCATAAAAAGCCGAGTGACTGCAAGTTCATTGCTGTATGAGAAATCACATTCTTCATTCATGAAACGTTTATTTCGCAGGAACTATTAACCAGACACTGAGCAACAATAAGACCAGTCTCGGAACCTGGATCCTAATCGCCTGTGAGTTTCAGTCTGGAAAAAAAACTTTTTTTTTTTTTCAGATCCTAAAAGTTGTCCTTCTTTTTTTCTAAATTTCCGCTGAATCAACATTTGAATTGTTTTAGATTTTGTCCACTGGAAATGAACCTCCAATAAACATTTATATACCAGTCATTTTTGTGGACTTAATATTCTCTTCTGTAAACGACTAGAGTGGAACTACTGGGTCATATAAGTTTATGTTTAACTTACAGGATGCTGTCAAGACCTGGGCTTGGCAGTTTGTAGCTCAGCAGCACAGAGAATTGGCAAGAGTATTGTGAAGCTTGGGGATTGAGGTCGGCTGAGGCTACACAGCAAAACACTGCCAAAAACCAAGACCCGGGCTGAAGAGATGGCCCTGTGCATAAGAACACTCGCTGTGGACCTGAGCCCGATTCCTAGCACCCACATAGCTGCTCACATCATAGTAACTCCAGTGCCAGGGGACCTGATGCCCTCTTCTTGCCTGCGTGGGCACTGCACACACAAAACATTCATACACACAAAATGAAAATAAAGAAAAAATTAAAAAAAAACTTTCCAAAATGGCTCTTCTTTTTTACATTTCTAAAAACCAGTGTACGGTACTTCTATTGTAGCTACTCCCTAGCACGGTGCACATTCAATTCCATAGTTCCTTACTGTTATCCATCGGAGTGGAGCGAAAGGTGTAACACTGCAATCTTAATTGTACATCTCTGAGTACTAATGATGTTAACTGTATTTCATACTGTCTTAATTGGGGATTTACTGCTGTAAACAGACACCATGACCAAGCCAACTTTTTTTTTTTAAATTGGATTATTTATTTATATTTCAAATGTTATCCCCTTTCCAGGTCTCCCCTCCAGAAACCCCCTATTCCATCCACCCTCCCCCTGCCCCTATGAGGGTGCTCTCCCACCCACCCACCCACTCCCGCCTACCCATCCTGGCATTTCCCTACACTGGGGCATAGAACCCCACAGGACCAAGGGCCGCTCCTTCCACTGATGTCCAACAAGACCATCCTCTGCCACATACTCGGCTGGAGCCATGGGTCCCTCCATGTGTACTCTTTGAGTGGTGGTCCAGTCCCTGGGAGCCGGGGGTGGGGTGTGGGGTGTGGGTGTGGGTGGTGTGGGGGGTGTGTGAGGCTGGTTGACACTGTTGCTCCCCCTACAGGGCTGCAAACCTCCTCAGCTCCTTCAGTCTCTTCTCCAACTCCTCCATCTGTGAGGCTGTACTCAGTCCAATGGTTAGCTGCGAGCAACCACCTCTGTATTTGTCAGGCTCTGGCAGAGCCTTTCAGGAGACAGCCTTATCAGGCTCCTGTCAGGAAGCACTTCCCGGCATCCACAACAGCAGCCGGGTTTGGCAACTGTATATGGGATGGATCTCCAGCCAAGGCAACTCTTATAAAGACAACATTTAATCGGGTTTGTCTTACAGGTTCAGAGGTTCAGTCTATTATCATCAAGGCTGGAACATGGCAGCATTCAGGCAGGCACGGTGCAAGAGGAACTGAGAGTTCTAATCTTCATCTGAAGGCTGCTAGCAGAATACTGACTTCCAGGCAGCTAGGATGAGGGTCTTAAAGCCACACCCACAGTGACACACCTACTCCCATAGGGCCACAACTTCTACTAGTGCTGCTCCCTGGACCCAAACCATCACACATATGCTTAAGAATCTTTGATAAAGTATCTGTTCATCTTTTCCTAATTAAAAACCTCAATACATATATGCATATCTATATATTAGGTAGGATACCTTTATGTCAGAGGTTCTCAACCTTGGGGGTAAAATGACCCTTTTACAGGGGTCACATAGCAGATATCCTGCATATCAGATATTTATATTACAATTCATAACAGTAGCAAAACTACAGCTATGAAATATCAATGAAAATAATTTTATGTCTGGGGATCACTACAACATGAGGAACTGTATTGTAGGGTCACAGCCTTAGGAAGGTTGAGAGCCACTGCCCTGTGTAGTCATGGCTGGCCTTGAAATCACTATATATAGAGAAGGCTGGTCTCAAACTCACAAGAGATCTGCTGCCTTTGGCTCCAGACCACACCCACTCTGACACACACACACACACACACACACACACAGAGTTTTTTTTAAGTTAAAAAAATATATTCAGTTGGGCAGTAGACATTCATGCCTTTAATCTCAGTATTTGGGAGGCAGAAGCAAGTGGATTTCTTTTTTTATTTTGTACGTGCATGGGTACTTTGCCTGCCATGTGTGTATGTGCACCACATGCATGCCTAATACCTGTAGAGGCAAGACGACAGTGTGACCCTGGAACTAGAGTTACTTACAGTTGTGAGTTCCTATGTGAATGCTGGGAATCAAACTTAGGTCCTTTACAAGAGCAGCCAGTGTTCTTAACTACTGAGCCACCTCTCCAGCTCTTCAGGTGGATTTCTATGAGTTCAAGACCAGCCTGGTCTACAAAGCAAGTTCCAGGACAGCCAGTTCTACTTAGACCATGTCTTGACCCCTCCTTCCCCAAAGCAGAAGTAGATATACAGAAAAATGTATACTCAGACGCTCATGGCAGCATTATCACTAATAAGCAGAAAGTGGAAAGGAGCCAGGTGGTGGTACACACCTTTAATGTCAGCATCGAGAGGCAGAGGCATAGAAGCAGATCTCTGAGTTCGAGGCCAGTCTGGTCTACAGAGTGAGTTCAAGGACAGCTGGGGCTACATGGAAAAACCCTGTCTTAAAAAAGCCAAAAAGAGAGTGGAAAGGAGACAAATGCTGATAAAGATATAGGCATGCACCATACTATTCACCCCTAAAGAGAAGCTATGTATTGATGCACATACTCCTCACTCGAGGGAACTTTGAAAACATTGAACTAAGTGAGATAAAGTAGACAAAAGCCACATTGAAAGACTCCACAGAACACTCGTTACTTTTCTCCTTGATGGGACCAAATACAGGCAGAAAGCAGTTTACTGGAGGTATGTAGTTAGTTAGTTAGTTAGTTAGTTAGTTAGTTCTTGGCTCCTGGTTTAAGGGAAAACAGTCCACTGCTGAAGGAAAGGACTGGTGGTGGACTGCTTGCTCTTCTAGAGACCAGAAAACAGCGAGTGAATATGGGTACTAAGATGGCTTCTTGTTGTCTCCCTTTTCTTCACTCCAGGACTCCAGTGCATGGGGTGATACAATTCACATTCAGCACAGGTCTTTCTTCTTCAGATCAGTGTCTCTGGACAGCAGAGTTGTGAGTCACACTTGTATTCTCAGCTACGGCCACTATAGATCATTATGAGTTTGAGGCCAGCCTGGGCTACAGAGTGAGGTTCTATCTTTAAAACAAACAAGCAAACAAACCTCCTATCTGGAAGCATCTTTACAGGCTTGCTCAAAGTATGCTCATTCATGTCTTAGGTGTTTTGTTGTTGTTGCTGTTGCTGCCGTTTAGAGTCTGGCCTACAGCTTGCTCTGTAGATCATGCTGGCCTGGAATTCAGAGGTCCACCAGCCATTGTCTCCTGAGTGCTGGGATTAAAGGTGCATGCTGCCACAACAAGTTCAGATATTTTTTTTTTAATTTTACCTGTATGTGTATATGTTATAAATGTATGGTGTATATACAACATGTGCATGCAGGAACCCAGGGAGGTCAGAAGAGGGCATCCGTTGCTCTGGAATTGGAGGTACAGGGAACTGAACCTAGGCCTTCTGCAGAAACAGTAAGTGCTTCTAACTGCTGGACCATCTCTTCAGTCCTGCTCAGGGTGGGTTTTAATCTAATCAGGTTGAAAATCAAATTATCCATCACTGCTCTAAGCCCTGTTCTGAGCAAATCACAGTGAGGAGTATTTGGGGGTGAGAGGGTGGGCAGGAAAAAGGTGGAAGGGGATGGACCAGCTGTTCCTGTATTTTGTATTATTTGTTGCTTCAAAATATAGCAAATAAGTATCTTATCAATATAGATTAACCTAAAGAAGAAAAAAAAAAACAAGAAAAACTAACCATCACACTATGGAATGCTCAGGATAAAGGTCCACAGAGAAACAGGAAGTAGATTAGTGGCTGGCTGTCAGGGCTAGGGAGAAGGAGGATTGGGGAATGATTTCTAATGAGTACAAGGGTTTCTTGAGGGTAATGGAAAATCTAAAATTAGTGGTGATTGTTATATAACGGTGTGAATATAGCAAAAACCACCATGGAATTCTGTCTTAAAAGGGTGAATTTTATGTATGTTCTGAATTACGGTGTAATAAACTATAAACCACATAAACTGTTACTATAGATAAACCATTATGCTGAGAGGAAGCGAACATAAAAGAGTAATGGAGTCTGATTACATTTAGACCAAGTTCTGAAACAGATGAGAACAACCAATAGTAATGGAAATCAGATCTGGGGTTGTCTGAGGCAGGGAACAGGGAAGAGGTTGCCTAAAAAGGGTGTTTTATAAGGGAAATTTCTAGAATAATGAAATGTTCCAGGGATGTGCAGATGACTCAATAGATAAAGTGCTTGGGGCACAAGTGTGAGGACCTAAGTTCAGAGCCCAAGCAGCCCCACAAAAGCCAGGCTTTGGCCCTGGGGAGAGGTGTCAGCAAGTGCATTCGTACCAAGGCATGGTGCTGGGCAACCCCAGCACTTTGGGGGCTAGAGACAGGAGCGTCTCTGGAACTCTAAGTTCAGTAAAGAGATCCTTCTTCCTCAAAATAAGATGGAGGGGGACAGCAAGATGGCTCAAAGGATAAAGGCACCTGCTACAAAGCCTGATCACCTGAGTTTAATTATTGGGACCCAAGAGAACTGACGCCAGCAAGCTGACTTCCGACATTCACACAAGCCTATGTGGTGTCACACTTATATGCCCCTCCCCCTCCAAACACGCACACAGAATAAAGTGTAATTTAGAAATAAGATGAAAAAATGATAGAGGAAGTTACCTGATGCTAACCTCTGGCCACTGCATGCACATGCATACACACCCACATGAACACATGAAATGTCTAATTACAAAACTCAGTGGGACTAAATGATAAGATACAGGTGTTCAAGATATACATACTTAGTGTCTTAGTTCAGTTTACACTGCTATGTTAAAGACCATGACCAAAAAAGCAGCTTGGGATGGCATGGTCACACACACTCTTCATCCCAGCACTCAGGAGGTAGAGACAGGCCAGCCTGGTCTACATTGTGATTCCAGCATAGCCAGGAATTCCAGCCCTAATGGAAGCCAAGGCAGTAACTCAAGCAAAAATCATGGAGGAGCATGGCTTCCTGACTTGCTCCTCTGCTTTGCTCAGTTTGTTTTCTATGACATCCCAGGACCACTTGCCCAGGCCCTTCCATGTCAATCACCCATCAAGAAAATGCTTCCACGGGCTTGCCTATAGGCTAATCTGAGGAAGAGCATTTTCTCAGTCGAGGTTCCCTCTTCCTAATTGTGTCACAATGACAAAAAAAAAAAAAAAAAAAAAAAAAAAAAAAAAACACCACCACCAACAAAACCACCACTAAAGAACACACTTAGTTTCAATAAGGTTCTTTTTAAGGGGTAGGAATAAGGTCTCAATGTACAGTCCAGACTTGAAGTAGAAATTCTTCTGCTTCCATCTTCTGAGTACTGCTGAAATTTCAAGGATGCACCACCCCTGCCAGCTCAATTTAAAAACAAAAACCAAAACCCAAGTGTGGTGGTTTGAATATGCTTGGCCCAGGGAGTAGCACTATTAGGAGGTGTGGCCTTGTTGGAAGAAGTGTGTCACTGTGGGAGTGGGCTTTAAGACCCTCATCCAAGCTGCCCAAAGAGAGCCTCTTCCTGATTGTCTTCAGATGAAGATGTAGAACTCTTGGCTCCTCCAGCACCATGTCTACCTTGACACTGTCATGCTCCTGCCATGATGACTGAACCTCTGAACCTGTAAGCCAGCACCAATTAAATGTTGTCTTTTGTCATGGTGTCTCTTCACAGCAATGGAAACCCTACCTAAGACACCAACCAAGTGTGGTAGCCCTCCCCTATAATAGCAGCACTTAAGAGCCAGAAGCAGAATAACAGGAGTTCAAAGATACACTGGGCTACGTAGAGAGTTTAAGTCCAGCCTGGGCTACATATAACCCTGTCTCAAAAAAAAAAAAAAAAAAAGAAAAGAAAAGAAAAAAGAAAAGAACAGGCTAGGGAGGTGGTGGCACATGCCTTTAAACCTAA
This sequence comes from Arvicanthis niloticus, assembly GCF_011762505.2. Classification (NCBI taxonomy): domain Eukaryota; kingdom Metazoa; phylum Chordata; class Mammalia; order Rodentia; family Muridae; genus Arvicanthis; species Arvicanthis niloticus. Next base: position 51,283,099 of record NC_047663.1, read on the forward strand.
CACTCTGGGGACAGAGGGAGGTGGATCTCTGTGAGTTCTAGGCCAGCCTGTTCTACAGCCTGTTCTACAGAGTGAGTTCCAGGACAGCCCGGGCTACCCAGGGAAACCCTGTCTCAAAAAACCAACCCAAAGCCCACATGCATCTTATAAAGAACAGATGTTACTGACAGGGAAACTGGGCTTGGGGTGTTTTTATGAGCATCTGACACTATTGTAAAAACAGTATCTCTTAGTGACCCCCTTTCCTCATCTGTAAACTCAGGATAGTAACAGCAGCGCCAGAGCCTTTGCCTACTGTACAGATAACCCTGGGCAACACTATGGGATCCACACTGTACAACAGTAGCAATGACAAATGGCAAACAACACAGCAATGCCAGATCAGCTAGGTTTGGTGGTGTTTGCCTGTGATCCTAAGAGTGAGAGGCTGAGACAGGAGAATCTCCAAGAGTTCCAGGCTAGTCTGAGTTAACATTGTAAGACCCTGTCTCAAAACAAAACCAAAAAGAGTTACCAGACCATTTAGTGAGAACACATTTCTTTCTCAGGATAAGGTTCTCATGCTAAAAACTTAGTATTTGCATTGAATTTTTATGCCTTGGGCCTTATAAATGTGGGTCCTAAAATAAAATTTGAAAAGAAAAGAAAATGGCGGCAGAGAGGGGAGAGCTTGGTGATGGAGACCTCGTCCAACATACAGGAGGCCCAGGATTCTGTTACCAACAGTAAAAATCCAAACGAAACAGATTGCCATTCCCAGCAGTGTGTAGGCTGACCCCAAGTTGAGGGGTATTGCACTGGATTCTCATTGTCATGGCGCTCCTCTGCCTGCCTCTGGCACGAAATGCCTCCCAACATTCTCCTTTTACATGGGGATAAAAGAACCCCGAATCAAAAGGGCACCAAATGTAGGTTTCTGAATGGGGTATCTCCACCCTGTCTCCCCTCCCTCTCCCCGCTTCTATCCCCTGGCGCCTATAATCACCGGGCGGTCTGAGGCTAAGTGGTAGTTTTGTCCACGGTGGGGGGACTTGAAAACCACACCCCTCCCCCTGGTCCCTTCTGGCCCTTCCCAAAGTCCCAGTCTCCACTATTGAGATGGGTCTGAAGGGGGCTTGGTGTTTCCCATGCTGTGAGTGCCGGAGACAGCGGGGAACTGAAAGGGAAACAGGTAGGGGGTGTTCTGAGGGGAAAGGGCAGACTGGCATGATTGGGGTGGGGAGATAAAGTTTCAGACCAGGGTAGGAGAAGGATCCTATTGCCTAGGTGGGAAGTGGATATCTCACGTCACCTCGGGGCTGCCTGAAGGTTTTGTAGAGAGTATTGCAAAATGGAAAGATGGAAGTCTATGGTAAAGTGTGAGAATTTCAAGATGGTGACAGCAAATTACTGCTTCAAGGACCGGGGTGCTTTTGAGCAGGAGAGGGATTTGAAGGGGTGTCTCTACAATAGCTCGAGCCCTATCTTGGGGAGGCTGGCCCCACTATAGGCACTCCCTCTCCACGGCTCTCTTGCTGTCATTCCTTTCTAGCTTTCCTCACAGCTATGGTGGGAGGTGCAGCGGAGTTGAACCCTGACCTACCCCTCCAACCCTTCTTCCTCTTCTGACTCCCTTTTAGGCCTGGAACCTGCTTCCCCTCCAGATCCTAGCCCAGCTGTAGCCCCAGCTGTGAGTGGAGGGCTGCCCTCCCCAGGGGCTGGTGCCTACTTAAGCCGAAAAGCTCGACTCTCCTTCCGCCACCAGCTGCACGATGTGGCGTCAGCCAATGACTCTACCATTTGAGAGGGACAACTGGGGACCAAGCCTCCAAGAACTCTTGGCAACCTCTGTCACCACATTCTCAGTGGGCCCGAGTCTGTCATAACCTCATTAAATTAGTTCAGAGTTGCAAAGGGTTGTATTTGAATGTTGGATGAGCGTTATTGGGGTACAAGGCTGAGGTGGAAAGGGTCTGATCAATGGGAAAGGTGTGCATAAGGTGGATCCCAAGTACAGCTAACAGGACAGTTAGGTTTGCTGAAATCAGGCTTCAGGGTTGTGTGTGAGGAAAGTGAACTGGGGGAGGTGAGGGTGGACAGGACAGAAAGTAGAATTAAGGCGTTCTTTATCTAGGGCTGGGTTGGGATGACCCAGTGGGTAAAGATGCTTACTGAATAAGCCTGAACATCTGAGTTTGATCACCAAAACCCTTGTAAAATGTCAGATACTCAAAGTACAGCTGTATTCCCAGCATTCCTACAGAGAAATGGGAGGTGGACACAGTGCACAGAGTAGGAAGAAACGTTAGACCCGACCTCCACACGTGTGCTATGGCATGTACACCTCTCTCTCTCTCTCTCTCTCTCTCTCTCTCTCTCTCTCTTTCTCTCTCTCTCAGAGGGACACATTGGAGGAGCGTCTAGAGAGGAGAAAGAAGGTGCAGTGAGAGGTGGATACGATGAAGGCATACTGTACAGATGCATGAAATTGTCAAGGAAGAAATTTAAAATATATTTTTAAAAATGTCATGTCTGTTCCCTGCGAGGCAATGATTTATCAATGAACCAAGAAGAATTCCTTCTTGTACTGAGTGACTTTCTGGTACAGACAGGAGATAACAATTAAAAGAGCAAGCAGGCCAACAGGAAATCAAACAAGGCAATGTGAGAATGAGTCAGGGGTCAAGAGTTTTTAATTTGAAAAGATCAGAAAAGGCTTTCCTGCCGGGCTGCGGTGGTGCATGCCTTTAATCCCAGCACTTGGGAGGCAGAGGCAGGCGGATTTCTGAGTTCGGATTTCTGAGTTTGAGGTCGGCCTGGTCTACAGAGTGAGTTCCAGGACAGCCCGGGCTATACAGAGAAACCCTGTCTCGAAAAACCAAAAAAAAAAAAAAAAAAGAAAGAAAAGAAAAGGCTTTCCTGATGAGGTGACCTCTGACCTCTGAGCTGAGACCATGGTGATGGACGGCTGGGGAAAGCCGGAGACGTGTCAGTGTGGGTCACTGGTTCTAACAGAACAGTCTGGCTCGGGTGTAATATGTTGATGAGGGAGGCTGCCCATGTGTGTAGACAAGCAATATTTAGGAAGTCTCTGTAACTTAAACTCAATTCTGCAGCAAACCTCAAAATACTATGACAAATAAAGTTTTCCTAGGCATGGTGGCTCTTGTCTAAAATCTCAACACTGGGAGATAAGGCAGGAGGGTTGCCACAAGTTCCAGGATAGCCTGGGCTACATGGTGAGTTCTAGGTCAGTCTGAATTAGAGTCTTAAGAAACTTGGGGAGCTGGACATAGTAGCACATATCTCTAACCCAGCACTCTGGACAGTGAAGAAGGATCATAAGCTCAGGACTAGCCTGGGCTACAGAAAGAGCCCTTGTCTAAATTAATGGGACAAAGATGTAAATCACTTGTGCTCATTGCAGATCTCATTGAAAAACAAAAACAAATGACACAATCTACCCAGCAAACATCTAAATACAAAATCCCATACATACTAGAGAACAGAAAAGCACCAGCTGGGGCAGCTTTTGTCTGGTCGTTTCAGTCATGGTTAACTATGGTTAACTAGCCAGTAGACTAGTCTAGGTGCAATGGCAAGATACTGAGGAATGTCTGGTTTTTTTGTTTTTGTTTTTTTTTTTTGGAGGATGGTGGTTACTAATTGTTTTCAAACAGGGCCTCTCTAGGTAGCCCTGGATAACTGAACTCCCTATGTAGACCAGGCTGACCCTAAACTCAGAGACCTGTCTGCCTCTGCCTAGGATTAAAGGCAAGTGCTGCCTCTATCTGATACTGAGAACTCTGAAACAGAGAAGCAACATGGCTCATTTTACACAGATCTCGGTTGCTCTATGGTTGAAGGATTGCGTATGGGCACAGAGATAGTTACATACTTTCAGAGTTTTTAAGACTGTTAAGTACAAGAGAGGGGATTTAGGCAGAACAGGTTTAGGCATGAACAGCTGAAATATTTTTTAAATGTGAAGACAGAGAGCCCTTTCTGTCCTTTCACTTAATTAACACCTGGCCACTTGTGATGGTTTATACTGCCAACTTGATGTTTAGAATGACTATGGAAACAAACCTCTGGGCAGATCTGTGAAGAACTGTCTAAATTAAGTTACCTGAGGTGGGTAGACCCATCCTAAATGGAGGTTCCACCATTCCATGGGCTGGAGTCCTAGAATAAATAGAGTCAAGCAGCACAATCCACTGCTTCCTGCTCACGCATACAGGGTAAGCAGTGGCTTCACACTGCCACCAAGTCCTGTCATGATAATCTCAGGCTGAACTGTAATCAACCTTCCCCAACTTGCTCGTTAGGGCATTTTCTTTTCCTCTCCCCTCCTTCCATAGGAATCCTTTCTGCCCTCTAAACTACTTCAGAACAAAGTCTGTAAATGTGGTTTCTATGGTTCCCTCACCAGTGGACTAGAGAAATAAGACTGGAAAGATGGAGTTGTTTGAAGCACCTCTCAGCTCCTTTAGGTCCCTGGTTTGAATAGGGACAGCTGCAAAGGATAAGGGGTCCATTCTCAGCCTCATGAGGACTGTGACTTATAGAACTATCCAAAAGCACTCCCTTTGCCACCCAACATCTGAATTTATTCCCATTTGTAGACAAGGTCCATCTCTTTCCCCAAAGATAAAGAAGTCACATTGCTGTATGATGATTAAGTGATGGGGGAAAGAGAGGATCATGAGGCCAGCCTGAGGACAGTTTTAACCTCAGGATCAGCATCAGACAGAGCAAGGGAGGTGACCCCAGTCTCCTAATTCCAAGTTCTAGCTTGGACTTAGGCCATTGCTACAGTCCTCAACCAACCACATTCTGGTAGCTGAGAGACCTGGGTATGTGGAATAAATATGATCAACAGAAAGATTCAGAAACCACCACTCCCGACCAAGTATGCTGGTACACATCTGTGATCTGGGCACTCAAGAAGCAAAGGCAGGAGAATTGCCACAAGTTCAAGGCTGGACTGAGTTATAAGAGATCTAGTCTCAAAAAAAGAACAAGGGCCTGGAGAGATGGCTTAGTGATTAAGAGCACTGGCTGCTCTTTCAAAGGCCTGGTTTCAATTCCCAGCACCTGCATGGCAGCTCACAACTGTCTGTAACTACAGTTCCAGTAATCTAGCACCCCACACAGACATGCAGGCAGAACACCAATGCACATAAAATAAACTATTGTATTAAAAAAAAAAGAATGCAATTAGCCACCCCCCAAAATAATCCAATAATAATAGTAATAATAAAAGAACAGGGCACTAATAAACCTTCTTTGCCTCTCAAATTCCTACCGTGCTCAATGAAGTAATTTGCACAAGACAATGGATCTGACAAGTTTAAGCTTGAAGTCAAGAAGCTCCACACAGAAACATCTCTTAACAAACTGTTTATTAGCTTTTGCGTATGAATATCCTTTACAACACCCTAGAATACAAGGCTTCAGGGAGGTGGCAAAGTGGCAATGGTGAACTTGGGGATCTGGTCTCCCAGAAGCACCTGCCGCTCTACCCCTGACTCTTGAATGGCTGCCAAGCGGATCACCCCTCCACTGGAGCCATCTCGTTCCATAGCCAAAGCGAGAGCTGTTGATAAAACAAGGAAATTGGGTTTGGAGTTAGGTGTGGAAAATAAGGAATCCTGGCATGGCTTGGGAATGAGGGCTGAAGTTCACAGGGTTAGAAGCACAGATGCTCACCATTGGCAGTGAACTGCAGACATTCGTCCTTGGTCATGCCTTCCCGATAGGTAGCATCAACATAGCCATAGATATAGGAGCTCCCAGAGCCCCCGATGGCAAAGGACTGTCTTACCATCATACCTCCCATGGGAACAGAGTACACCTGCCAGACGGGAGAGAAGAGAAAAGCCACCAGTTGCACCTTTCCCTTCTGATTTTGGTCTGGGGAAAGTTAGTGGTGAGGTAGAGACAGAAAGAAAAACTTAAAAAAGTGTTTGGAGTGGGAACTAGGGATGGCTGGGGTGGTAAAGGGCCTACTAAGGCAAGTGTGACGACCTGATTTCAACCCCCTAGCACTTAGGTAAAAGCTGGACATGTAAATCTGTAACCCCAGCTCTGGGAGAAGGGTGTAGGGGTATGATCTCATTGGACAGCCAGCCTAGCTAAAGGTGAGCTCTATGGTCAGTGAGACCAGGTCAAGAGGAAGACAACAACCCTGGCAGACCTCCACACAAATACACCTCCAACTACATGCAGACACCCACAAGAATACGTGCATACAGGACGGACACACACAAAATGGCTGAGGGGGTGGAGCATCAAAGGTATGACTCCAGTGTTCTAGCGAGGAGGGCCTGACCTGCCCTCCTTCTTGAGGGTCCCAGCCTGCAATGATGATGCCTGCCATCAGATCTTCTCTGTACCGGTAACACATCTCCTTAAAGAGACTGGCGGCTGTGTGTACTAGCGGAGGCTCGTTCAGCTCAATACTAGAAGGTGGGGTTGGAAGGTCACAAAGAAAACGACATCAGGATCTGGAGTCAGGCCTTTTAGTGCCTTATGTTCCAGAGCCCTTAAGGATTGTTGTTCGTCCCCTGCCCACAAGCACCTGTGGAAACCAAGCTGGTAAGTGACAGCATCGGCTACTGCTTGGGTATCAGCTGCCGAGCCTGACCGGCAGCAAAAGATGCGATCATGAATGGGGGTCAGCTTGTCAGTCACTCGATTGGCGATGTAGGACCTGCAGGAGGACGGAACAGTGAGAAGGAGCCCACTTGCCTCCCTCCTCCACCACATCACTGTCTACTCCCTCCAGCTTCGGGGATAGCAACACTGTTACTACCTATTAGTCCTTATGGAAAATGAAGCCCGATGAATGGAGAAGAGACCTTTATCAGTACTTCACCAAAGGGTGAGGGGAATGGAGCCACAGAATTGGGAACAAACCCTTAGTATCTCCAGGTAGAGGAGAAACTTCTCCTGCCACAGTGGTCTGAGGAGGGTAAGGATGGGCTGGCAGGCAGGAATGGGGCGTATGTATGAAGTAGGGGAAACGGGAAGACTTTCTGTTTTGAGCTCACCCAGTGGTTGTTCGGGAGTCTGCTCCTAGAACCACGCCCCCATTAAATTGCACAGCCATGATCGTGGTCTGGGAAAAATAAAGAGCGTAAAAAGGGTAAATTTTTTAGCCTTACCACATTCTCGAGCATAGATCAACCTCAATGATTCTTGACCCGGATTCTATAATACAAAACTCGTGCTCTGGGAACCTATTATCAAATCTGATGGGGGCTCAACACTTCAGGGAATATAAAAACTCCAATCTCCAAACCCCAGGATTCAGAATCTTATGCTTCAGTCCGCTGTTCACCTCTCACCACGAAAGGTATCGCCCCACTCCAGCATGCAAGGAATCCCTCTCCCTCTCGCAGAGCAACACTGCGCCTCTCCCCCAACACACTAAGCCCAAACCCACTCGGGTTTCATATTTTCCCTCCCGTCAGGCCTAGCACATGTCTTCTGAACTCTGGCTCTTTCCTCACCCCTGTGGAGACTTCTCGGTTTTCCCAGTCTGGGGTGAGAGCCTCCGGCCCAAAGGCCGGTGCAGATCCCGCTCCATGAACAGCTAAGGCGGCCGCCATCTTCCTCTGCTACTGCTGCCACAAAGCAACCGTCGTAAAGCGCTCCGTCACTCTCTTTAGTACGTCTCTGTGGCCTTCTGGGAGTGAAGTTGGTTGACGGCAGAAGGGAAAAATACAAGGTAAAAAAACTGCTCGTTTGCGACAGTGAGCACTTTACGGCAGTGTGTCAAATTACAAAAAAAAAAAAAGGCGGGTATAGAGAGGGGAAAGAGGGGCGGAGCCTCTTCTCTTAAAGATGTCTCTAACTAAGTGCTTGAGGCACCCAGAGGCTAAGGATAGTTGCAAATGAAGCCTAATTTACATTAATAAGCATTATAAGGTTTGTGTGTGTGTGTGTGTGTTTTGTTGGTGGTGGCTTTTGTTTTTGTTTTTTTGTAACTCGATTGTATAGTCTGGAGTATGAAGGTTTTGTAAATAACAAAGTTGTGTCGCAATGTTAACAGATTGGATATACTATAACCTGATTGGTGTCCTGGTTCAAAGAGCCCACACGATACGAGTACAAATTAGAATGGTCAGGTCGTGTTTTCATTAGGTACATACTTAGCAGTGTATGCTAGTAGTTGATTTTCCCGGTCCCACAAGAACTTTTGAAGAAGCCACAATTGTTTTCTGGAGCGTCTATACCCCTTGACAATCACACCTGCCATATCTGAGGGTTCCCACCTTTACCCATTCTTACCAATGTATTATATTTTAAAATCCTGCCATTCTAGTGCATGTGGGTGTGATCGTGTGATTTTGATTTGTTTTCTCCGAAAGATTAGTTAAGTATATTTCCATGGCTAGTGAGGCATTTGTGTATCTTCTTTGAAGCAATGTCCGTTCAAGGTTCTTGCCCATTAAAAAAAAAAGAATTGCCCGAGTCTTTATTATTGTATTGTGTTACTTTTATATTTTAGGTACTAGAAACATCACATATATGATTTGCAGATATTTTTCTACCATTGAATTATAGCGAAAAGTTTTCAAATTTTGGCAAGCAAATAGCTCAGTCAGTAAAGGTGCTTGTCCCTTATGGTGGAAGGAGAAAACCAACACCTGCGAGTTGTCTTCTGACCTCTATACAATCACTGTGATTCCAATGCACCCTCCTCTCCCCCAACAAATAACCAAATGTTTAAAAAAAAAATTAAGTTTAAAATTTTGGTGAAGTCAAATCTAGTCATTTTTTTCCCCTTTGGTTGGTTGTGTTTCTGCAGTAACACCCCAAATCCTTGCATCAATACACTATTTTCTAAGATTTTTGTTTTTGTTTTGCTTTTGTTGTTGAGTTCAAACCCAGAACCTTGTGCATGAATGCTAGGCAAACACTCTGTCACTCACTAAGGGACATCCCAGGCTTCTGATGACCTTTTTAAAAATTTTGAGGCAATGTCTCCCTAGGTTTTGAAAGCTAGCCTTGAACTAATCTGTAGCCTAGGCAGGTCCCAGGCAAGCACTGGCTTGTGGCACTGTTGTCTGAGCCTCCCAAGTTGCTGAGATCACAAATCCCTGAGATTACAAACTACCAGGCTTGCCTTTTCTGATTTTTTTTTTTTTTTTTTTTTTAAAGATAGGATCTCATGAAGTCTCAAACTTGCTATGCAGCTCAGGTTGACTTTGAACTCCCGATTCTCCTCCCTCTACATTCCTTTTGCTGGTAAGTTGCCATGTCCACCCTGCTTTCATGTGGTGACAAGGATCCTAACCCTGGTTCTCACCTCAAGTACTTTACTGGCTAAGCCATTTCTCTAGCCCCCAATATTGACATTTTGCCGGGCAGTGGTGGCATGTGCCTTTAATCTCAGCACTCAGGAGGCAGAGGAAGGCTGATCTCTGTGAGTTCCAGGCCAGCCTGGTCTGCAAAGCAAGTTCAAGGACACCAAGGGCTACACAAGGAAAAAAAAAGAAAAACTCAGTCTCAAAACAACAACAAAACCTGAGCAAACAAACAAATGAATCACCTTTTGTAGTTTAGTGACAGTACAACTGTAAGAAAGGAGAAGATAATCCAGATGATACATAAAGCTGACTTAGGCAAAGAAACTTGGGAGATGTGGGAAGTAGTCAGATTTCCATAGATTCAATGTTGGTATGGAGGAAGTCAGTTTAACAAGATTTTGGATCTGAGGACCTGGAAAAATAGAATTCCTTACGGAGCTAACATGACTATGAAGGTAATATTTTAGAAGAAAGCATTAGAAACTCAGTCTGTTAGGTGTGCTGTACCTAGTTGACATCCAAGTGGACATGCCAAATATCCAGCTGGATATATAGAGTTCTGGAGTTCAGAAAAAAGTAGATTTGAGTTACAGTTTGGGAGTTAGGCTAGGAAATGGTTTATTTCTTTCACATTCACTAGTATGGAAGTGACCAAGGTGACCTTTGATAACCACTTTGTGGAGAGCCTGTTTGGTGAGAGGCATGATGCACAGGCTTCAGTTGGAGACAGAACACAGAAGTAAATGTACTTCTGGTGGAGGAAGGTAGAACTCAGGTGGGACATGCTGTGTTGGCTGTGTGCAGGGCAGATTTGGACTGAGACTTGGTATAGAGCTGGCAACTGAAGCCATGGAGCAGCTGAAATGAGCTCAGGAGAATATGAGTCCTTCAGATACAGAGAACAGGGATAACAGATATTCCCGACACACACCCCCAGCCCCCACCTTAAGCTAATTCTACAGTCATCATACATAACGCCGGATGCCGACAGCTACTAAAGAATTCTTTATTCCTCATTGCTTCTTCCAGCTTCCTGAGGCTGAAGATGAGAGGATCTCATACATCACTGGGGCCCGCTCTACTGGAGGGCGGGCCTTAACTGTGGTGACGTCACGGAGGAGGACCGCTACCCGGGCCACCGATAACATAGTACGTAGATCCCTCCCCAGAAATGCTTTCCTGATCAGTCTCCTGATGCCGCGGCCATCAAACCAGCTGGAGCAGGCCGTGGCCTGCCAGCAGGCCCTGGGTACGATTGTACACATCCTCCAGGACGCGGGCGGCCCGGGCCAAAGCAACCCGCGCGTCCGCCTCTCCGGTTCCGGGACACGCCAGTTGGAGCAGGCGACCGCGACTCGGGAGGGTCAAGATCGCTAGGCGAGCGGCCTGACGGATAAGCCATGGATGGTGCGGGGCCAGGGCTGTGTTGTAGGCGTCCCCGCACTGCGTGCCGGCATCTGGACCTCCGGTCGTCCCTGTCGCCACCCTGTGGAGGCAGAGCTGGGACCAGCGCAGCGCGCGATGCAGCAAAAGCAGCGTTCGAGAGCCCGAGGGCCCCGCTGGGTGCGGAGGTTCGGTCCCCAGACTCTTTAGCAATTCTGTTCGCCGCTCCCACGTCGCCATAGTCATCAGCGATGTGTAGTGCGAAGCATCGGGGCCTTGCACTCGAGCCTCGAGGTCCGTCACCTTGTTGAAGGCCTCGCTGGTGGCAAAGGCGAAGACAGAGCCAAGGGGAGTTAGGAACCTGTTTGGTGGTGGAAGTGGGAAGATGACTTGAGAAAGACCATAGAATCATTTGGCGGCAGATGGGCTTGAGGGAAGGAGACCACTCACTTACCTAAGTAGTTCTCGCCATCCTGCCAGATACTGAGACAACACCACATCCCCTTCAGGGCTCATACAGGCCAGGAAGGGGCTCACCATGCGACCCAGCCCCCCATGAGGCCCCAGACAGGGAGGCTCTTCCTTCTCTGGGACCACTAGGGGTCTGAGCGCTGGGCCAATCTGGGAGATAGATATGAGAGATATATGAAAAGTTCCTAGCCTGCTAGGCCTACCTAGCGACTGTTGGGCTCTGATGAATGTCCCTCAGGTTTAGCTGGGGTTCCTCCTGGTTATTCTTGACATTTGAAGGGGGAAGGGAACAGAGAGGGAGGAGCCATCTTTCATTAGATTCTCAGTCTGATTCCCTCGTTTCCTTGTTTGGAGTTCCCAGACTCTGGCCTTAAAACTCAAACATACCTGGGAAGGTAGCGGTCCCTCTGGATTGCAGGACTGCACCCCAGGGCTGCAGCCTGGTAAGACACCTGCAGTGAAGGGAAGCAGGGAGGTGAAGACTGGAGAAGAAGGGAGCTTGAGTTCCCACAGGCCAGACTGCTGGGTTCTCTGAACTGGTACCGCAAAGGGCCACTCATGGAAGAGCCATACACTGGTGTAAAGAAGTAACAGCATGAAGATAGCGAAAGGAATTGCATGGCGAAACCAGCGTCCCAGGGCTGGGGACAGTAAGACCCCCATGGCCATCGCTGGCACACCTCACCCAGCTAGGTGGTGGCCTTTCTCTTCCTGTGGTGTCCAGAGGTGCAGAGGGTTAATGATTAACCTATCAAGGCCCCCTCCCCTTTGTCCTTTGCCCTAGAGGTCAGCTCCTGGGATGAGAGACCTAGTGAAGATTTAGGGGACATAGTATGTGACCTGTCCCTGCATTGCCTCTACCTGTGGGGCTAGCTTGTAGTAAGAGGCAGCGTCTGGTGGTTTCCACTTAAACTCTGGGCATGAAACCACTGTAAACTGCAGATAATGGGTCTTTATAAATCTCATGTGAGGATCAAGTGATAACTCATGTGAAAACATTCCAAGTGGAAAGCTGATCACAGTTGCCCAATACATCTTACTTATTCTTAAGGCCCGATGATGGGACGTTAGGTTCTTTTCTTTTACGTTCTTACTGAGAGGTCTGGAAACCTTGGGAATAAAATTTTCAATTCCCTAGGAAGCATACTGGGCTTCTCAGAAGGAGTCACTGACAAAGGACCTTGAGCCAACTATGGCCTGACTGAGGGAGGATGAGTCTGGAGCCGAGTCAGCTCCTGAGACACCTAGCTGGAGATCACAAGGCCAGAACTGAGCTGGTTTCCAAAATTCTTCAAGGTCTCACCAATCATAATAGAACTAACTTAGCAACCAATGAAAATGGTACTAATGTTACTGCTTTGACCCCTACCAATAATATTAGAGGTTACCTAATCCTTCTGGAGAATTCCCATAGGCCTGCATAAAAGGGGGCCTTGCAAGCCCCTCAAGTCATTGCCATTTTGTTGTGATCCCTGCATGCTGGTAAATTCTGCAGAATAAATGCTCCTTGCCTTTGCATACGATTTGAGTCTGGGGTCTTCCTTCAGCGACTCCTGGACATTATGATTTAATTGTTTGAGCTTCTCATTAGCATTTTGTTCATTAAATCCATCGTTACTTTCCTATGTCAGGCCCTATACTAGACCCCCCAGAATACAAAAGTATTTTCATAGGTGGGCACAGCAGCCCAGGTCTTCATGTAATTTGGGAGGCTGAAGTAGGAATATCAGAAGTTCAAGGCCAACCTGGATAACTTATCTAGACTGTGTCTTAGAAATTTTTATAAAAAAGGCCATTTCAACTCCAGTAATAATGTTTGGCAATGCTTAGCATGGCCCAGCATGTGACATACCATGGCCCAGCATGTGACATACCATGGCCCAGCATGTGGCATACTATGGCCCAGCACGTAGCATACCATGGCCCAGCATGTGGTATACCATGGCCCAGCATGTGACAAACCATGGCCCAGCATATGACATACCATGGCCCAGCATGTGACATACCGTTGTAGGTTTCCCTGTAGTACAGACTCTAACAAACAATGGCTATCCAGAACCCCTGGTAACAGAATTGTTAATCTTTATTCCAAGAAACTTGGGAAAGCACCAAAATCCACACATGGTGTAAGCCTAGGAAGACTGAGTGAGGAGTTTGTGCTCTGAGACCTGAAGTCCTAATGACATTGCCTAAAACAACAAAGATGTAGCAGGGTATATGGTGATTCCACTGGTGCTAAATGTATCCATGACAGGATCTAGTGTACTTCCCTTACTGAAGAACAGAAAACCAGTGTGTAAGTGTTGAAGGCACGAATATAGTCAGAAAACTAAATAAATATTAAGCTTTTTTAAAATAATAAAAATCAAGCCTTGTTCTGTGAAAAACATTAGAAATAGTTTAATTTAGAAAAAAATTATAATATGGGGCTGGAGAGATGACTCAGTGGTTAAGAGAACTGGCTGCTTGCTCTTCTAGAGGTCCTGAGTTCAACTCCTAGCAACCACATGGTGGCTCACAACCATCTGTAATGGGATCTAATGCCCTCTTCTGGTGTGTCTGAAGACAGCTACAGTGTACTCATATAAATGAAATAAAGAAATCTTTAAAAAAAAAGTATAAAATAGGTTAGGGATATAGTTCAGTGGTAGAGTGTCTTCCTAGAATGTGCAAGATTGTAGGTTCATTCCGTAATACTTTGTGTGTGTGTGTGTGTGTGTGTGTGTGTGTGTGTGTGTGTAAGCACAGCTCAAGGTTCACTGGGGAGAGTCTTCTGTCTTCCCCCAGAATGTGAACTTTGGCGAAGACAAGTAGGGAAGCAACTCTAGCATTGAGTTGTAAACATCATTGAACCCCACTATTTCCCCTTTTCCTTTTTGTTTTTGAGACACAATCTAAACTGTTCAGGTTAATTTTATTTATTTATTTATTAATTTGCTTGTTTGAGACAGGGTCGCTTTACAGAGCCCTGGTTTATCTTATTTATTTACTTACGTACATACTTACTTGTTTGTTGAGACAGAGTCTCTCTGCATATCCCAACTGTCCTGGAACTCACTATATAGATCAGACTGGCCTCAAACTCACAGAGATCTGCTTGCCTCTGCCTCCTGAGTGCTGGGATTAAAGACATGCATTATCATGCCCTACATCCCAGGCTGATTTTGAACTTTCTATCCTCCGACTTAGCTATTTGAGCCTCTGTGATCATACACGGACTTGAGCCACTAGACTTAGCCAAGCACCTTACTTTTCTTGGTCACCTTCTGGCAATTTAGAATATTTCTTGAACTAAATGCCTTGTAAATAAATATGCATTAAAGAAACAGAGGAATGTGTATGAGGTCAGCTGATCAGGGGTGGTGCCCCCTAACAAATCTAACCAGGTTTTTTTCTTGTTTTGTGAATTAGGGGTCCATCTGCTGGTCATAGAAGGAAAGGCAGTCTGGGAAAAGATTCAAGACTATTAAGCAAGGCAAGGTAAGAGGATGGAATGCCAGAACCCAGGAGGCCAAGACAGAAGAGTCAAGAGTTCTAGGTCAGCCTTGGCTACATAGTGAATGGCATTTCATCGTGTCTTAAAGAATACAAGAAGCAGAGGAAGAACAGCCTCATTTGTTTTTAGTTATCTCAGTTCTTGTCTATAAGGTCTTAGAATTATTCCTGTCTCACTGGATGTGGTACCTCATGCTAGTAATCCTAGCACTTGGGAGGCTACGCTAGGAGGATGATTAAAAATTCAAAGTCAGCCTGGGCTACTGTGTTGAATTTTATGTCAACTTGACAGGAGCTAAAGTTATCTTAAATAGGAGGGAACCTCAATTAAGAAAATGCCTCCATAAGATATGGCTTCGGGCAAGTTTGTAAGGCATTTTCTTAATTAGTGATTGATGGAGGAGGGCCCAGTCTACTGTGGATGGTGCCCTTCCCTGGGCTGGTGAGCAGGATGAGCAAGCCTCGAGGAGCAAGCCAGTAAGCAGCACCCCTCCATGGCCTCTCATTAGCTTCTGCCTCTAGGTTCCTGCCCTGCTAGAGTTCCTTTAGTGGGTGTATGAGCCAAATAAACTCTCCCTCAACCTGCTGTTGGTCATGATGCTTCGTTGCAGGAGTAGAAACCCTAAGTGAAACAGCACACACAGTATTTCATAACAACCCAGGTTACAGAGGGAGACCCTGTCTCCCTGGGTGTATTGGTGTCCAAGATTCTCAAAGAATAGGGCCACAGCCTTAAAAAGACCTTTTCCCAGCCCCTATCCTTCACAGACTTGGTCTATGTTAACGGTATTATTTTTCACTTCCTGTAAAGTTGCCTCTCATCCTCACACTGTCCCCTGCCTAATCCTGTCCTGGCAGATTTTCCTAGATCACCGTGGTCTCCAGCCTTGGCTCCCATTCCCAGTGCTGGGATTTCCCTCGGTTTACTGGGGCGGGGGTGGGGTGGGGAAGCAAGTCACTTGCAGCTCTCTCATCGACTAACTAGGAAATATAATTTCTATCTTCTACAATCCTTGCAGTGATTACATGAAATATGGCTGCAGAGTGCAGATCACAGCTAGTGGAAAGTATTCGGTAGGCGCTAATTTAAACTCAATGGCTTTTGCTGCCCCTCCTTCCCTAACTCCTGGGGGCCTCAAATCTTCCGTATTCCTGTATTGGAACAGATTAGTTTTGAATGTCACTTAATCCTGGTCATTCTTCCGCAATCTGAGCCACGAAAGAACAGGGCTGGCATAGAGCTGCATCCTGACTCTTGATAGGGGCAGGACTGATATAAATCCACCTAAGTGACCAGATTCATAGTAAAGCAGGATGGAGTTGCAAGCTGAAGCCAGGCTGCTACTGCTGCTGGGGGTGATGTGCTATGGACATGCACAGAAGATTATTCATGTAGAACCACGATATGCATCGATTGTTGACGTGACCAATGGCGGTACCTGGGGTGACTGGGCCTGGCCTGAGATGTGTCCTGATGGATACTTTGCCAGTGGGTTCTCTGTCAAGGTGAAGGTTCAGACCTGGGTTTCAGAAAGGGCAAAGATGTGCCAAATTACAGAGCTGAAAATGAGAAGGAGAATCCCCTCAGTGGGCCTCACTTTTGCTTCCCTCCTGACCTAGGTGGAGCCCCCTCAAGGTGTTCCTGGAGATGACACAGCCTTGAACGGGATCCGGCTACACTGCACTCGAGGAAATGCACAGCAGAACACCCATGTCGTGGAGTCCCAGTCTGGAAGGTGAGATTAGAGACAAAAACAAAACAAAACAAAACAAAAAACAAACAAACAAACAAAAAAAACCCCAATGGGATAGAAAGCATTTATCTAGAGTTTGTAAAGCTCTAGGTTCACTCCCCAGTGAGAAGGACACTCTCCCAGTACAAAGGTATACCCCTTCCCTTCTGTTAATGCCATTTTCTGAGATAAACTCCATTAAGGTTATAGAGGTGTGGGGTGGAAGTTCACCTACACCCGGGTACTCAGGGAAACACAGGAGATTAGACCTAGCCCATCCCTTATCAACTGTGCAGGGTTTGGACGTCCGGGGGGTGGGTAGGAGGTGCTTGAGGAGCCATTACAACTCCTTCTCTTGCAGCTGGGGCTCATGGAGCGAGCCTCTGTGGTGTCCTGGTACTAGCTTCCTAGTGGCTTTCTGCCTTCGGGTGGAGCCATTTACATTTCCTGGGGACAACACTGGAGTGAACAACGTGCGCTTCCGTTGCTCAGACGGTGTAGAGCTGGAGGGCCCAGGCCTGAGCTGGGGAGACTACGGAGAGTGGAGCGACTCATGTCCCAAAGGTGTCTGTGGCTTGCAGACCAAAATCCAGAAGCCTAGAGGCCTCCGAGATGACACTGCACTTAATGACGTCAGAATATTCTGCTGTAACAGCTGATGCTGTCGCTCACACAGTACTGCCTCTTACTATTAAAGCTGCTTGGTCTTGGCTTTGCTGTCCCTTGATTTAGAGACAATAAGCTGCCTGCTTCCTCGACTCTTCTTTCTTGATCAGGCATGGCTCAAAGCCTGCATTCAGGTTTGGCTTCAGGGGTTTAGGTCATATAGTTCAGAACAAAGAACTTGAACACATGGACTTTTGGGCCTTGGCTCTCTGAGGACATCTGTAGATAAAATGTCCCCTTTAAGAGCCCAAGTTGTCTCCCTTGCGAACCATCAGTGACTCCGGATAAAGGAGTGGGATGGAAGTTGTGTCCACTCCCAAACCCTGTACTCAGAGAGACTAGATGAAGAGACACAATCTACCCCTTATTGGTAGCACTTGGTGGAACTTCCCAGGTTTGGGTGGTCAGATGGGGTGTGCACCTGGTTTGGAAGTCCCCAGGTGGGTGGGAGGCACTCACAGAGCCAGTAACTAACCACATGGTAGAGCAAATGGCTTTGCATGCTCATTTTTAGAGCTTTGAGACTAAAGAATCTTTTCCCACACTTTCCACCACCTGTTTCATCCCCACCTCACCTTGCAAGTTTTAAGTAGCGGCTTTCCTAAACAGAAATTGTCATCCAGACTTTTATTTTCATGCTGTTTTTTCAGCCTGGAATCCCCCAGCTATCTATACTCAGAGTTAGACTTTCCCTATCATGACAAGTATTTCTTCTTACTAGTCAATAAGTATCTCATTACCAACATGTTTTTAAAATGTTTACTGAATAAAAAAGGAAAGACATGACTCCTAGCATTCCTTCTAGCCTCCGCCTCACAGTTACCTGGCAATAGCCAGGTATGCCTGACTCAGTATAAAAGGGGCTGCTTGCTCCCCCCTCCCATACTCTTTGCTTGCTTTCTTACCCTCTTCCCCCTCTGTCCCTTCTTTTCCCACTCCCTTCCCCCCTGTCTCTCTCCACATGTTCATAGCCAGCCTTTACTCTTCTCTCTCTCTCTCTCTCTCTCTCTCTCTCTCTCTCTCTCTCTCGCTGTCTCTACTATCCACTCAACTCTCCTCCCAATGCCCTAAGTAAACTCTATTTCTACACTATACTCATGTGTTATATCACACTCATGTGGCTGGCACCCCCGGGGGAAGGGATCCCTCAGCATGGGTCCGCAGAGGAACCCCCTTTCCCTGTACCATATGACCCCTCCAAACATCCCTGCTTCTTTTTTCTTTTTTATAAAACACAATGACTGCTCCTAGGCATGACAGGGGAGAAGGTTTGTTGTAGATAAAAGGAAGGTGTATGGCCAGAGGCAGGGACAGCTGGCACAGTCTAGAGTGAACATGACCCTGAGCCCAGGGATTCGGGTGTTCCAGGAGGGTGGGGAGGGGACATGGGAGAGCCAGACCAAGAGACCAGGAGGGTAAATAGTAGTCCAAAAAAAAGAGGGGGGACAATTATATAGGGAAGGGCAGCTGGGAATGGCAGCCCAATCCCTGGGCTGAAGATGTTTAGGAGGAGGGTATGCCAGCCAGTACTCTGTAACAGGTAGGGACTGAGGGGTACTGGGAGAACCTGGTAGCCAGGTCCACTTTGATATATTAAGTAGTCAGTTTTGTTAACCATTTGTCTCTGGTTAGAGACCTATCAACATTTCCCATCAACTGAAATCATCCTTTACTTCTTTAAAAAGAACTTGCCAATGGTGGATGTAAGAAAAGCGAGACAAAAATAAATTAATTAATAATAAAATAAATAAAAAGAAAAAAAAAAAGAAAAGCGAGACAGACAGACTCTTTGTATAACAGGGAGCTACCAGGAAATTACAGATTATGTTTGTGTGTGGAGGGGTGAGGGGTGGGGGGGAAGGGGGAGGGTGGGGAGTGAAAGGGGGAGTTTCACTACCCCAGGGTGAGTTGTTTCCAGTACCTGAGCATATTTTGTTTCTGCAGGTAAAGCAGAAGGGTCAGTCTGGGGCTAAGCTGTTCTTTATGGCTTGGATCTATTTGCCCAGCACAGTCTGACTCAATTCCTCATGACCTCATGACCTCATGACCTCATGACCTCATGACCTCATGACCTCATGACCTGAGGCTTTTCCTCAACAGTGGAGAGTGGGCATTCAGTAGGTAAAGCTGCTTGGTGCTAAGCCTGAGGACAGCACACACATGGTATAAGAACCAGTTCCTACAAGTTGGTTCTCTGACACACACATACATACACACATGAATGTAAAAAAAAATTAAATTAAAAATTGCTTGTCTTCCATCATTTGGCACATTAACTTCCTTGAGAACACAGAATTTTATTTCCAGAACAATAGCTATGTTGTTGTTGTTGTTAAGAGAATAACAAGATGGGGTGGGGGTTGGGGGTGCAGTGAGGGTCCACATAGAAGCCCAATCCTAGACACATATCTCTGAAGGCCTATGTACACTCCTTTCAAAGGCTAAACCAGAACTGGGGAAGGGTGCTCAGGGCACTTAATTCCACTAAGGAAGATATTAAACAATAAAAGTGTGTATGTGTGGGTTTTTTTTTCCTAGCCAACCAGGGAGTGGGTGACCACTCAGACTTCCAGAAATGGGGTATTAGGGGTGGCCCATGGAACTCAGTGAGCTGCACCCTGCAAAAAAAGAAAGAAAGAAAGAAAGAGTAAAGAGGAAGCCAAGAGCAAACAGGATTTCTTAGTCCCCCACCCCCAACTGTGCCCCAATCGGTCATACCCCCTTTTTCCGGCAATCACCACACAACACGCCAATGGTTGCATTCACCAGCTGTATTCCACACAGCACTGTTTCCAGACTTGAGGCGACCACCAGAATTGAGAAGAGTGTAACATTCCAAGGTACCACGTGAGGTGGCGCCTCACATAAATTCCAAAGAGTGTCATTTTGCAAGTAAGCGCCTCTGTGGATGAACAGGGTCATTTAAGAGAAACTGCTCACACAGCAGGCCCTACCACCACCCAGTGCAAGGATCTACTAAGGTCTGTAAAGGGCTAGATGGCTCATTTGGAAAGAATTCTTTAGGAGCTCAGTCTGGTCCACCATTTCTGGACCACTTAGGAAGAGAGCAGGTGGAGAGAGGCACAGAACAGGGCATACAAATACAAAGTAAGGACTTACTGGGTTTCTTGGAAGTGGTAGTCCCACTTGTTGTCTATTAAGCATTTCGGTCCAATTCGGAGCCCAGCTCCCGCCACTGCCAGGCAGTAGATGGCACCAAGTATCCCAAAGGCGGAGGAGAAGACAGAGCGCAGCATCTAGATGGGGCGTGGAAAGGTTAGGAAAGGGAAAGCCCACCTCCTCCCTTGGACAGACACCCATGCCCGATCCCTCCCACATATCGCAGCACTCCTGTTCAGCCAGCCTAAAAATACATTTGTCTTTAAACCTTGGGTTTGAAGTTAGGTGAATCCTAAAAGCCATCTACTGTGGAAGTTCATGGGGCTTATTTATTACCCACCTCTGGTCAGGTTTGTTTAAGACCCAAGACTGGAAGGGATGTGGCACCTGAGACCTCCTAGAGGCTGCATGTAGACAGCGCTTCGGTTCTGAGGAAGGGATCAGAACCCAATACCTAAACTTGTGAATTTGGTTCTTACCCTGCAGCGGTTGCCACAGCAACCTGCACCGCAGCAGCCCTTCCCTCCTGCCCGGACTGCTGAAATTCCAGGACACAGCACCTGTGGGATGAGAGTTGGTGATAGCAGGTTCTCCTAGGTCCTCAAGGCTGTACTTGCTTCATTGTCCATCTCAGGGAAGCTGCCCATGATGCCCTGAGCCCTTTGGACTGTACAACCTTATCTATGCTTTTCCGAATGGCTGTTGGACTCGACCTTAATGTAAAATTATTTCTATGCCTGCCTTATCTCTATCCAGATTATAGCTTCCTGGAGGGTTGGGTTCAGTATACTACAGCTGTCTTAGTAGCTTAGTAGCTTGAGTGAGGGGGGTACAATATATATTCTGCACAAATATTGCACATGGTAGGTTCCTACCTGAAAGAGAATTGATTACTTTCTATGAATTTCTATTACTTTCTCAGGGTATCAGCTTTGTCACTTATAAAGTGGATTTGCAAGACCTATCTCAAAAGACCGTTCTCAGATGGTTTTGTCATGGCTGGGTCAGAGAGAATGCCCCATGCTGACACACATCTTCAATGGTACCATAGGATTGTGTGGTTAGAAGGTGCGATGAGCAGGCTTGGTGATTGACTGTATAAGGCTCTGCTCAGACTCTGCCTTGGATCGCAGGACTTCCTAAGAGTCAGTCTTCTCGTCTTTTTCCCCCTTGTGACCTTCATCATGAAGCTCATACCACCCAGGTAGCCACTCACCTGTTAATAGTCACTTCCAGGCACCCAGACAGCCATATTAAACTGCCCAAAGGATACGCTCATTTGAATGTCTTAGTTTTAACAGACTCAGCAAGCCTTATGCCAACCTCACAATAGTCCCCAAATTCATTTGCCTTTTGTCTTGTCTTCTTCAGTGGAAAAATATCCATCAATTCACCTAGGCTGGGAGATTTTGACCCCCTTATACCAGGGCTGACTTCAATGGCGTCTAAACCTCTTATTCCTTTTAACTCTTTCACGCACGAAGCCCATACTCCCCTTCCAGGAGGAAGGTGTCCTCTGCCTCCCTAATAGATTCTCTCTCTCTCTCTCTCTCTCTCTCTCTCTCTCTCTCTCTCTCTCTCTCAGATTTATGGGTGCTGAAGAGAAGGCTCAGTGGTTAAGAGCACTGATTATCCATCCAGAGGACCTGGGGTCAATTCCCAGCACCCACATGGAAGCTCACAATCATATGCAATTCCAGTTTCAAAGGATCTGATGGACTTCTGATCCCTGTGGGTACCAGACACGAGTGTGATGCACAGGCATACATGTAGGTAAATATCCACACACACATATAAAAAAGATTTATTTTTATTTTATGAATATGTGTGAGTGGCTTTATGTATATATGTGTACCACACCTGTGCCTGGTGTCCATGTCCTTGCCTGGAACTGGAGTTATAGGTAGTTAAGTCTTCATATGGGTGCTGGGATCCAAACTTGGTTCCTCTGTAAGAGCAGCAAGTGTCTGTCTGTCTGTCTGTCTGTCTGTCTGTCTGTGTGTCTGTCTTTTGAGACATAGTCTCTCTGTATAGCCCTGGTTGTCTTGGAGCTCCACAGACCAGGCTGGTCTTGAAACTCACAGAGATCCACCTGCCTCTGTCTACCAAGTGATAGGTGGCATGTGCCACTACATCTAGCAACTGCAAGTGCCCTTAACCACTGAGCCATCTCTCCCACACTCTACTCCTTTTAAAGGAAGGGTCTCTGTGTTGCCTCTTACATAAGCCGGCTTAAACTCTCAGCTCTGCTGTAGTCTTCAGACAGCTGAGAGTCAGGTGCAGTCTTGTTTGCTCACAATTCCAGTGTTTTGGAGGAAATAGAAGATCCGGGGCTTTAAGCTTCATCCTTGGTTATAGAGTCAGTTCAAGACATACTGGGTTTCGTATGACCTTGACTTTTAAAAACTAAAAAGAAAAAAAAGTTGGGCCTAGTGATGCATGGCTATAGTCCCAGCATTTAGGAGGGAAGTAGCTTCCAGGGTTCAAATCTACCCTCAGCTACACAGTGAGCTCAAAGCAAAGATGATGAACAAAACCAAACAGGACAACAAGACAAGTACCACAAAAACCGTGTGGGGGTGGTGGCACACATCTGCCTCTGCAGATGGATCTCTGTGAACTTAATGCTAGCCTGGTCTACATAATGATGTCTAGGTCAGTCAGGATCACCAGGTGAGATCCTGTGTCAAAAAAAGCAAAAAAACGAAACAATGAAAATACACCACCAGAATCCATGCAGGAGGTAGAGAGTAGAAAACATGATGTCAGAAGGAAAGGGAAGGGAAGAAGAGAGCAGAAAACGTATCAGAGGGCGAGGGAAGGGAGCTGAGGGAAGGGAGCTGCCTCGGGAGAGGGAATCTCCATTCAGTAATAAAGACTAAAAATGTGGCCAGCAGAGGGGGCCAAAGCGCAGCCTCTCCACAGAAGTTCAACAGCCGGTTGTACTAAAGGTGGGAAAATGATACACAAGGTTAACACCCACAAGTTCCCCCAAAAGGTCAGGCATGGTAGCACAGGCCTGCACTTGAGAGGTTCAGGCAGGAAGAATTCAAGTTCTAGACTGGCCTGGGCTATATAAAGAGTCCCCAGCTGGCCTGACATACAAACAGGATGTTGCTTCTAAATAAACAAACAGAAAGTAAAAAATGAAAAAGAAAATTCTCTAAATGGGATGGAGTTGGAAGATGGGTAAAATCTAGATAGAATATTTGTGTTTCTCCTTTCCTTGCATTTTTTTGCTTTTGGTTTTTCAAGACTTTTTTTTTTTTTTTTTTTTTTTTTTTTTTTTTTTTTTTTTTTTCCTGTGTGGCTCTGGTTGTCCCAAAACTTGCTCAGTAGACCAGGCTAGCCTCTGAGATTCAATTGCATTTGCCTCTGGAGTGCTGGGACTAAAGGCATGCACTAGTCTGGCTCTTCCCTAGTCTGTAGGAAGACTGAAACATCTACTCTAAAATACTGACCTAGCTCCAGGATTATTAGTCCTAGCGCTTAGTACAGACTGGGGATTCTAGAAGATACGCTGAGAAGGTACAGCCATGGAAGAGAGGGAGAGCAACATGGAGCTGGCTGGTGGAGTGTCGAATCTGAGATATCAGCCTGGCTGCAGAGGTTGTTCTGGGCACTAAGCTTTTCCAGTGGGTTATGACACTGTCCTGAAACTTCTCGCACAACTAAGTTCTACCTTCATAATGGGGGTTGTTTGTTTGTTTGTTTGTTTGTTTTGTTTTTTGGGTTTTTTTTTTTTAAAGCATGTGTTCAGTAGTAGAGACAAGGTGGGGCACAGAGAACTTGCTCCCACCTGGCAGGGAAGTCCTTCCTTCCTCCCATTCCTCAGACACTCAGCTCAGGACGCTAGGACTCCTCCAGGACCTTCTACAGAATGGTTACTGTATGTGAGCAGATGGACAGACCCCTAATCCCCACTAAGCCCTTGCCATTTCATCCAGAGCACATGAATCCTTTCCCCTCTTTTCTTCTCCATTCTATCCACGGTCCCTTAGCTCGGGCCCCAGGGCCCTGGCCAGTGCTCCGGCGTTCTCACCATCAAGCCCCCTCCAATGAAGCCACCCATGAGCCAAACTTGCAAGCTGAGGTTGCCATCCGTCCAGGTGGTCTTCCCATCAGGTACCAGCAGGAGGGCGTTGGCCACGATGCAGACCAGGGAGAGAGGGATGAGGGAGAGCCCCAGGCAGCGAGCACACTTTCCAGTACACATGTCTGAGGCTTCTGAAAGGCAGGAGCGGAGTGAAAGTGAGCGGGAAGTGCCAGGCTCCGGAGGCAAACAGGCTGGAGCTCAGAGCAAAGGTCTGAGGAGAGGAGTGGCAGGTAGAATTGCAATGATAAGAGAGAGGCCCTGAGGAGGTGGAGGGGCTGAGGCTGGTAGGGAAAGAGGGGATGTGTGGCAATAGGACCTGAGGGAGCTGGTCGAACAAGGGAAGACGAATGGGGTCAGCATCTTCATCCTTGGTCTGTGTACACATTTTTACAGCCCCTCCTCATCTACTTGAAGACTCAGCCAAACCCTCCACCTCTGGAAGTCTCAGTTGTTCCATCTGTGAAAAAGGTTGGCTGAAGCCACTTGCCCAGAGAGCTGTTTGTAAGGATTTGATGGGACCAGTTAGAAAGCCTTGTCAATGAGGAAGTGCTGGACAGATGTACGGTGGCCTCATGATTTCTGTCCCACAGGAAGAGGTTTTTCTGTAAAGAAACTAAAAAGACTACAGTGTAGCCAGGCAGGGGCTCACACTAGTAACTGAGGGATGTCAGGAAGAGCCTGTGTTTGAGGTCCACCTGGGTGAACTGGCTGGTTTTGTATGTCAACTTGACACAAGTTAGAGTCATCAGAGAGGAAGGAGTTGAGAAAAGACCTCCATGAGATCCATTTTCTCAATTAACGATCAGTGGGGAAGGCCCCAGCTCATGCTAGGTGGTGCCATTTCTGGGCTGGTGATCCTGGGTTCTATAAGAAAGCAGGCTGAGCAAGCCACCAGAAGCAAGCCAGTGAGCATCACCATGGCCTCTGCATCAGCTCCTGCCTCCAGGTTCTAGTCCTGCTTGAGTTCCTGTCCTGGCTTCTTTCAATGATGGACTCTGTCTGCTGAAAGTATAAGTTGAACAAACCCTTTCCTCCATGTGGAGGCCTGCTCCTTTTAGCATAACTGCAGCCATTTTGTATTCAGTTTCCATTGTGTTCATAAGATGAAATTAAGTTCAGGTTCTCAGACTTCACTTCCCAGAAGTAATTATCCATAGCTGACACTGAAGAATGCTACTAAAAAGCCAAACAGTTAGGATTACAATATTTATGCTGTTATCTCAATGGACTGGAACTGTCCAGCTGACTAGCCATGCCTTTCCTCTTACTTCACCTAGGACCAATCAGCTTATAGGTTAGCTAATGATACTCTGTCTAGTGAGCCAAAAATGGTGTGCCACTTCACTGCTTGCTTTTAAACTTCTGAACCTGATTTTTCCTATAAAAGCATGTCCTGAGGACAGACTGGTGCCACAGTTAGGCTTCCAAGTCCTTTTTGCGGTCCTGAACATTCAGTCTTGAGGCGTGCGTTCAATAAACTATTCTTGCTTAACTGAGATGGATGTTCGTGTGGTTTGTGTGGTGATTCCTGAACCCCAACACTCCCCAACTTGCTTTTTGGTCACGGTGTTTCTCTGCAGCAATGGAAACCCTAACTAAGACACTGAGTTACATTGTAAGGCTTTATCTGAAAAAACAAAAAGGGATACTAACGATTTCTTATTTATTTCTTCTTCTCAAAATTTTTTGTTTTGTTTTGTTTTTTTTCATGACAGGGTTTCTCTGTGTAGCCATGACTGTCCTGGAACTCACTCTGTAGACCAGGTTGGCCTTGAATTCAGAGATTCACCTGCCTCTGTCTCCTGAGTGCTGTGATTTAAGGTGTGTGCCACCACTGCCCAGCTCTTAAATTTTGTTTCTGTGCCCTTTTCTGTTTCTCAGAGTGGACCCAAGCATTCAGTCTCTGGACTCAGTGATTTAGTCATGGCTGTGTGTTTTCTCTCCATTTAGCTTCAGTTTTATGTGTGTGAGTATTTTGCCTGCATGT